>NC_041046.1:1395560-1735060 GCF_900634775.1 Gouania willdenowi
TTTTCTCACGTCTCAGGCTCACGCAATAAAGTGAAACGGTTCCTCCCGAGACCTGCTCTTTTAGTCACTGTGAAGCTAAATCTTGAATGGTATCCTTCAGTAAAGAATTGAATATCATGTTGTTATTTCTTTCTTTTTTTATTATAAATAGTGCATATGTGAAGTTACAGAGGATTGTGTCTTTGAATCTTTCAAAAAAAGTAGGCTATGGCTTTCATCAATGATAGGCAGTACTCGAGCACTAATCTGTTCATTTACAACCTCTAATAATCAGTAGAAGAAGACCCCCCTCAGCCCAAAGCCGACCCACACCCGCACACACCTGCCTGGCCAGGTATATTTATTAGCAACAGAAATATATTTTAGTGTTACCCGGGGTTTCCACTGGATACGTCTCCGCTGTGCCATGGCACCGATACGGTATTTCACCGCTGTCCGCCGTCCGGTAATTCACACCGGTTGTGTTTTGAGTGCTCTCCGTTTGAACGACTGTGACGTCACGAGACAGATCAGTTCTCACGATATTTATATAATCGCGCAAGAATGCAGTTAAATGTATGTGTTATAAACGGAACAATAAGCAGACAAACAGGTCAGTGTTCTTAACGAAGGAGAACAAGAAGGTTGGACTCTGGATTTGTCATAGACATTTTTTATCAACAGCCAACAGAGAAGAGATCAAACTGCACCATTAAAACATGAACTAAATCAAAGTTGCTGCAGTTTACAGTGTAGTTACAGTATGAGAGGAATCAATCTAGTGGATGTGAATTTGTTTTTACACATTATGACGTTTTGGTGATGTATTTACTTGAAATGTAATCTGAAGTGTTTTATTTTGAAAAGTAACCCGATATTTTATTGCGGAGTACGTGCTTAATTTCCCGTTTAGCTTCATTTGCTTTATGCTGATTGATGCTTCGTGCTCCGGTGTCCGCCAGAAATAGAAGCCCTGCGTATATCTGGCGCAGGGCACTGGACTACCGCATCTGGGAAGGAGCTGACACGCACATAGCACAGCGGACCCGGTGGAAATTATCACATAGACTAAAATGGAAACCTATCAGCTACGGTGACGCGGCGGTGACGTTCTGCAGCGGAGCCGCATCCAGTGGAAATTGGGGGTCACAGTTTCAATATTTTTTTGTATAATAATAAAAAATAAGTGAAACAAACTGCAGCAGAGCTCAGGTCAGCTCTTTAAAACAATTTCTGTTTTTAATGCTGATTTAATGTTCTTATTTATTTCAAGTGTTGAATCTTTTCTGATGCACATTTTAATCATGTAAAGCACATTTAATTGTATATGAATATATACAGATACATTTGCCTTGCCATAATAGTATACAAATATTAATTCAATGATGGTAATAATAATAATAATAATAATAATAATAATAATAATAATAATAATAATAGTGTAAGTATTACAATCTAATTATTTACAATTATAACCCCCCAACACAGTAGAACGTTAAGAGCTGTCAATGTTAAAAAGTAGCTCGGAGCCGAAAAAGTGTATGCATCCCTGATTTAGCCTCTCAAAGATTTTAAGGAGTATAGTGCATGATTTGTGAAGAAACAAACATTCATTTTAAATTTTTTAATACTAGTGGGTGATGAAGCATTCAAAATGAAGAGAATGAGCCAGCACACATAACACCCTATTTCCTAGAACAGACTTTGAGGTACATTTTGTACTGCAGTTCCAGGTCCGAATTATCCATGCAGTTCTGCAGATGTGACGTTAAATGAAAAAAAAGAAAAAAAAAAAAAATGACGCTGCTGTGCATTCTTGGCGTCGTGGAGAAGAAGAATAAAGAAGAAGAATGCTTGAAGACTGGAATATGACAAGCGCAGTAGACCAAACTACTTAATCTATAATAAGGTCTGTTTGTGAAAATGTAAAGAAAAATAAAAGTAGTCCAAATCTTTCCAAATGATGCCAACCACAGAAAACAAAAATATATTAAATCAACAGTTTAAACATTTGCATGTGCACTACTTGATATGTATTTTTAACATTTAATCAGGTGATGGAGAAACCTTTGTTGCAATGTGACCTTTACATTTGGTAACAGATATATCAGTGCAGATGCTTTGTACAATGGACCATGACAGCTGAAATGCTATTAAGGAAATAGGTTCACTTTCTGGTAGACTCACTGCTTTTTCAAGTGAAAGTCTTATTGAAGGAGACACCATTAAAGGCTGACTTTGACTTTCCTATACAAGCTCAATTTCTGCCATCCTTTGACCTTCTTTGCCCTGCAAAATATATTATTTGTCTGCAAAAGAAGGGTTTCTTGAATAGCTACACCTGCGTTTGAGTAGAACCCATCAACGCTCTTGACTGAGCGAGGAGACATCTTCCGCTCCATTGACCGTTGTGGACAGAATGATGGAAACCACTGAGAGGAATGGTGCTCTTTGCTGTGGCTTCACTGTCTGGCTGGCAGCTAGTCTATCGTGTGTGACTTTATATTATACGATTAGATTCCTTTGGCCCGCCTTAACTTCCTTTTGCAAGATTAGACTCTGGATGACCCGCCAAGAGAGGGAGCCTCGAACATATTGACTTCTATGCATATGAAACAGCTTCCTTCACAGCTGGAGTAGAAAAAATAGGATCATTGAAAGAGAAGGACATGCAGGGGTGCTCTTGTTTTCAATGGAAACCGTGTGAAAAGACTTTGGTCACATGCAAGAAGCAGGACGTCCAGCGGTGTAGCAGAGATGGAATATTCACCACTCAGCAAAACATTACTACTAATAATAATAAGGCATTAGATTTTATACAGCACTTTTTCATAGACACTCAAAGTGCTTTACTATGTGTTTTATTATTTTACTCTACAACACAGTGGTGGTAAGCTACTATTGTAGCCACAGCTGCCCCGGGGCAGACTAACAGAAGCGAGTCTCTCATAGGTCTTTCTGACCACAGCCAACACTCACTCACACACCACATTCATACTAATCCTTTCAATTCAAATTTATTTATATAGCGTAAAATAGAACAAAGTCATCTCAAAGCACTGAACAACATATAAAGTCCATAGTAAAAAAGAAAGAACCCAACAAGATCCACATGAAAAAGCATTTAGCGACAGTGGGAAGAAAAAACATCCTCTTTTCTATAGGAAGAAATCTCCAGTGGAACCAAAGGTGGCAGCCATCCGCTTCGACTGGTTGGGGATAGATGGATAGTCCATCAGAGTTTTCCATACAAGTTCATTGATCAGTCCATCAGAGTGTTCCAGACTAGTTGAGCCATGAACTAAACATGGTGGATCTTGTTTGAATAAAATGTTAGTGTTCTACAATATAATCTTAGTTCTTAGTTCCTATTTTCAGGTTTAGGGCTTTTTCCCTCGTGGTTAGGTTAACGCTATTATACGGTATGCGCTTTAGTAAACAAGTAGGTTTTGAGTTTACTATTAAAGGTGGAGAGAGTAGCAGCTTCCTGTACTAAGACTGGGAGCTTGTTCCAAAAACAAGGAGCCTGGTAGCTGAATACTCTGCCTCCTGTTCTACTTCTAGACACTTTAGGAACTTCCAGAAGACCAGCAGACTGAGAGCGGAGTGTTCTGCCCAGACGATAGGGCACTAACAGGTCTCTAAGATATACAGGAGCTTGATCATTTGTGGATTATGAACGTTACTGAGAGTGCATTAATTTGGATGTTTGTGAACGGCGTTCATAACTAGGTTTAGGAGAGTGCCAGATTTCTAACCGTAAAACAAGCCTTAAACTGGACTTAAACATTTAGGGGAAAAACACCAAATCTGGCAACACCAGCCACCACACAGTCACACCACTGGAAACAGCAGGCTGCAGCACCAGAAGCTCTACCTCAGATTCTGTTTTTGCGATTAACTCATTCACTGCCAGCCATTTTCAGAGCGGCCACATTGCCAGGCATTTTCACTGATCTTTCAAGACCCACAGAATATTTTGTGCTATGATAATCTGAAATTTGAAACCAGACTCTGAAAGATTAGACTCTAGTTTCATCAGATATTTATTTTTGTTTCTAACTTGTTTTGTTCTTCCGTAATCAGCAGTTGAATAGAGGCAAATTTCACACAAAGCGCCAGTTTGTGACAAAAAGCTGAGAAAAAAAGCCTTTTTCTGAAGAAACAGTGACTTTGAAGCTCTTTTTTTTGCTTTCAGGACACCTCAACATGCCACCTACATGGCACCAGTTGATCACTACATCATAGTGCAAGCTCGATATTCACGGGAGAGCTTCGTCACACTGTCTTCGAGAAACCCCAGCCGAAAAACACAATTGACGTCTTTAGACGTATTTGGTAGTCAACGTTACTAAAACAAAAGAAGTATTGAGACTAGAGTTTAGATTCTTGGTCCGAGCCCAAGCCTGATGCTGAGATTTCCCATGGCCAAGAAGGCACCATGGTTACGTGCAGCTTTCTCTGCCAATGTGTGTCTTTGTTTACATGTGTTCTGAATGTTGATGGCTGGGAGGCTGGGGAAAGGGCGAGTGTAAGCGGGGAAAAGGGTGAACAATTCTGTTCCTACGGTAGTGTGAGTGAGACAGTTCTTTGTGTGTTTCATTGTTTATTTTTGGTGTGTTACTACGACCTCCATTAAAGCCTGTAAAACTGTGATAGTCGAGTCAAGTCATTACAATACCTTTTGGGCTGCGGTGAGTGTGTGCGCGCCCCTCCTCTCTCCCCCTTGCTGTGCGAGGCACCACGATACTAATCTACCAGCAGCAATACGTTCAATAAAATATTGATTTAAGTCGGGTTTGCTTCGGGCTCGGGCCTACAATTTAAGTTAATGGGTTGGGCTCGGGTCAAGTCAAGCTTTATGCCCGCGAGTTTGTGAAATGACAGCTATTCAGTGCAAAGACAGGTGGAAAATCTTGCTCTTGAATATTGCATCTTTAAGACAGTAGTTTATTTTTGGAATTAATGATGTCGTTCAAAACTTTGATTTATTAACTCAATTCTGAGGTTTTTTATTTAAAAATGTTGTGAACTGAATTTGGAGTGAGTTCCTGTAGAAAATTAACTTTCCTAATTCTGATAATTTGTATACTTCATCTGATTATTGAACAGGTGTTTGAAAATCACACCTGATATATTATCAGGTTAGTCGGGTTAGTCCATCAGGATATTAACGGGTTAGTCCATCAGAGTTGGTTTTCTATTTTACACCAACAGTTGTACGTTTTTTTCAATCACCTCTGCATCACAAAATTGCAGCTTCACTTTGACCACAGAGGGGGAAAAACACACACACACACACACACACAACCCAACCTATTTGCTTTTGATAACTGAGAGCCAGAAATGGCTGGTCAGGGTGACCGTGTGAAGCGAACCAGAGGTCTGTGACACTGGAGCCTTTTGGGAACTGACCCGAGTGGTAGAAGTGACACTGAGCCAGTGCAGAGGAAAGATAGTCCAGGTGTGACCTTTGACATGTAGCAAAGTTTTAACTAGAGCATGGTGCGCAGTTGTGACACTTTATCTTAATTTAAACCCTCGTCTCTGTTCCTCTGACTTCTGTATGAAGGTGGCAGAGGCCTTTTTCTACTCCAAGGAACAAGGTTACAGGACTCAGGGATAGAGAGGCACAACACATCAACAGCAGTCACCAATATTAACTAAAGTCAAAATCTAGTTTGAGTTGTTTTTATCTCATGTATTTTTGTACTGTGAAGGCATCAATAATTTCAACCTATTTGTTTAAGATATAACATTGCTTATAGTTTCCTAATGAATCATGGAATAGCTCTGACGCCTAGTTTAAAAATCAGTTGAGTTTAGAAGTGAAAAACTTTTTTTTTTTTTTTATGTAGGCTAGTCCGGTTAGCGTTTTTTTTTTCTTATTCTCATTGCAATGAAACACCAATGCAAAGTTCTGATTTTAACTGTAAAAAGAGCAGGTTTTGTTTTTATTTTCTTATGCTGTGTTCTTGTAAGGGATATTAAGAAGGATAGAGATTCTCCGTAGTTTACACCTATTTTGTTTTAATACAATTTTACTATTTTGTTGACAGATTTTTCAAATCATTTACAGGCACTTTGTTTTGGACAATCTGAGCCTTGTTGTGCTCTTAAACAATACATCCAATTTAGCACTGTGGATTCTCTTGTTTGCTTACGCCTCCATTTTAGATTGACTGGAGTGTCTTAATTTGCTATAGATGAGAATGATTGAGCTTTTAAACAATTTTCTTATTCTCTGTCCATCCTGTGTTAGATTGGTGACTCTGGGAACGTGTCCTGTACCATCCCCTATCTAAAGCAGATGCCAGGGTGTATAAGCCTATAGCTATATTTCTATAGCTTTATTTGTCTCTCATCATTTAACAATTCACCCACTCATAGATAAATGTTAACTCACCAGTTGAATCTCCTGATTCAACTGGTGAGGACAGATATTTGAAAAAAGCTTTGGAAAGTGAACGAAATAAAATCAATTATAATGCGCCCTTACAGTTTTATTACTATAACTTTAAGCTATTTAATGCTTGGATTTAATAAAAGCAGAGTTTCCGTGTGTGATCTTTCAGTGTTGGTGGATTCCTCTAGTGTTTGTCATCAGACAGTTGCTTGAGCTATTTCCTTGGAGAAATTAGTTTATTCGATTCAAATTTCTTTAATTAGTCACAAATATAATTCTGTTATTTTCTAACATCTTGGACGGGAGGGAAAACAATCCTTTTACGTTTGTAAAACGAGAGGATTGCCAAAGATTAAATGATAATTTCTATGCTGTTTTAAAGCCAAATTTATCACTGAGGGTCTACCATACTTTGTTGTTTCTTATACAGACAATTTCCCTTGTAAATAATTAACAGTTTTATGTATATGCAAGACACAAGCTGATGACATATTAATCAAACTAGGCCTCCAGGTATAACCTACTTTTAATGCAAATATGTTTTTGGAAAAAAACAGTTTACAATGCAGCAAAGTGCAAATCATTTTACTGTTATTCCCTACCAACAGTCAAGCAAGCAGTGGAAAATCCCAGGCTTATTCAAGTCAAATGAAGGCAGCAGAGAAATAGCCCAGAGCCTAGAAGATGTTCAATCATAACAATCCCATGTTTGTTTCTTCATGATGCCTCAACTCAGCTGAAAAAAAAAAAAAATAAAATCATCACACATGTACAGTAAATGAGATACATACATTTGAAGATGTTGTGTTTATCAATCTAAATTTGTAATATTGTTCATCAGTGATCTGTGATTGTTCATCATTTCTGTAAAGAAAACCAAACTAAAAAAATAATGGTTTAGACACTTTTACAAACGACTTAATAAAATTAGTAATACATGGACTGAGACTCAGACAGCACTGTTAATTAACATTACATCAGTTAACTTTCTTAGACTGTGGCAAACCTTGCAACGCAAAGATTAGAATATTTCCACAAAAAAAACTTTTATCTCAATTATGAATGGTGATCAGGATTTATGGTACTGTCACATATATAATCTGGTGAACTCAGTGCGGTTCAAGCAGTGAATCTGCAGCAATGCTGCATTTTAATTTGGTCCGATCCGTTTTCGCACTACTTTTTGCAAAGCACAACAAACTTTCTAAAATCAATTGCTTAAATCAATGTCAGTTATTAACTCATTCAGTGCCAGCCATTTTCAGATTTTCTACCCCCCTCAGTGCCAGCCGTTTTTTAGCATTTTGACTGATTTTAAAGACTCGCAGAATATTTTCTACTATGACTATCTGAAATCTGACACCAGATTCTGAAAGATTGAAGCCTCTTGTTTTTGGCTTGTTTCATTCTTTTGTAATCAGCCGTTGAATACAGCAAGTTTTACACAAATCTTCAGTTTCAGAGCAAAAAGCTGAGAAAAAAGCCTTTTTGTAAAAAAAACCCTGTCAGTGACTTTAAAACTATTTTTTTTGCTTTAGTGACAACTCTAACATCTGAACATTGTTCCAATATATATATATATATATATATATATATATATATATATATATATATATATATATAAATACTGAGACAGGGCTTTTGATGCCAAAATTATTATTTTTTTGCTATCTGGGTCAGAGTTGAATGGATTTCTTACTGTATTTTGGCGTTCCTCCAACTTTCTCTCCCATCAGTCTGCACACACGTAACTTCCTCTTCCTCCCTGATGTGTAGAGCGTCACTGCTTGCCCCATTTGTTTATGGTTTTATCTCACAATCGCCACATTATCCATGTGTTCTACACTTGCTTTGGTCGAGTGTGCGCTGCTGTGCCCTGCTGTGCGCTGCTGGGAACGTCAACCCTGTACGTAGCGCCATTTTCTGTCTTGTAAATGCCTTTTTCTCTCTCCCTCTGAGGTCTGTGGAGCATGGATGATCTCTCATCCAAAGGTGTGCTGCTACCTCCTACATGTCACCTATTATTTTGTTATCTGGCTCACAGGCTGGGGGTATTTTGTACCCACCTCCACACCCCCCCTCCTAAACCCTTCCCCTCCCCTCCTCCCGACACGCAGTGATGACCCGTTTAGCCCGGTTAATTGATGGTTTTATTTCACGATCACAACATTATCAATAATCCACTCATACTAACACATGCTCTGTGTTAGTATGTGGAGCTGTGTGCTGCTGGATACATCACAATATCACTCTGTAGCACCATAATCTCCCTTTTTCCTGCTTCTTCCTGCTTTGCTGGGTAGCATCAGTGGCTAATCTTACATCTAAAGGTGCACTGCTGCCATCTTCAGGACACAGCTGGTCATTAAAACACCCCACAGCTTAGATATTGATGAGGGACCTCCGCCAGGGAGTTTTCTAGTAATCCCTGTGAAAAAATGCAAATGACGAGTGTCTCGTCAATGGCACTGAGCATTTAGATTTGAAATGGCGAGTTATCGCGTCTCTGGCACTGAATGAGTTAAGGTAAGGGTTGGCTTCTGCTCAAAGATGGTACACACACCACAGATCCACAAATACTAGGAATGCAGAGACAATTTTAACAAGTACTCTACCTATAAAAGCAAGGGAGGTCTGTGTGTGTGTGTGTGTGTGTGTGTGTGTGTGTGTGTGTGTGTGTGTGTGTGTGTGTGTGTGTGTGTGTGTGCGTGTGTGTGCGTGTGTGTGCGTGTGTGTGTGTGTGTGTGAATGTGTGTGTGGAGCAAATATCTCCCAGACGTGGTGCGAGTTCGACCTGAAACTCGGTCAACGGGTTCCAAATACCCCGAGTGTGTGTATCTGTTATTTTGGAGTAATTTGGTCATTTCAAAATGTTTATTTTAATTTTATTTCACTTCTGGACTGCCCCGAACTGAAACCTATTCAGTTTTTGACCTCAGGGTGTGGGGGGGGGGCGCTATCGCACCATCTACAGTATATCTATTTCACTACACAGTTCCTCACGCGACCAAAAGTCATGTCCTCCACTTCCTCCTGTGCCATGCTATCGTTAGCTTCTCAAACACGGGAGCGCTCTGAATAGATCATTTGAAACCATCAGCCACTGGTGAGTCTTTTGCAGACATGTTTCCCATTGTTTAAACCATATAACTGTTGCTCAATAACGCGCTGTTTCACTAGAGTCAGTATTGACCTCAACCTGTTCATTACTCCATCTGGAAAACTGCAGATTCTCTGTGGTGCCGTGCATGGAAGTTAGGCTTTGGCCACTCGGTTCGAAGGTAAAACATGATTTTTGTTTTTTTAAAAGAGCCGAATTGTACATAATACTTTAATTTACTTACTCACTCATGTAGTTTGGAGTTTTACATTCTTTTTTGCGCAATTTTGTTGTTTTTCTGATTGGCGCTACAATGTCTATGGAGTTTGGTTATCAGCGTCTCAAATATTTCACGGAGCACAAACACACGGTATTTATTTATTTATAATAAAAATATACATTACAGAAAAATACAATGCGGGTGCACAAAGGCGATGGATGTAGACACACACACACTCACACACACATACACACACAGTATTTATAATAAAAATATGCTAAATATGTAAACTAAAAGAAAAAACTAAACAATATTTATGCAAAAAGTACACACAATTACAACAGAAAAGCATAAAAATACACAAAATTAAATATTTATACAAAAAAATACACAAAATAACAAGAGAATCGCTCTACAATAGCAAAAAAAAAAAAAAAACTACAATTATACAAAAACACAACAGAAAGATACACAAATACACAATGACTCCAAAAAACATACATTACAGAAAAATACACCAAACAAAAAAATATAAAAGTGAGTTAAAAAAAACAAATTTATTATGTTCAAGTCCCATAGAATTAAACCAGGGAAATTGCACACAATGTTTCATTTTGCACCCTCAAATAAACCCTTTATAACACTAGAGTGCACAGTATGTACATCTCTTTGTACATCCAATCTTCAAACATATACTCATTTGGCCATAATTAACTCTCTTGAAACTCCCACATGAATGCATACTTCCGAAGGGCACTGTACTAGTTAATTATTATTATAAATAACACTTTGATGATGCATGTCTCCATTGAAAGTTTACATTCTTCACAACATGCACGGTAAATGTATCATACGAACACAAGTGTGTTAAATATATTATCTTCCCTTTTAATACTGTAAGCAAACTGACAGTTGCACTTACGAGATATAAAATCAAATGATCAGAAATGACATAGCTCATATTTTACTGTTTTACTTTATCTCCTGGGTTTTATCAATGCAATAAAATGTATTGTCTAAATGAATTGCTGAATGTTGTCTAGGCCAGTGCATACCTGTCAAGTATCCCATTTTGGCCGGGAAACTCCCCTCTTTCCTGCTATCGTCCCGTATGAGTATTTTTCCGTAAATATCCCGTATTTTAATGTAATAATAATTAATAATAAAGATGCCTTACTAAACTGAATGCCGTCACTAGCCTCGCGAGAACTGCCTGGCCTGGCTTGGTGGCAGCTCTCACGAGATTGTGCAGACAGCGGCACCAAACCCAGAAACAATTCAGAAGAGAGATGATGAATGAAGACGATCTGGCGAAAAAAACAAAGAACTCGTGTAAATACTTGTAAAATAGGACAAAGAGTTCACCTTCCTAAAGAGCAGCAGGATGGGACACAGTTACACGTTCTGTAAGATTAGTAACTGAGATTTTAATGTCTACCACAGCGGAAGGAACGACGTAAGTCACCATGAAAAATCAGCCAATCACAAGCGCCACAAATATCTACTGCTTTAAAAAGTGTTAAAGAATGTAAAGTCTGCAACAAATGTGTCTGATAAGTTATTAGTGAATACCAGAGAACCACATGAGTGAGTGTGAAAAATTACAAGAAAATATGTAATGAAAATAAAATGTAAAGACAAGCAATGTGAAATGAACAGTAAATATGCAATGTGTTGACTTGTATATAAACTGTAAGTATATTAAATAAACAAATGTGCTTCATTAAACCCAGAAAATTTCTCTTATTTTAAAATCCAAAACTAGACAGGTTTGGGCCAGTGGGTAATAAGGGATATCCTGCTGGGACCCCTCTCCTATGCATAACTTGACCAGAGCTGTTCTTCTGCTTATGTAGCACCACCCTACCTCATTCTCACACTGCAAACACCAACAGCCTTGGCCCAATAGCTCTAATTCTCAATGACACATTTAGTGCATGATTTAGCTTGCAGACCTACAGCTGTGTCCCCAACACTCAAGACAAGATCTTTGGAGCGTCTCACGAGCATAATTAAATCCTTCATTATGGATATAATCCAAAACATTGTGAATAATTGTGGCATGCTGGATTGGCCAGTTAGATTAGAGCAGATGCAGCGGTGCTTGGCTGGCTTTGAACTGTCCATTTTACCTCCAGGCCAGCTATGACATCACTTAGAGGTGCCATTCTTCAACAAGCTGTAGAATAAGAAGTAATGGTTCAAAAGGAAGAGAACAGATACAGTGCATTGCTGCCGCTCTATTCCTTTTTCTTGCCTGATTACATAACTGCTTTTCAACACTGAAAAAAAAATAATAATACTTGATCTTCGTGACTGAATGTTTTATCTCTCTTACTGGGCAGTTAAAAACATTATGAGGAAGTAATTTACAAAATGCACAAGCTGAAGAAATGATGGTGAATTCAGTCATCGAGAACAATAAAAAGTAAAGAGAATCCAAATGTTGTCTCGATAAAGCCAAAAGTCATTGCATAATGACTTTTGGCTTTATCGTGCTGTTGTGACCATTATACCTTGTATAATGGTCAATAGGTCAAGGCAAATATGTTCTCCAATAAATGTCTTACTCAGTCCAAAGACTAAAGTTTTTTCTCTCTCAGCAGAGCTGAACCCCATAGTCTTTAGTGCTGAATCAGTGTGTAAAAAGCACAAAATTTAGGGTATTTGCAGGATTCTTTTGAAATAAAATACAAGTGCTCTCTCGGGGCAGAAAAAATGTGGTCCTTTGCCCCAGCTGAAGCAATATTGCTTGTTGAATCAACTCAGACACACAGTGTAGCATAATGAGAATAAAAACAAGGAAAACACAGTTACACCTAAAGTGACTCACTCACATTGCAATTGTTCACGGGGCTTCCTTACTCAAGGTGAAGTAGGATGGATCTTTCTTTTTTGTGTGATTGCTTTTTTTCCTTTTGGCCTGGACCTAATGCTTTCAGTCAAGCCAATAAAAATTCCCATTTATTAAAGTATTTTACCGGATAACATCCAGACAATTGTCTGCCTGCCAAATCTTAGCTGGGAATGAGAGAAGCTGCAGGACAGTGACCGTAAACATCTAACTAAATCTTCTGCAAAATTGCCCAAACAAAATAAATCCTCCATTTGGAGTGGCCAAGGAAAAACAGACCTCAACCCATGGAGATACCATGAAAAGACTTTGAGAGCTAAATTCTCACAGTTGTGCAGAAGTTGTTTCGTCCAAAAAATAAATAAAATTTTTCCTGATCCACAAAAAAAAAAAAAAGTTGTAAATTCTAGTACAGCACTGCAGTTGTTGACTGTGTTACATTAAGGTCACAGCCAGAGGGGTATTTGGGATCACTGCCATATTGGCCCACACATAAACAAAGTTTAGGATGCCGCCAATACGGCAGTGTGCTGTACGTGTAGATTTTTCGTCAGAATCACCATCCACTAAAAACCTGGTAAATAGCAATTATCTACAATGTGTCTGAAAATTACGTCGTAGTTGTAGGTACATTTGAATCCAGCTGGTAAAATACTGGTACTAGTCACCTTAGAGATTGTGAAGAGAGACAAAAGCTATACGGCTTCCTTCAAGCTCGAAGCTATCAAGTCTGCGGAGGTGGTGAGGAGCTGGCATAAGCAGAACAACATTTTGCAGACTGTAAAACAGATTAAAAAAGCCAACCCCTACCAGCAGCCAAGGTGGGTGGGTTGGAAGCGCACCTGGAAGCATGGTTTCTGGAGCAGAGGGCTGCATGCTGCGGGGTCAGCAGTATCCGACTTCGTACAAAAGTAATGGAAATGGAATAGGAAAACGGTGAAGTCAATGCCTGCCGTGGGGGCAACACCTGAACCTGCTGGTGGACGCTAGTGGTTAGAGATGCCATCAAGCTGAAGGAGTCTTATCAGACCATCTTGGCTTGTGGGACTCCGGTGGCAGAAGACTGGTACCAACAAGCCAAGCAGAGGAGTTTGGTGAGGCCATTGAGAACAACCTCCAGATGGCTTCGAAGAGGTTCTGGACCAGCATTCTGCATCTCACGAAAGGGAAGTAGTGCACCCTCAACACTATGAATAGTCTCATGGTGCACTCCTGACATCAACTTGGGACGTTGTGGATTGGTCGATGGAATTGTTCACAATGGAGGAGAAAATCAACAGCTGGATTGGGCAGACTCTGCATCAATCCGTCATGATGAAGATGCTGAGAGAACTGAACTTCAAGGCTGATGGAAATTGTGCTTAGCCTGGCCGAAAACAAATCATTATCTGAATTTGGCTCCCCCCAGACAGCCAGCCGTTCAATACCAATTTATCTCTTTATTCTTCAAGATGTTTGTGTCAAATGACACTCCGTCCCCTCCTACTCAATTTCTCACCACCGCCACCACCTGGGAACTTTGTTTCCGAATCAGACCTACCCAAGGTTGTTTCACGTCATCAGAACAGTACAAAATGAAGCGGACAGGATCAAGACTCAAGCCTTCTTTGGCCCCCCAGTTCCCCCTCCCTCCCACGCAGTGGCAGCAGGAGGGGCGAGCGATACGCCTGTATGTGCTGCACGTGCTCCCCCCAGTGGCTGGCTGCAATCCTTTCCTCCACCCCCAACCCTCAAGCCCCCATTTTATCCTTTCCTTACCCCCTATTTTTTATTTTTCATCTAAAATACGAGGCACTGCCTGGTGGCCTGCGACCCACAGTACTCCTGCGCCTGTACTCTCATGTTATATGTGATTGTCTTTTTATGTTTTCTTGTACGGGATGTAACTGAAACTGAATTGCCCCTCAGGGATAAATAAAGTATTCTTAATCTGAATCTAAATCTGAAGAGGACCTAAGCCGAAAGGCAAAGCTCTTGATTTACCAGTCAATCTTCATTCCTACCCTCACCTATGGTCGTGAGCTTTGGGTCATAAATGAAAGAACAACATCCAGGGTACATGCTGCCAAAATGAGCTTCTTTTGTGGGGTGGCTGGGCTGTCCCTTAGCCAAATAGGACAAGCGAGAGAAGATGAATGAATTGATGAATATCATTAAATGAGCCATTGTGTAACGACAAGATACAGGTCTTGCAATTAAATATTGTTGCTGCTTTCCTCAGGAATCAAGGCACTGTTATTGTTTGTAGTATGCCGCTGATCCTGAGGCAGGAATTTTGTTTTAGCAACTCTCACATGCAAAATGACAATAAAAAACTTGAAACCTTGTTTCTTAGCTTACCATTGGGTAACTGGCTAGCAAACAATATAGCCTACATCATGTTTGCTAGCATAATGCTAGTAATATTAATGAGGGAATATTATAGCAAGCATATTTGTAGTAGGCTAACAACATGGAAAAATAAAACTTAACAGGATCTGTAATGGCCAAGTCAGGTTTGGTCTGCGCACTGTCAATTTCTCCTGAATCTCTTCGGACAACACGAGTGCCAGGAAGCACGGGGTCTCCTCCTTCGACCACAGCAGTTTGTTGTTCAGGTTTTCTCAAATAAAGTTAAGAGAAACTCATACAACTCACAGCTCGGCAGCTTTAAAGGAGGTCTTCTTTCCTCAACGTCTCTATCGTCACAATAATCCTGCCTCCCACATCCTGGGAAAGTTAGTGCTTTGTCCTGGTCCAGCAAAAAGTTGGTGCCTGCTAACTACCAGTTTTTAGCACCTGGAACCAATGCTTTGTTGATAAAAACAGAAATAACCTTCGCACTACCTTGGAATTAGCACCACGTCGATGAAAAAGGTGTATGAGAGTTTGTGTCTGCAAGTTGTTTACTCATGAACAGATGTTTCATAATGATCATATTCGGTACACAGTTTACAGGTCAAAGTTATATGTGGTTTTATTCCATTTCTGTGGCCCTTGCAGAGTAGCTGCAAGGGCTGAAAAATTGTATCTTTGATTGTGTCTGTTACGGCCTTTTAACAGTTTTTTTATACTCTGTCCTCCCTTCAGAATTGTTGGGAAGAAACTGATCATCAAATGCAAATATATAGAATGTAGAGTCAGATGTGACCTCATGAATAGTACGTTACCTAGTCACAATGTTATGCCACACTGGTTCTCATAGGATTCATGGTGAAGATTACTAGTAATGCGATTCTTCAGAAGAAATACGTCACAGTTTAGTTGCCCTAGCCATAATGATCTTCATCATTTTAGATAACTTCTAATTCACTTTAGATAACTTCTAATCTAACATCTTGATCACTTAATATGCAAATGATGGGTAGATTTGAGCGCCGTCTCATTGACATTTATGAATGGCTCGACACAGCTGGGTTGTATCCCTTTAGCGTATGTGTACACTGTCTTCGGATTGTATTGCATAGTGTCTGTGTGCATATGTGCGTTGGAGCTGCTCAAAATTAATTAGACAGATGGGTCCTTTTAGGAATATTAACTTTATTGCCAAAGAAAATGCCAATCTGTTGCTCTCTTTTGCTCACATGCACATTAATATGTACACCACATGTTTGTTTTGCTTACATTCCCATATGCTTGCCTTGTTTTTGTTACTCCTTTGCCTTTTGCTTTCATTGGTTACAGTCTTTGATTAAAACTGCACCTGATTCACTCTTTCACAGCCTGAAAATATATTGGAGAAACACAACAGTGGTCTTTCACAGGGTTTTGAGAGTGAGGAGAAAGCGTGAACCTTTAGCATGAAGCTCATTCTTTGCTGCATAGATTTCATTTTGTTCGCCTAGACGATGAAAGCAAGCCATAGAGCACACAGTCTAGGACTCTGGGAGAGATGATACACCTTTACCTCAGCATCTCAAAGGGTGCTGGCTAAGTCTGGGCTGTATGTTTTTTCAAATGACACCAGCAACTTGGCTTCAAATACCATTAAGCGCATTTCTCTAGTTCTGGCTGGCAGGGAGGATTCACACCTGCAAAGCTGAGAGCATAAAACATTATAATGAAAGCAGGGATGACATTCAGAGAGAAAGTCTCTGCTGATAGAGATAATGTTGAGTTGAGGAAGAGTTTAGGTAGCAGATGTAGTTGTCTTTTGTTAGACTTCTGCAGCATTACCAAATGGATTTGATATAAGGAATAAAAACAAATATGAATAAGAATAAATATTTTGCCAGTAATAGCGCATCTGTTGATATGTACTTATTTTTAAATGCTGCTTTTTAGGAGGACTGAATGGTTCCCATCCATATGTTCGTTTATATTAATGCAAATGTACACATAGAAAATACACTTTACAAGTGTGGAAGAAAGGTATGTTTCCACAGCACATGTCACGAAGAACAAATTAATAGACAACATGCACAAAGGTAAACTTTCACTAGTACTCCTGTTTAAACGATGGTAAAATGTATTAAAATGCAACATCTTCAGTGATGGATGATTATGGGCAGAAACGGGTACATGGTGTGGAAAGATTGCACTGCATGAAGTGTTAACCTTCAATATCATTATGCAGACAAAAGGAAGAAAACAAGAAGGAATGTTTGTTGGAGGTGTCTGTAGCAAAAAGGTACTAACGAGGCAGATGAAGAGGAATGAAAAGTTGTCACAGCAATGACATTGGACGCAAAAATGAAGCATAGCACAATTTGTTCAGGAGCATCTCCAGTTATTAAACAAGCTGAAGATGTGATGTTAGTAATTTTAACTGGGGACCATGGTCATCTTGTTCAAGTGAAACTGATTTCACACCATGTAATGGAAGCTGCAGAAGAGGACACCAGATATGGCAATGTTATCTATTGACACCCTTGCATTACCTAGCCTCATGTTGTTAGAAACAGCTGAGACTGTGTGAGATGCATCACTATTCTGGCATAGATTTATGATGAGTGATTTTAAACAAACGCAAGTCTACATGTGTTTGTGTGTGCTTTCAAGTACAAAAATTTGCAAGTGTGTGTGTGTGTGTGTGTGTGTGTGTGTGTGTGTGTGTCAGCATGTGTATCAATCAATCAATCTCAATCAATCTTTATTTGTATAGCGCCAAATCATAACCAATGGTATCTCAAGACACTTTACAGTAGAGCAGTCTTAAGGACGGACTCTTCATTTTATGGATACACACATATGCATATATACGTATATACACATACATATGTATCCCACACCCAACATGAATTCATCATGGCGGCAAGGAAAACCTTCTGTTAAGCAGCAGGAACCTTGTGTGGATCCCATTCCTATGATGAACAGCCATCCACGTTATGCTGTGTTGGGTGTGTGCAGAGGAAAGGGTGGAGACAGAGCCGCTGAGACTCTGTAACTCAACACTAAGGAGCCCACGGACCTGCAAGACAAAAGCCAGAAGGAGTACAGGAGCAAACACACAAGGGAAGAAGCAGACATAGAGGGAGTGTTTGAGAGAGGAATGGGACCCTCTCCGGTCCCTCTCTAACCTAAATGACCTCTCTCTTAACGCCCTCTCCAACCTCTCTCCAACCGAGCATGCCAGACCCCACCCCCGGCAGTCTATGCCTATTGCATCTTAATTATGAGCTATGAGCTGGTTCCTAACTAAAAGCTTTACCAAAGAGGAATGTTTTGAGCCTAACCTTAAAGGTAGAGAGGGTGTCTGCCCCCCGAACCGTGGTTGGTAGATGGTTCCAGAGAAGTGGGGCCTGATAACTGAAAGCTCTTCCTCCTATACTACTTTTAGAGACGAATGGAACAACGAGTAGTCCAGCATTTTGAGAGCGTAGTGTTCTGGGGGGATTGTATGGCACTACAAGCTCCTTGAGATAGACTGGTGCCTGTCCATTTAGGGCTTTATAAGTGAGAAAAAGAATCTTGAATTCTATTCTATATTTTATGGGAAGCCAATGCAGAGAGGCTAATACAGGAGTAATGTGATCTCTTCTCCTAGTTTTAGTCAGTACACGTGCTGCAGCATTTTGAACCAGCTGAAGTGTCTTAAGCGACTTGCTCGGGCAGCCTGCTAAAAGAGAATTACAATAATCCAGTCTAGAGGTAACAAAAGCATGGACTAGTTTTTCAGCGTCGCCCTGAGACAGGATAGATCTGATTTTAGCAATGTTACGGAGATGAAAGAAGGCAGTTCTTGAAGTTTGTTTTATGTGAGAGTTGAAGGATAAGTCCTGATCAAATAGAACCCCAAGGTTTCTAACAGTTGTGCTTTGTGCCAGGGTAATGCCATCTAGGGCAGTTAGGCTAGCATAGGTTTATCTAAGGTGTCGTGGGCCCAGTACAATGACCTCAGTCTTGTCTGAGTTGAGAAGAAGAAAATTTTGGTCCATCCAGTCCCTAATGTCCTTTAGACAGGCCTCAAGTTTAGATAGCTGATTTGTCTCACCTGGCTTCATTGATACATACAGTTGGGTATCATCAGCATAGCAGTGAAAGTTAACAGAGTATTTTCTCATAACATTACCAAGGGGGATCATATAGATACAGAAGAGGATTGGACCTAGCACAGAGCCCTGAGGAACCCCGTAGCTTACTTTAGTGTACACAGAAGACTTATTATTCACGTGTACAAACTGGTACCTATCAGATAGGTAGGACTTAAACCAGTTTAGGGCAGTCCCTGTGATTCCAAGTAATTTCTCTAATCTCTCTAGTAGAATATAGTGATCTATAGTGTCAAAAGCTGCACTAAGATCTAATAAAACCAGCACTGAGAGTCGTCCTTCATCTGATGCCCAGAGTAGATCATTAGTTACTTTAACTAAAGCAGTCTCTGTGCTGTGTTGAGCTCTAAAACCTGACTGGAAGTCCTCGAACAGGCTGTTGTTTTGTAGAAATTCACAGAGCTGAGCCGCCACAACTTTCTCAAGAATCTTTGAAATAAAAGGAAGATTAGATATAGGCCTGTAGTTTGCTAAAGTGCTGGAATCAAGAGTAGGTTTTTTGAGAAGGGGTTTGATTACCGCTACTTTCAAGGACTGTGGCACGTAGCCTATTGATAGGGATATATTTATTGTCTCCAACAAAGATGGGCAGACCAGGGGAATAACTTCTTTAAACAGCTTAGTTGGGATCGGATCTGAAAGGCAGGTTGATGGTTTGGAGGATGAAATAATAGAGTTAAGTTCCTGAAGTCCTATATGTGTGAAACAGTTTAGGTTAGGCCTATTTACATTTAATGGTACAGCAGGCCCAGGTGAAGGCAGGGAGTGGCTAATTTTATCTCTAATCTTATGAATTTTATCGTTAAAAAATGTCATAAAGTCCTCACAGCTGAGGGCTAGAGGAATCATGGGCTCAATAGAGCTCTGACTTTGTGTTAGCCTGGCTACAGTGCTGAAAATGTACCTCGGATTATTTTTATTTTCTTCAATTAGTGAGGAATAGTATGTAGATCGAATATGTCGTAAGGCTGTCATGTATTTACTATGGCTTTCTTGCCAGAGTATTCGTGACTTCTCTGTTTTATTGGAGCGCCACATTCTCTGTAATTTACGGGTTGTTTGTTTGAGTGTGTGAGTTTCAGAGCTAAACCACGGAGCTTTCCTTCGACGTTTAGTTTAGTTTTTTCCCTCAATGGGGCAATTGAGTCCAAGGTGGATTTTAGTAGACTAGCAGAGCTATCGACAAGCAGATCCAGTTGAGAGGGGTTATAATTAATATCATAGTTAATTATTGGATGGTGCACTGAGTTTAAGGCAGCAGGAATGGCCTCTTTAAATTTAGTCACAGCACTATTGGACAGATTTCTACTCCTAACTATTTTATTGCACAGTGCGAGATCCTCTAGGATAATGTTAAAAGATATTAAAAAGTGATCTGATAGCAGAGGATTTTCAGGGTAGACTTTTAGTTCATTAATATCAAGGCCATATGTTAGAACAAGATCAAGAGTATGATTTAAACGATGAGTAGCTTCATTAATAGTTTGAAAAAAGCCAACTGAGTCTATTAGGGACATAAAGGCTGAGCTCAGGCTATCACTATCTTTGTCCACATGGATTTTAAAATCTCCTACTATCAGTATTTTATCAGAACTGAGGACTAAGTTTGATATAAACTCAGAGAATTCTGATAGAAATTCAGAATAAGGGCCTGGAGGACGGTAAATTATCGCAAATAAGACTGGTTGGCAGGTTTTTGATTCGGTATGAGATAAATTTAGAACCAGGCTTTCAAAGGAAGTGTAACTGGCCTTTGGTTTAGGATAGATTAGGAGAGAGGAATGATAAATAGCTGCTACACCACCTCCACGGCCTATGTCTCGTGGCATATGAGTATTTAAATGACTGGGAGGAGTGGCTTCATTTAAACTAACATATTCATCATGATACAGCCATGTTTCAGTTAAACAGAATAAATCAAAGTTATTTTCTGAGATAAGGAAATTTACTTGTAGAGATTTGGATCTCAGTGATCTAATATTTAATAGAGCACATCTAATGGTTTTATGTTTTGGTGTTTCTAAATTTGAGATTTAAATTTTTTTCAGATTTTTATTATTGATAGCTCTTTAGTATCAGAAAGAAAGATAAGAAAGTAAGAGAGCTCAAATGTTCCCAGGCAGAAAAGTAGCCAGTAATGAATATGAATATGCATTAACACATTTTACCGAATATCATCGGGATGCTCTGCCAGTGTGTGGAGCCAGATGAAGTCTACGCCTGACCCTAGGACAAGCTCGAGCTGAGTTCAAGTCTCATCACATTTATCTTCTTGAGGGTGCTCTGTTTATTTCAGAACTGTTTGACAACAACTAAAGGCGAGCATGCACTGCGCGTTGTGCATCGTGTAGTGTACATGGGGTCACAAGAAGTGGTTAAAGGGATAGTTCGCCTATTTAGGACATGACGTTGTATGCAACCCTCACCAGCACTATAGTGCATACACATTGTCTCACTCAGTGGTCACCTCCCTGGTCCGAGTTCTGGCCGCTTGAAGTTGTTCAAGAAAGTAGTCCCGGTTAGTTTCCGGGGCCACAAAACTGTGCGTTTTTAATAGAAAGAAATATATGCTTTGAAAGCTTGATTCATTTACATCACAAAACTGCCCACAAAAAAAATTCATACCTCCAGTTTTAATCGGCACTATTTTCTCTTTCGTTTCCATCAATCCGCGCTGACGTTGACGGCAGCATGTTCCGATAATAGGGTTTACACACTCTAATAGCAATGACGATGATACCAACACACGTTACAGACAATAACAGCAATAGCGAGGCATCATATATTGTTGTGTTATATAGAGACTTCAATTCATTAGTAAAGACATTTGCAGATTTTCTCACCAAATAGTCGATTGTTGTCGATGATATCATTGCCCCGGTACAAAACAGGACGATGAAGTTTCCTCCTTTTGGATTTTCACTCGCACTCACACAGATGCGACCAGATTAAATTTTTACTCGCACACACTGAAAAAATAGTCGCATATGCGACCAGTTTACTCGCAGTCTCAATCCCTGTTAATTAATAAGTATTTCTAACTTGTGCAAATACATTGTACTTCATAAAAATAATTATAATAAAAAAAGGCTTCAGTATTGTGATATTACCCGGAACTGTGATACTTTCTCTGGTATAGTATCGTGGTTACTCATTTTGGTATCGTGACAACTCTAGAGCTGAGTACGATTAAATAAATTGTACAGTGTATGCCTGCCTTAAGAGAAGAGAGGATTCAGATTTTTTGACACTGAAAAACAAATGCTTCATCAATTTGTTAGCGATTGAGGTTTTCAAATGTTACTGTAATTAATTAAATTAAATGAAATTCAACTTTATTTGTCTTGAACAATTTACAACAAAGTCATCTCACTGTGCTTATCAAAATATAAAATTCAGAATCAGAATCAGAATCAACTTTATTGACCAAGAGTGTATGAATACACACGAGGAATTTGTTTTGGTGACCTGTGCTCTCTCAGATAGTGTAACATTAAATAATAACAATCAACTAGAATAAATAAAAATAAATAAAAAAATAAGTATAAACAAATATAAGAGTAGTTAGACTAATATGTGCAAACTAAATAAAAATAACAAGATAGTAATAATAATAATAATAATAATAATAATAATAATAATAATAATAATAACGAAATAAAATAAAAATACAATAATAATAATAAGATAATAGTGCAGTAGTGCATTGATGAGTAGTGCAGGTGAACATTTAAATGAAAAAATTATGTCCATGAACATTCACAGTGACAGGTTGATCCAGGGTTATGTTTAGTTCCATGGTTATTTCACAGTAACAGAAACAGGTCTGACACTCTATGACTGTGTAGTGTTGATCACAGCGACAGCCTGGGGGAATAAACTGTTTTTATGGCGGGTAGTTTTGGCGTACAGTGATCTGTAGCGTCTGCTGGAGGGGAGGAGTTTAAACAGATTGTGTGCAGGGTGTGAGGGATCTGCAGTGATGCTACCTGCCCGTTTCCTGACCCTGGACAGGTATAAGTCTTGGATGGAGGGCAGATCAACACCAATGATCTTTTCTGCAGTCCTGATTATCCTTTGTAGTCTGTGTCTGTCTAGTTTGGTTGAAGATCCAAACCAGACAGTGATGGAGGTGCACAGAACAGACTGAATGATGGAGGTGTAGAACATGATCAGCAGCTCCTGGGGCAGGTTGAACTTCCTCTGCTGACGCAGGAAGTACATCCTCTGCTGTGCCTTTTTCCTGGTTGTGTCTATGTGGGAGGACCACTTCAGGTCCTGTGAGATTGTGGATCCCAGGAACCTGAAGGAGTCCACGGTAGCCACTTTGCTATTCAGAATGGTAAGGGGGTGAGTGGGGGGGGATTTCTCCTGAAGTCCATTGTCATCTCCACAGTCTTGAGCGGGTTCAGTTCCAGATGGTTCTGACTGCACCAGAGAGCCAGCTGTTCCACCTCCCGTCTGAAGGCAGACTCGTCCCCATCCCTGATGAGACCGATGACGGTGGTGTCGTCTGCAAACTTCAGGAGTTTCACAGAGGGGTCCCCTGAGGTGCAGTCATTGGTGTAGAGGGTGAATAGAAGTGGGGAGAGAACACACCCCTGAGGGGCGCCAGTGCTGAGTGACCGGGTGCTGGATGTGATGCTTCCCAGCCTTACTTGCTGCTTCCTGTCAGTCAGGAAGTTGGTGATCCACTGACAGGTGGAGGCCGGCACTGTGAGCTGGGTGAGTTTCTGGTGAAGGGATGTCCGGGATGATGGTGTTGAACGCAGAGCTGAAATCCACAAACAGGATCCTAGCGTAGGTCCCTGGGGAGTCGAGGTGATGCAGGATGTAGTTCAGTCCCATGTTGACTGCATCCTCGACAGACCTGTTTGCCCGATAGGCAAACTGCAGGGGATCCAGCAGGGGTCTTGTGATGTCCTTCAGGTGGCTCAATACCAGCCTCTCAAAGGACTTCATGACTACGGACGTCAGGGCAATGGGTCGATAGTCATTAAGTCCTGTGATGGCAGGTTTCTTTGGGACTGGGATGATGCTGGAGCTTTTGAAGCAGGATGGTACTTCACACAGCTCCAGTGATGTATTGAAGATCCGTGTGAAGATGGGGGCCAGCTGCTCAGCACAGGCTTTCAGGCAGGAGGGAGATACTCCGTCTGGTCCTGGAGCCTTTTTGATCTTTTGTCTCTTGAATAGCTGGCACACATCTATTTCATTGATCTAATAAGAAAGAGAAAACCCAACAAGATCCACTAACAAGCATTTAGCGACAGTGGGAAGAAACAAATCTCTTTTAACAGGAAGAAATCTTCAGGAGAACCAGGTTCAGAGGTGGCAGCCATCTGGCTCTACTAGTTGCGGTTAGTGGACAGAAGCACCAACAGAACAGGATAGAGAGATAGAACATCAGTGTCCCAGACTAGTTGAACCTTGAACCACAGATCAGGAACTGCCATCATCAGCTTCACGACACCTGAAACAGTGAAGAGCGAGAAAGGCGAGGAAAAGGCACTGACTGCAGAAAAACATGATACATTATTATCAAGTCAGCCTGCCTTGGCCTTGGACCTCACTCCCAGTGGCCTCATCAACACTTATTATAAAGAATCTCCTCCCGTTTATTGGTAAGCTAACAGGGATTCCAAGGTCTGAAATGCATCCGTTCACAGACGAGTCCACTCGGTTTTCCCTCCAGGTAACATCACAGCAGTGCAGTGTGACCTACTGTTTTCCACAGCTAGTTGAGTTATTTACCTATTTGAAAACACAGTTATTTTTTGTTGTATTTGTTTATTTTTACGATTTAATTGATGATTGAATCATTTTTTTTTAAAAAAAAACAGCCGATACAAAAGGTGTCTTAAAATCAACTTACTTTTAAATCTACTGCAAAGTACAGGAAATAATTCAGGGGGAACAACAACAAAAATCTTAACGTCTAATGTGACTATCACAAATGGTCAAATGTCAGAAAGCAAAGGCTTGAGGGAAGAAAATAATTGAACTGAAATAAATTGTGTGCTGGCAGACTATTTCCTGAACATATCACACAATCTGGATGAATTGTTTCTTATCGTCAAATAAGTGCCAAAATACTGAACTTAATCACAATAATGGGACTTCTTGTTTGTTATATATTCATTTGCTCAAAGCATTTATTTTAAAAACAAATTAATTTTACTTGTATGAAGCACACAAGAAGTTCACAAACAACAACATAAAAGAAACTATATATAAATAGAAATAGAATGCTTGCTACAGGTGAAGTGTCAGCATACTTCTTTGGGATTTGTGTTTGATTTCACACAATCGGCTTAGAAATGCATAAAGAAATATTCATTGTCATTTTACACAACAGAACATTGACAGGATATACCTCAAAGAGTAATAAGTAATGTAAGTTAGTTACTTTTTATGAACTAATGCATTGCAGTAATAAATCCCTATTTGTCAGTTACTAGCATACTATGTCATGCTGGGCAAACACTATCTCACAGGGGATCGTGAAACTCTCACTTAAATTAATGAATTGTTTTGTGCAAACCAACACGATTTCCTCTTTAATTGCTTGGAGGAAACATCTTTGTGCTGCCTTGTGTTTTCTTCTGTCCTGGGGAATGCAGGGCAATGGGTAATGTGTAGTGCTTTAAATGAGCATCACCCAGGATCCAAACCCAGAGTGAGGACCTAATGTGATCTGAAGGCCAGGTCGTGTCTCAACACTGCTGTCTACTGCTTTCACGAGTTAGCACAAACCTGATTCTGACATGTCAACGCTGCTACAGTAATCCAATATTCAAATACAAATAGAGTTGCAACCCTAAACTCGTCACTCCCTAAAATCAAGGCAGAACATTCGTCATTTTCAATATAGTGCCTTGATTTCTTAAAATTGTTGAAGCCAATCAAAATATGCTCATTCTCTGTATACTCATAGTGTAAGGCCTATCCATCTTCTGATTTCGCACAATGATGAAGCCCAGGTTAAATTTTAGGTACATATGTGGAGGAATGTGACATTAGCATCATTATTGTGCCTTAGACATATTTTCAGTGGCTGTGAGATGCTTTGATGTTGTTATAGACTGACATGTATGAGGGAAAACTTACAGCACTTTGTTTAATCTAAGCCTGAAGAATTATTGAGATATCTAAATGGAAACAAGCTTGCAGTCACTGTATGGTCAGCCCTTTAACAGGCCCCATGTGGAGATCATCTCTCAGTGATAATAATGTGGCGGAATATAAGAGCAGAAAAAAACAGGCAACAGACAGAGATAAACATAACAGAGAGAAAAAACAAAAAAACAATGACTTGCATCTTGTTGACAGAAAGGGTGGGGGTGTAAATACAGAATGGGCACTGTTACCTGCCTCCACCTGTAATAAATACAATGTTTGTCTCCCTTTTATGCAATTAGCAGATGTTTTGATCTGAGCATTCTCACTTTCATCTGCCGTCAGTAATGAGACGTGAACTCCTGATACACTCCCTATCGCTACACTCCAGAGACCAGTGCTGACAGAGTAGAAAAGAAACATCACACCAGTCGTACAGAGGGAAAGCTGAAAAGTGGCAGGGAGAGAGGAAAACAAATAGATGACATAAAGACGATAGTGCACCTCAACAGGAGGTTAAACCTTGCTTCTGTATAAAACAAGACAGTTCCATCATCTCTGCTTTGTATAGTTTACAGCTGTAGCATGATGTTTTTGTGTTAATGTACAAAAGGATACAGTGCTGTTGGTATAAGCGCTGCACTGTGTATCACTCGCTGGAGCATGCCATGTTATCAGAAGTGTGGTTTTGTTTGTGGTTAGTTTGCTATCAAGCCAAGCACTGGAGTCAAATGTATTTCTAATTGGAATAGAAAACTTTCTCATTTGTTTTCACACCAGAGGCTGTGGGATTTTACCCTTTTCACAGAGGTGCTAATAGATACATTTACTTGAATGCATTTTGAACAAATGTATCAGGTCATGAAACAACTGAGGCACATACAAAAAGCTGTGGTATGATTTATTTCTTGGGGAAAGTCCATTTTTTTCCACCAGGTTTTTTCAGCAAATACTTATAATATATTTCATTTGAAAGGATATAATGATTTTTTTGGAGGGAAATACCACTTAGGTGGAAACTGAACTGCTGTGGTAGCCTCCAAAAGCAAAAGATTAGTTAGATTAGTCAAACGAGCAGTGTTGTTTAACATAACTTATAACATCCCATTATAAGAAAAAAAATAAAAGTTCTGAAAAAATCAACCCTTGGCCACCTTTCAAGGGCAATTTCCAAATCCTATTCCACATTATTATAATAGGATAGCTTCTTACATAAATTAATTTCCTTTGTGTCCAATAAATTTGTTTTCAAAGTGCCAACATTGTTACAGAGAGCATTTGTCTACACTGTTGGCTTATCATTAAAGGAGCACAAGAGCGTTATTCAAATTTCTTTAAATGTACACAGCTCTTTATAATCAATAGTATTAATAGTGCTGTATTTTTCTTCTCTTTAGTACTGAGTGCAGAATCTGCCCCTCCAATCTCTTCAACAGGTTTTCTACAATAGATTTGGACCTGACATTTCCTGATTTATGTATTTATTTTTTGGAAACCATCTTAGGATATTTTGACTGATGTAATTTTTCTATATCTTAAATATTATTTGACCTGCTTACTTTCCACTAACTGGAACCGGTCGATGCAGGTGGCCTCTACCTCTGACTCTGTTGATGGTTTCTTGTAAGTAGGGTGTTTTTTTCTGTTTTAACTCCAACTATTGGACATTTTTATTTGTTAAAAACAAACTTCGATATAATATGATATGACCTCTATAATTTATTGACTGTGTGAAGTAAGCTACTGTGTTTATGGTGCGTACAAAAATATTATAAATGAGCACAGAATGACACGTACATAGGGATTTTTTTTTAGACTCAGTTGTAAAGTAGAGTTTTGCTAGCTAGCACAGACTACAATGGCCTGGATTTACAGTAGCTACAAAAGCTAGCTATAAAACCAAGGTGGAATACAGCTTTTGGGGTAATGAAGTCACAACAAGCACCTATTACAGAGGCTTTAGCATAGAACTGGTGCTATCTTTTAAAATACAGCTCTCAAATTAAGAAATTATTTGTAGCATGACTTAACTCATTCAGTGCCAGCCATTTTCAGAATTTCTACACCCCTCAGTGCCAGCTGTTTTTGAGCATTTTGACTGATTTTTAAAGAACCACAGAATATTTTGTACTATGACAATCTGAATTCTGAAACCAGATTGTGAAATATTAGTCTCTAATTTCATCAGAAGAAATAATTTTGTTTCTAACTTGTTTCATTCTTCGGTAATCTGCAATTGAATAGAGGCAAGTTTCACACAAATCGCCAGTTTGTGACAAAAAGCTGAGAAAAAGCGTCTTTTTCTGAAAAAATCTATAGAGGGTTTTCGCGGCGCGTCATCGACCCGGAAGTCGCCATTTTGGAGGTAAGCAGCCAGTTTACAAACAGCACAAAAACGAGCAAATCCCAAATTTTGAGAGGAAACTATTGCCGTGTTTTTGGCTGTACTAATCGGTCAAACCATGAAAAACTAGTGGAGTTTTATAGAATGCCAAAAGTTATAACAGATCAGGGAAGAACAATGTCTGCATTTTATTGTCAGTAGTTCTACATCAGGAGAGCAGTGACATGAGACTAGCTCACCGTTGTTGCTCCAGTTGTTATTGATGTATAAGCAAACACAGCCGCCCTCATCTCCCGTCTTGCATTTAAATCCAGCTTCAGGATATCCAGTTTTTTCTCCAGGGAGCAGACATTAGAACACAGGAAGGAAGCAGCGTTCTCTGAGGATTAGTTTTTAGCTTGGTTGCTAGCCCCACTCCTGCTTCTGATCACACCGCTTACGTCTATTCCGCTAGCGGACACCGCTGTTACGAGGCTCCGCTACTCCAGCGGCCTAAAAGTTATTTTTGAATGATATTTTTTTACATCTACAGTAAATATCCACAAACCTGCTGCATTTGGACATTTTTTATTTTATTTTTGCACTTCAAAGAAACCTAAAACTCAGGACAGTTTATTGGTGCTTTAAGATGCTTTGTTAGTTTGTCCTGTAGATTATTATTACATCTACTACCTCAAACCTTGTGATTTTCTATATTTGTGAAACCAAAATACTGTCGTGCACTTTATTTTGGCAAAGAGCTCCAAACAGGACTGCAGTGTAACTTTAAAATGTGAAAAATGAAAATCTAAAGGATGTGCAGTTAAAATAACAAGTTTGTTTCATGGGTATTGTTCAATGTCATACAATAAAATAAGATTGAACCAGTCAAGGCAGGTCAAGCTTTTTAAAAATCAGTGATCAGTGCAGCCCTGCAACAATCTGATAATATTTGCAGAACACAAGAAAAAATATTTTTACATATTCACATGTTATACTACATAAGATTGCAGTGTCAAAAGAATATGGGTATAGTTTTTTGCAGGGCAAAGTTTCCTGAAATAAGAAGTAAAGTTGGATAAGCATATCTTAATAAACTTTTCAACTCTCTGTTTAAATGTCTCCTGAAGCTGCCCCCCTGCAAAACAAAGGAAAAACATAAATATAGAACAAACCTAAATAAATGTGTTTCTTCTCCCTTGAGCTGCCTGGCTGTTTAGATAGCAAGATTCAATTTGAGACAGGACTATCTTTCTGTGGACGGAAAATGAATTTAACTACTGGTAAACAGTATTAAAAATGACATTTACGAAAATTCTGGAAGAGCTCTTTTTCGAGAAGCAGTGTCATCGTTGTTCTGGACAAGCTACATCAAGAGAATCTAGCCTTTACAGTTTTCAACAACCATCATTTCTGATGAAATGGTCTCGATGGAGACAAAAGGCCACTGTTGAATTATCCATTACAAAGTTATGCTGGGGTCTCTTTTCCTCACAAAAACTCTCCAGGAGTCACAATGGAATCAAAAGGTATAAAAATCAGATATTTGATGATGATGATTCAGATGATACATTTTTTAAGCATATTGTGTACATTCAGTTAGATAAAAAGAGTGATTTGTTAAAAAAACAACAAAACAAACCACATTTCAGGGGCGTATTTGAAACTACCTTTAGATCCATTTACACCTGTACCGTAATAAAGCCTTTTGGCAACTATAATTGCCAACTTAAGAAGAAAAAATAAATAAATAAAAATGTATCAGTTTAGATGGAAACTTGTGGCCAAATGGCTTATTGTAATACATGAGTGTAATACTGGGTAGCGTTTCTTCTAGATTTATAAACATTGGGTAACATTAAATTGGTGGTCCATCAATTTTATATCCAATTTTAGCTGAACATTTGTTGTCACACTTGTCAGGCAAAACAAGTGGTGGAAGACCCAAATCCAGGGGATGAGGATAAGGCTGGAATAGTGCTCAGAGTTTATTTAATGAACACTCAAAATCCAAAAATGTATTCAAAAGCAGCAAATCAGTCTAGGAACAAATTCAAGATTCCAATGCACACATTAAGAGTGTACATAAAACCAAAGCGCTGACTGAGAAAATAAAGAGAATGTAATACATTTATAAAAAGAAAACTCCTTAAAAAGTGAGAGTATTCAATGAGATAAGCTTACAGTGTGAGAGGGCAAAGGGAATGTGAGCGTACTACAAAAGAAACACCATTTTACCCAGGGAGGGTGTTTTCCTTTGAAAAAGTGTTTTTTGAACCACCTTACTGTATATATATGAATTTATTGATCAATGTTAATGTGTCAATCATAGTTATTAGTGACTGGGAGGCAGCACATGGCTATCACACAAAATACCACTGTGGCAACAGGCACGCGCACACACACACATACCCTGCATCCTGCAGGCAGCACATAAACATACATCTATACTATAATTCAAGGGAGGTCTGTGTGTGTGTGTGTGTGTGTGTGAGACGCGGTGCGAGTTCGACCTGAAACTCGGTCAACGGGTTCCAAATACCCCGAGTGTGTGTATCTGTTATTTTGGAGTAATTTGGTCATTTCAAAATGTTTATTTTAATTTTATTTCACTTCTGGACAGCCCCGAAATGAAACCTATTCAGCTTTTGACCTCAGGGTGTGAGGGGGCGCTAGCGCACCATCTATATCTCACAAGAGCAAGAGTCACGTGTGCAGCCAGAGCCAGTCGCTGCACACACAGCCAAGCAGACACGGACTGTAAACACGAGTGAGAGAGAAGAAGATAGTTTTATACCGGAGAGAGGAGCGTCTGAGCAGCCGTGCTTGCACTGATAAATTAGCAAAGCTCTTAAGTCTCACTTATTGGGCCTGATGTTTGTCACTGATGTTTGTGTGTGTGAGCCACTGCCGACTCCACTTCCTCTTGTGCCATGCTATCGTTAGCTTCTCAAATACGGTAGCTCTCTGAATAGTTCATTTGAAACCATCAGCCACTGGTGAGTCTTCTGCAGACACGTTTCCCATTGTTTAAACCATATAACTGTTGTTCAATAATGCGCTGTTTAACTAGAGTCGGTTTTGACCTCAACCTGTTCAATTCTCCATCTGGAAAACTGCAGATTCTGTGTCATGCTGTGGATGGAAGCTAAGCTCTGACCACTCGGTTCGAAGGTAAAAAATATTTTTTGTTTTTTAAAAAAAGGCAGCCGAATTGTAGGTAATACTTTCATTTATTTACTCACTCATGTAGTTTGGAGCTTTACGTTTTTTTTGCGAAGTTTTGTTGTTTTTCTGATTGGCACTACAATGTTTATGGAGTTTGGTTATCAACGTCTATATATATATATATATATTATTTTTTTTTGATTATCTAAATTCAGATATAAATTTGTTTCGTGGTATTTTTAATTCTTTATTAATTTTTATTATTTTGTATGTCTTACTCAAACTAATGTGCTGAGTGGTGGGGCTGCGCCCTAGTGCCCTCTATTGGCCAGCTGCCACTGGTGAGTATTTGTAATTTGCTACTTCCACCCCTGCTCAGGTGTGGCTTGGTCTGTTAGGAAGATGTGAACTAGCAAGTGGAACAGCCTCTAACAACTTTTACATTAGGATGAGATGTATGTATTTGATCGATTAAGACAGTGGCATGTAAAGGTCAGGTTAGGCTGTTGGTATACACTGAAACAGGCTTATGGATGGCCCTCCTGGTCAGGACATAACACATGCTCAGTGCTTTCTGCCTGAGGACTGCTTTGGCACCTCACTGAATAGTTGTTGGCAATTCAATGCTGTTGGTGCTTGACTGCAGGCAAAACACGAGCAATGCCAGAAAATAAAGACAAGATTGATTAGTTTTAACTTTGACACACCTCCAGCAACCATCCTCACTACCCTGTGCACAGGGAGAAGCCAACCTTTGTCAGCAGATGTACACCAGATCAAACCTGCTCTACTTGATCGGTTCTGGCACAATGAATGACATACAAACAAGATTTTGATGAATCCTGATCTGTTTCCGTATGTTATTTGACCCTTTGGTACTTATATACAGTACAACTACGATAAATTGTAGCATATCTACACTTCAATGGATAAGTCCAGCCATTAATCATGATGTCTCAAACTGTGATGAATGTGATGTATTTTCTTTTAAGGCCATACCAGCCTGTCATTGCCTGATCTCGTTAGTTTTCAGAAACTAAGCAGGTCTGGGCCTGGTTAGTAGTTGGATGGGAGACCACTAAGAATTCCATGTGCCACAGTGGGGGACAGTCGCTCCAGTGGTATCTGTCAATTTGTCCTTGGGCAAGACACCCACATTGCCTCGTATGAATGTAGTGTGTGAGTGAGTCAGAGGGACTGATGGCGCACGATTGCAGCCTCGCTTTTGTCAGTCTGCGACTAGCTTACCACCACTACGTGTGGAGTGAAAGAAGATTGTCTTAATTCTGTGAAACGCTTTGAGTGTCTATGAGCGCTAAATAAAATCCAATGCATTATCATGAATTTTCATTAGTGTTGATAATTCTGCCTGAGGACTGCTTTTATTTAGTAGGAATGCGTTGATTAAAATGGCAGTATCAGCCCCAGGGAAACTTCAGTAATCTTTAAGAAATATCATCCATGTTAACCCAGACAGTGGTCAACTACACACAGATTTTTATTTATTTTTTTATTTTTTTTACCTAGAAGAATTGTCAGGCTTCATGATTTTGCCAACAATAAAATTTACTGGATTTTTTTCTCCAAAAGTCTGTTTTAATAAAAAAATTAAAAAGATAAATATGTAATTTTCTTTCTAATTAAGTTGTTTTGTTTACTCTATTTGGAATTTGTCTCTTGCAATGTGAAATGCCACTGCATCTGCTCTCATTTCCTACTACGCTATTGTCTGGTTGTTTGGGACACCATTTATAAATTAATATGCTAGCGTTAGTTGTTTTAGCTAGTTTTCCTTCTCCTGCTCTGTGTAGTTACACACTAATCCCATTTTGTGTGTGGACCAAAACCAATCAATCTTTCGTCTTAAACATTAAAATCTACTCGTACAGTGCCCGTTGGAAGTATGCATTCATGTGGGAGCATACGTAGAGTTAATTATGGCCAAATGTGTCATGGGCATGTGCGGGTGCAGATCCAAATGCAGGGACGGAGGTATAGCTCAGGTGTATCATACCAGTATGTATTGTTCTCATAGGCATGGCAAGTCCAGGGAGGCAGATGCAAACAAAAAACAACAAAAAAAAAAAAAAAAAAAAAAAAAACACAAAAAGCAAAACCAAGAAGCGAGGGTAAACAAGAATGTCCAAAAGTCGATCCAGGAATTACTGGTAACTGTAGGAGGATGAGTTATTATTAATGGGTTATATAACTAAGAATATTAATTATGATTATTAATATTACTTCAAATTTTGCGGGGTGCCACTCCTTTTAACAGGATAAATATGTCTAAGTTTATAGACTAACCTCATCAATGTGAAACCAGGGAAAAGTGAATTCTAACAGCTTTAATGAATCAGAGGAATCAAAGATTATGTTTAACCTTTTATTCAAAAGTCAACAATTAACACAATCAAAATATCAATTGAAATGGGATAATTAAATCATGATAAAATGCATTTCTAGGCTAATAAAAGTGAGGATTATATGTAATAAAGTGAAATCACTAATCTAGGAGAATGCTAGTCTACTAAATATTGAATAAAAATGCTGGATACATATTCGAATAATAAGATCATAAAATCAAAGAATAAAATCATAAAGAGAGCTCATAACAAAGAGAGGGAGACAGACAGGGGAGACGAACAACATGAATGAAATGAACTGTGTGTGGATCATGTTGTGAGTGTGTGTAAGTTTGTAGTTATGGAAGTATGTATGTGGTCTATTGTGGATGAAGTTGCTGATGAAAGTTCATTCTTGTACCTTGAAGATGATGTCAGGCTTGGACCTGGAGGTGCTGTTTGAAGCAATGCAGCAGGACGTGCCACCGTTGAGTTCTGTTGCGTTTCAACAGAGTATAGCCCCTTCAGCCGATCCAGGCGTTCTGGCCTTCGCAGCTGGCTTAGAGAGTGGCTCTTGGCTTACCCCAATGGGTCGCAGGCCGGGCTTCTTTTCGGCTGTTACGCACGTCACTAGATGCTGTATTTGTCCGAACCAAGCAGCTGTTGATTCCAAAAATCTAACTGTTTCAACTAAAAATAAAATGAAATAAATGAAAAGATGGGGAGGGAAACGCGTTGAGTAATGAAACGCCCGCGTCCCAAAAAACTGAAGTTTTCTGGTCGCGCGTCTTTTTTTAAAGGGAATTTGGAGACGCCTTTTGGAGGAGGTGTCTTGGTTGATCATTCTGAGATCATATCAGTGATTGGTCAATGTCTCTGCTTTCAGCTTGTGGGTGTGTCTCAAGTGTGGGTGTGTAAGACAGAGACAAACAGGAGGGATGATTCTAAACATTAAAAGAATGCCTAATAATTAATTCCACATATTTCAAAACATCTTTTCAACATCATATCTTAATATATCATCTATAATGAAAGAGTTTGATACCAAACACGACTGGAAAATAGCCTAGAATCACTTTAGGAACCGGTTAATGAATTTTACTTGTAATTACTCATAAACATAAATGTCAAACATCATGATATGCCTCTTCTTAACTATATGGTTGCAGTAGATACCTCAAACTAACTTTTGTGATGTTTTCTGGTATTTTTAAGCACTTTTTAAATGATGAAACATTTAACATAGCATTCTGTGGGTATTAAATTATCTGAAACGAGTGCAGACAACATTTGCAATTTCAATTTCTGTAGAAATCATTCCAATAATGTTTTCATTTGTAACTTTTCAAACATAATACAATTTCTTTGTTCTCCCTTCTTCACTGGGAGAGCTAGGGTTATTCCAACGTCCTGTGTAACCATTGGTCTGGGTTCGGGAGGTGACAACATCTGCAGGGGGTCGGAACCCAGAGTTTGAAAACTTAGCATGTAAACATTGACTGACTGCTTCCTTTTGATCGTAAGGTAGCAGAGAGGTGATAACAGGAGGACAACTGTTCTTGGATTCTCCTGTTCTTTTGTTCGGGCAGGAAGAGGGAGACGATCCCCCTGGGAGCACGTTTGCACTTCACAGTAGGCAACAGACTCCCCGACTCCACTGACTGGTGAAGCCAATGTTCTAAGTCAAAGATCAACTTGGGGGTTTAGTTCCCTACATAACCAACCAAGCCTAGATCACAAGTAACAGAACCATAGTCACAGCACAAGTAACGTCCCAGCACTGAAGTGAGCCAAATCCTCCACATTTATACTCAGCAGTTTAATCAATTGCAGCTGGAGGCCAATAAGCACGAGAAAGCTGCTGGAAGGGAGTCGAAGATCTCCTGCCTGCCCTCCAAAATAAAACCCCATCGTGACATAGCCCCCCCCCCCTTAAGGAGCGGGTTCCAAACGCTCCAAAACAGAAAATTAAACTAGGAGCTAGGAGACACAGGAACGCTAGCCTGGGAGCTAGGAGACACAGGAACGCTAGCCTGGGAGCTAGGAGACTTGGGCTGGGAACTGGACTGCACCTGAGAGTTGTGTGCTGAGGACGTCTCTGGTAGTGGAGTATATGGAGAACCCAGCAATCTCCTGATCTGCTTCTTAGCGTTCTCCAAAATCTTCGCCACGACGGGAACTCTCTCCAGAGCAGGTCGAAGACGAATAGCCACACAAACTCCCATCAGAGTGTCCACTCTCTCCTGGGGACAGTTGGTCTCCCTCAGTCTGGAGAGCAGGGGCTCCAGCTCGGCCAGGAGCTCCTCCAACTTGCTGAAAAATAAAAAGTCCTCCACCGAGGGTCCCGCTAGCTCTGCTGTTGGCTGGGACATTCTGTCACGGGCATGTGTGGATGCAGACCCAAATGCAGGGACGGAGGCGGAGCTCAGGTGTATCATACGAGTATTTATTGTTCTCATAGGCATGGTAAGCCCAGGGAGGCAGATGCAAACAAAAAAACACAAAAAGCAAAACCAAGAAGCGAGGGTAAACAAGAATGTCCAAAAGTCAATCCAGGAATTACTGGTAACAGAACCATAGTCACAGCACAAGCAATGTCCCAGCACTGAAGTGAGCCAAAGCCTCCACATTTATACTCAGCAGTTTAATCAATTGCAGTTGGCGGCCAATCAGCACGAGAAAGCTGCTGGAAGGGAGTCCAAGATCTCCAAGCCTGCCCTCCAAAATAAAACCCCATCGTGACAAAATGAGTATGTGTTTGAAGGTTGGACAAGGACAAAGAGTAGTAGTGTTATAAAGGGGTTTATTTGCAGGTGCAAAATAAAACAGCGTGTGCGATTTCCCTGGTTTAATTCCATGGGACATGAACATGATAAATGTGTTTGTTGTTTTTTTTAACTCACTTTTATATTTTTTTGTTTGGTGTATTTTTCTGTAATGTATGTTTTTTGGAGTCGTTATGTGTATTTGCGTATCTTTCTGTTGTGTTTTTGTGCATTTTTTGTATAATTATAGTATTTTGTTGCCATTGTAGTATGATTCTGGAGTCAATTTGTGTATTTTTTGTGCATTTTTGTTGTCATTTTGTGTATTTTTTGTATAAATATTTAATTTTGTGTATTTTGAGTCATTTTCATATTTTTGTTGTATTTTTCTGTAATGTATGTTTTTTGGAGTCATGTGTATTTTTTTTTTTTTATCTTTCAGTTGTCTTTTTGTGCATTTTTTGTACAATTGTTTTTGGTTGCAAGTAATGTGCCCGTCAAAAGTATGTATTCATATCGTGAGAGGAGCTTAAGCAGAGTTGTCAATTATGGCCAAACGAGTATGTGTTTGAAGGTTGGATGTAAAAAGAGGTGTACATAAATCTAAGTCTAAATATTTAATCTAAATCTAAATGTTATATATCATATCTAAATGCTAAATCTTATATCGAAATGTTAAATCTTTTTCTACCTCTATATATGTGGTTAAATGTTGTGTTAAATGTAGGAAAATGTGCTAAATATGAGAAAAGTGAGATGAATAATGAAAATGTGTTAGCTACACCTTTTATACTAAATTTTTGCACTTAGGGGTCTTTCTCTGACAGGCTAGCTTGGTGTGGTAGTTTTCTGTGGAGGCTTTTGACTGTGAACACCGCACAGTGCTGAATGAGTGGATGAAATGTGTTCCCTCTTCAAATCGCCATGTGTGCATGAGGGAGGTCCCACATAAACAATAATAAACTGTAATACACACTCAACAGGGAGAACACAGATTTCCTGTAGTTTTACAATATATCTTTGTAGAAAATTCATGCTAATTACTGTAATTATTTTTTTTACCCATGATGCTTTGCAGTACACAGTTAAACTTTGTGAAACACAAAAACAAGAAGTTACTGTATATTCTTACTGTAGAAATTACAGCAATCGGTTACAGTGAATGTTCCCCTTTTTTGGGAGGTCTGTTGGGTTGTGTCATGTTCAGTTTGTTCCTTCTGTTAACATTTTGTTACTTTGGCCTCATTTATTCATTTTTGACTATTTTTAGGGTAAATAAAAGCCTTAAACTTGAATTGCTTTTGGTGTGTTTCCTACTTTGACCCTCGGTCCCTAACAGCCCATAATCAGCCCAATTTTAGAGCTGCTCAGGAAGTCAGAGGGCTAAAACGCTGCAAAACAGGAGAATTTGGGAAAATAAACCTCAAACACTAAGTTGTTGTGGTTCTTAGAACAAATGGAGATGGGTGAAAAATAGCATAATATGGGACCTTTAATATATGGAGCACTCTTAAACTAAAGTCGACACTTTGTAAAGCCACTTGTTAAGAACGAATAAGATGCTGCTGCAGTAACAATCATCACATGCTCTACATGGATGACATCAAGCTGTATGCTGAGAATGAGTGAGACATTGACTAACTGATCCACACCAGGTCATCAGGATGTAATTCGGGTTAGACAAGTGTGGTCGGACGTTATCCAAGAGAGTCAGGATGATCTGAATCAAGGGAGTTGAGCAACCAAAGGGTAACATTGCAGATATCCATGACAGCTTCCAGTACCTTGGAATCCCATATGCTAATGTAAATCTTGAGTAGGCCACACAAAAGTCAATCACAACCAAGTACCTACAGCATGGGCATTCAATTAAAATTCAAGATGGTCCAGTAAGCAAAAATGACTTACTAGCGTAGGCCCGGAAAATCAGAATGTCTAATCATATTTTGTCATTTATATTAAAGTAGTCTTTTAGTTTTTTTATTATCTACATGTTATCAATAACTGACGAATAAACGCTAAAAGGAATTTAACTAGACATTTTCATGAAGCTATAGGCATACTCACATTTACAAAATAGAATTAGGGCTCTGTTTTAAATGAGGGGAGGATCTATTAAAAGGTAAAATTGCATTTTTTTTTACCATTCTGGACTAATTTTACACATCATAAATATATATATATATATATATTAACTAAACAATTTCAGAGGCCCACTTTCCTTTTGTTTTAATTTAATAATTTTATAGCTGATTTAATGTTTTTACTGTTGATTTTAAACCCAGTTCAATGTCTTAATGTTCTTATTGATCTTTAAGTTGTTTTCGGTTGCAATGTTGAAAAATCTGGACTAACAGACTGCACCGAGGAACTTATGGCAGTACAAGCACTGAGAACAAGAGTCCTAAAGGCCAGGGTCTACCACACAAGGTGCAGGCGGTGCAAAGATGCCCCTCAGAAGATCCAGGACATAGTGGCAGGTTATAAAATGGAAGATCCTCCTCTCACCCTCTTTGGGATCTTCCATTTTATAATATAAACTGATGTCTTGAACAATATTTTTCCTCAATAAATTTAAACTTTCAAAAAATGGTGAACTGCCAATGTAGCATGTATTGACTGATTAAGGAGGTGGCTTAACATTCCAGGCCTTGCTTTATTCCAATGTTGTAAGGCTAACATTCATTGTGTCAATTTATGTTTTTTTTTGTCCCAAGATAGTTACTGTACATCAGTGTACATGCTGAATTGACTGGTGTGCAGTATGGGAAAACAATTTGATAATACAGCTGTACACACACTAAGGAGATGCATCATCAAGCACAAGCACTTCATTTCAACCTCAGAGACCACAGCCTGACAGCTAGAAGCAAGCATTAGAGGGCTGGGAGCCACCAGCTCATCTGTGTAAACACAAAAATGAATGAGGCAATATGCATTTTGTCAAGCTGTTTACTCTTTTTCTTGTCTTGTCTGGTTGCTGTGTGCCGTGGGGCACTTTGCTGCTGGCCAGCCAGGTGCATGCTGGCTGGTCCTGTGAGCTTTTTAACACGGCAGCTCCTCACACAGGTTAATATGATCTTCTCCCTCCTTATCTAATGTGGCGAGGGGGTCTTTGTTGGCCTTGCCACAAAGCTTCCTTGAAGCATCTGTCAAAGCCCTCCCCTGGATAAATGTCATATGTGGAATATCTCTGGAGGCAGCTGCGCCATTGCATTGGTGACGGCAGGTAGCCAGAAAACAGCCCAAAGCCTTCATGATCTTTCGTATAGGACAGAGTTTTTTTTCTCTGTATTTTTATATAAGATCACTCTGCAAAATAACTTGGAATGTAAATAAAGATGAAAAAATGTATTTACCAGACACAAAACAGGTAGCGCATTTATTACTGTATATTATGGGGGTGGGGGAGAACAAAAATATTTAATATAATATATAATATCTGTCTTCGACTGAACACAGTGTATGAGCAAATTGCTTTTAAATAATTTGAAATCTAACAAAACAATATAAAAACAGTTAACCAATATGTCAAATGTATCAAAATAACAAATTGTGTTCCACGGTCACAAGGAACATTTTCTTTTAGCTTTCATTGCTAAATGTCTGTTGCTGGGCCACCGTCTCTGTGGCCTTGCTGTGCTCTTCCTCTTCCTGCTTTACTGAAACAAAAGCACATAGATATTGGCCACATTTACATGGGTGTTTTAATTTCACTTTTAAACAGAATAAGTTAATTCCTCTTTAGACTGACCTTGTAAACACTTAATTCCTAATGCTAATTTAATTCCAAATTAAATTTAAATCCAAATTAGGTGGCTGGTTTATTCTGATTCGAATTCTGAATTGAATGATTCCTCTATCTTGCAAACACTTAATTCCTCTTTAAGTTAATTCCGGTTGTACTGCGCATGGGCGATGTCGTGCTGGTGACGACATAATCCAAGATTGCTGCCCTGACTAAATCCGAGACTTATTATTTAATAAGAGCCTTAAAAAACACGCTTCCCGGGGCCGTGGACCATGTAACCTTGCTGCTCCCTCTCCACTCTATTGCGGGGTCGGGGTCCCCTCACCCCCGGTGTGAATGTTGACCGGAGCAGTACACTTTTATACTTTTTTTACACGTTGCATATGTTTATATTGAAAAAAGTGAACGTTTTGAAAACGTTGTCTTAATGTTTGTGTCCAACAAAACACACATGGTTAGGTGCAGTAGGTAAGTAATAATCCAGAAATTACAAAATTACATTTTGAGATGCTTAAAAAGGTTGACGGGACATCCTCCCGAGGAAGTGAAGCTTTTATAGCTCCCCTTACTGACTGGCTACAGTATAGGTCATAAACCCTGCCTCCTCAATGATAACGGATGGGATGTGGGTCAAGCTGTAAAGTTAAAATAATCGTCACATAATTTTTTTCCAAACCTAAACTCTGCTGTGATCATTAGTTATCATCACCCTACATTGTGTTCAAGTGCTATTTGAGGTTGAAAAAACGGGATTGGACGTCATATATGACAATGGTTGACAGCCTCGGATCTTGCGTAGCTCTCTTCTCCCATGTGCGTAAGTCCAAAAAGCCGTGCAGCAGCGCTGTTTCTGGCTGTGTGTTATTCTCCACCCTGTACTTAAGTCAGTCACGGAGCGCCTTCATCCCAGTTACGCATTGTGGGTGGAGCAGCCCTAAAATGTGGGTGTTCCCATTCAAATCTGGTTTTATGCGCATTCTTTGCTGTGCGTATGTTCTTTTCCTCTAACACGCTTCTAATCCTGGAATAAGTGCAGCACCCCGATAAGGTGAAACATTATATTGCACTAGAAATATAGACTTAGTTACATTTGAAGCCACACGGACTGTGATCACAGCTGCTGCTGCGCGATTAATTAAAACTCTGATAGATGCAGACTTCTGTCCACATTGGTCACATTGATTCAACTATTTTCATACAATGTCCAACATAAAGTCACAGTTTGATTCACTACAGAGTGAAACAAACTGTCATATGCAGATGAGGATGGACCAGAAACTGTTCTCACATATTTTAATGAGGCTCAGCTCAGGCCACTTTAAACAATTTATATTTAAAACTGGAAGCCAATAGTTCTGTTTCACTGCAAACATCCCTCTGTATGAAAGCAGGACGCTCTGCGGCCACGTTATTTCCTCATATCTCCAGCATCTAACTCAGTTACACTTTACAGCGATGATGATGATGATGATGATGATGATGATGATGATGATGATCAAGGAGAAATATTTTAACTGTGACTCAGTCACACTGCAATAATCTGATCAATAATCTGATCAAATGATGAAATGAAGGCATTTCAAATTAAAAGTGAACTTTATCATTTTCACAGATTTCAATGACATTTAAAAGCATTGGGAAAACTCCATGTTCTGTGATTTCTATTTTTTTTTTTTTTTTTTTTCTACCTTGTCTGCACATGCTTTCGAAGGTTAACACTACAAGAAGTGCAATCTTTTGACAGCAATGCATATTTTATTATTGCAATTAAATAAATTTATTTATTTCATTGCATAATTGTGACCGTCACCAGCCCTCCCTAGGGAAGGGTAAGAAATACTTTATTAAAGGGAGGATGTAAAAAAGAGAGGGCAGTGTTACACCAAGGTGAGGGGTTGGAGGGGGGTGGGGAAGTTAACAGGGAAGAGGGATACAAGATAGGATATGGAATGGGTGGGGAATAGTTTTAAGTGATGCGATGTGAAATTGTGGTTGTGTATATTGTGTTTATTGTTGTGTTGTCAAGCCAGTTTGGTGACCAGTGTGTGGTTTAGGAATAATGGTGGTGGCTGTGAACAGAGGAAGAGGTGAGTGGAAATTCCATAAAACAGGTATTTGGGAACAACGTGTCTAAGGTTGAGCCCAGCACGAGTGTCATCCCACAGCCCAAGGCCAGTGCATCCACGACAAATGTATTTCCAAGTACCGCCACTGCAAAACCCAAGAGCCGCCCCCGGGCCCGAAGAAGCAGCCAGGCCAGCAGCAAGAGCAGGCAGCCTAAGGGCCCCCGGCGACCACCCCACGGCCAAGCAGTCCCCCGAACGCCCCCAAGATCCCAAGCCGAGAGGCAGCCATCGCCCCCCCATACACACCCGAGAAAGCCCCAAGGAGCCAAGGACCCAGCGCACCACGCCACCGATCCCACCCCCAACCCCCAGACCCCCCACCCCATCGACCCCCCCACCCCCCCACCCCACCCCCGCGCCCAACCCCCCGAGGGGAGGTTCTGTGATTTCTAGACAGCCCAAAAAAAATGTCATCACCACCTCCTTCCCTTCAACCCGCCTTCATTCACACATACGCGCTTTTGGTCTACCGTACGCACGGTGGTTGTGTTAGCAGCCTGGACCGGAGAATATGCGTAGGAGAGAAATATATATAATAATGGAATGTAGGAAGGAATAATACAAGAATGAAATATTATATTATAATAAAGACAATATTTAACGAATATGGGATATATTTAATTTTTTTTTTTTAAAAACAGTGCAAAACAACAGAGCTACCCTCAATCTTTTATTTACAACAATATTAGGAAAAGCAATATAGATCAAGTGGTCAACAGTTCTAATCCTGATCCATTGTTATCAGAGGTGTATTCCATAAAGGAGGGTTAACAAACTTTGAGTCTATCCATAAACTCTGGGTCAACATACCCAGCGATGGGAAACTCTGGGTATCGGATTCCATTACAGCTGGTATGAAGTGGGTCAATCAACCCTGAGTATGTAAACCTTGGGTTACTGATGTGCACGCACGCGATAAAAAGCCATCATCAATGGATCAGAGATTTACTCACCGCTTGATATCGCATCATTTATATTGATTTTTAATGTAATATTGTTGCCAGAGTCATCTCAACGTCCTAAAAAAATGTCATAAAAAATCACTGTAGCAGGACACGAACCCGCAACCCATCACTCCCAAGAGGAGCATCACAATTCACTGCACCATCATACCTTGAAAGAGACGTGAGTTACAGATTTAACTGTATAACAATATAAAACAACAATCGAGCCTTAAAAGTGGATTTGATTAAATGATCATCTCCTCCTTTACATTATCCACAGGTTTGTATTCAGGGAACTTTACTACAGACGTCAGTAGATGTTTTAATGCAGATCAACCTCTCAGTGACTTTTACTAAATGATCTACATCTACAATGTTAGAAAGAACTACCGTTATCACAAAAAAAAAAAGAAAAAGTAAAGCAACACAACATTAGTAATGATGTGAACACTTTCTGTGGTGTGTAATGTTACTAATGTGTTTCAGAGAAAAGTGTTAAGGTTTATTAAAGTGTTCAGAAACGGTGTTCAGGTGGGCGGAGCCAGGTAGAAACCCAGGGTTTCTTTGATAAAACCTGCCAGTGACCAGGTTTAGTTCACGGACAATGTTGCCATGGTAACACACTCAGAGAAGAACATACCTCGCGTTTAGGAATGGGACACTCAGAGTTTCCCTCATTTGAGCCCAAACATACTCAGAGTTTGAACATAACCGGCTTTATGGAATACCCCTCTGGGGACTGAAATTATCAGCTTATAGTGAGAAATTGGAGTTCAGTGATTCTCACAGCAGTGGTACATTTCCTAATAAAAGTAGCTAAAGTAGTGCTTCACAAATTACAGGCCTGTTTCTCTACTCCCACAATTGTCCAAAAGTCCAAGAACAAATTAGACAAATTCAAAAAACACATACTGTATATTACTTTCTGACAGTCAATATGGATTTAGAGGAAACAGTTCAACATCACTGGCACTAACAGAATCATTTGAGGAGATTACAAACGCTATAAATTACAAGCTGCATTCGGTTGATATATTCATAAATATTAAAAAAGCTTTTGACACAATCAAGACATACTAAATAATAAACTTAAATGTATGTGATCAGGGGATTAGTGTTGCACTGGGCGAAAAGTTTATTTCAGTAACATATTCATTTCCATGCTTTATATTGCTTATGGCTTACCCCAGGAGTCAGTGTTTGGCCAGATATGTTTCATACTTTAGATAAATTAGTTTATATGAATGAAGTTTCACAAACATTAAAATTAGTGGGCACGCAAAACATTACAAAGTGTTGGTGTCTCTGTTTGTGGAGCGAGGTTGTGGAACAGGTGTGGTGTGGAGCTCAAGCAAAGTCCAATCATGAGACAGTTTAAAAAGCAGTAAAAATACATGGTGTTCATGAGATATAGGGAGGAAGAAGGGTTTTAACAATCCGGCGTTTCATATATTGTTATTTACTGTATATATTTTTATATTTTCTAATTCTTTCATAAATCATTAATGCACTACTACTCTGTATATTGTCTATTTCTTGTAAGGTATTATTTAAATATGCATGTGGATAAGATTGACTGTTAGTTGTTTTAATAAGCGTATGCTGCGTCCTACTCCTTTTCTGACTTGTTGGGGTCATATTGTGGTTTTCACTAATGTAACTGTTGTTTTGACTATTCTCATGTGTTATGTTGTGTTGTTTTTCAGTTATTCAACCATGTTTGAAATAAAGCAACCATTATCATTATCATATGTCACAGGTGGAAGAACGTCCTTGTGTAACATAATGATGTACTTCAGTAAACACTTTCACTGAAACACTTTCATTGCCAACTTACTTTTTTCTTTACAGATTGAAAATGGCTTTAGAGGTCTTTCATGAAAATGTTTTCTTTTCCACTGACACCATTGGCTGATCCTCTGCTGCTCGGATGCCGACTGAGTAATGAAGTCGGCTCCCAAGCCGAAGTGACATTCTGTTCCCTGTCATTAGACGGAGGTGCAAAAATGTAGACCTTGGAATGCAAAAAACATTTTACTCAATGTTGTATTGAAATTAATAATAATAATAATAATAATAATAATAATAATAATAATAATAATAATAATAAAAATAAAAAAATAATACAAATTCAAAAGTGTTACATTTTTGGTGTTGGTAGACTTTGTACAAAAGCAGAGTTAATTTTACTCTAATAGAGTCACATTATTTTTATGTAACTATGGGGTGTATAATATTAGTAGTTAAAATCGAGTGTTAAAACAGAGTGTTTCTATATCAAATCGGAAGGTGTTACAATGGAAACAATAACTCTTGATTTTTTAACTCTAAACTCCCACAGTGTCTATAACACTAAAAGAGTAAATTCACTGACTCCGCCCCCAGCATCACAGGTTCTCACTGAAGCGACCGAAGCGAACACTCTGAACAATTTGCTTTCCACATGACTGGGGTGTTTGCCACGCTTGGTAAGTCATTTTAATCTGAGATGTTTTTACTTGTCATTATTATTATTATTTTGGGCTGAGACCAACCTGTGTGATAGACATTAGCCACATTGCTCGGTGATATGGCATATAAGCACACCAAAGTTCATTGTTTGCGGGCAAAACTATAGTTTTAAAAAAATATTTGGCTAACTTAAATACAGTAGTTTATCGTTTATCCCTTGTTTATCGCGGGGGTTACGTTCTAAAAATAACCCACAATAGGCGAAATCCGCGAAGTAGTCAGCTTTATTTTTTACTATTTTTATACATGTTTTAAGGCTGTAAAACCACATTTCTCTGTTGTTTAAACACTATCACAGTTCAAAACATCTAGATTTTAAAACATAAACCTGTTTTCAAACATACAGCACTACAGAGTCACACTGCTAGTGATCAGACATTGATGCTGAATTCAGAGTCTTTGTTGACGATGACGTCACGCCAACACAGACACTGGTCTGTTCACCCATTCAACCATGGAGTAGAAGCTGTGTGTGACCACCTGGAGCTGTATGACACGGCCTTTATAACTGGTACCGGACGAGGAAGGATTTGTCGTGGAGGAGAATCAGAGAGGAGGTGGTAGTAGCAGGTAAAAGTTCTCTCTGTAACACTGAGCTAGCATAGCATTAGCCACTAATCACACCAGCTTTTTTCACTGGTGGTGTATGAGAGGAGAAAAAGGAGCACAGCTCCTCACTACAGCAGACAGTGAAACTCACTGAGTTGGATGTATTACTGGTGGGTGAACGCAGCATTAGCCAATCAGGACACAGAACACAATGCGCGTTCATACACTGTAAAAAAATGCATCCAAAATTGCACTGTAAAAAATCCGTGAAACAGCGAGGGACTACTGTACACCTAAAGCAATTTTCAGATCGTGAAAGGTTGACATACAATTATGCCACGACTTGAAGACAGATGTTCTGATTGGGTTCTACGTTAACATTTAGATCCCTTCAGATCTTTGTGCACATGGTTTAGGTAAAAATGAAAAAGGTAGAGGTTTTGTATTTATTTCTGCACTAACTATTGTCTGTGTGCGTTGATTAAGAGCGCACAATTTTAACAAACAAGTTCTGTTCTCTGTTATTGTAAAGCACTTTGTGATTTTTATCTGCGAAAAGCGCTATATAAATAAATGTTATTTACTTACTTACTTTTGAGTATAAAACATCCTTTAAAGATGAACAATAGTATCTAGAATTGTCTTCTTGTAAAATGATTGGGCTTACACAACTTCTGGTTCATTTTTTTAATCTCCATGCAGGAGATGCAAAGGTGGAATATGGGGGAGTGCAGAAGTACATTAAAGTTCCACAAAGTGATGAATGCTTCCATTTCCTCCAGTTTCTTCAAGAGGGTTTGTATTTATGTGCAATTTAAATTGGTATAGACTAATTACCTGTGAGTGAACAACTTGAATTGGTGGTTTTAATTTATTTCAGTTATAGAGAAATTCAGCTTTCAGTCTCAACTCTTCACAGAGGGTGTACTTATCCTGATGAACACTTCCATGCATAATGTATTGAAATAAAAAAAAAATTAAAATGCTGTTATTTGCATTGACCAGCTCACATATGTCAGACCCTTTGATAAGCAATATTTGTTTTATAATTGTGATGCATGTTTTGAAATAAATGTATTTCAGAAAATCATTGCCTCTTAAATGTTTATTTCTCAAGGAATTTCTAAAAGATAAAAACTAAATTTCTACCTTTTTTGAGTATTATTTACAAATAACTCTTATGTAGTTAAAAGAAAAAAAAACTTTTGGAGAGTTAATATTTAGACTCTAACACTGAGTTAGTGTTACTAAGTGTTAAATTAATAACTCCACACAGATTTAGTATTTGACACTTAATTAGAGTTAAGGTACCAACTCTCCAAAAAGAGTTAAATTAACACTCTCTGGTGTGGACCCAAATAGACACTTTAAAAGTGTTGAAATCAAATCTGACAGTGTTAATTTGGGCATGCTGGATTTGCTGTGTACCTTTGTGTTCACCCTGACTCCCTCTTCCCTTCCCCCTCACCTAGATGTAACACTGCCCTCTCTTTTTATGTTCTCCCTTTAATAACATTGTCTTACCCTTCCTTAGGGAGGGCTGGTGATGGTTGCAATTATACAATAAAATAAGTTCATTTATTTAATTGCAATAATAAAACATGCATTGCGGTCACAAAAAAAAAAGATTCAGTTTTTGAGAAAGCAGGTTGTAATTGCATATTTATGTCAATATCTTAATAAAATGACTTGATCTTTGAACTGGTACAGTTTCACACTATAGCACTGATCAGTCAATGACTATTGTTTTATTTCTTTGGAATAAATGCACATGGAGAGGTTTTAAGCAAGTTACAAGCTACAGTGATAGATTAGTGTACTATTTTTCCCGTCAGAACAAAAGAAGTGTACAAAGTGTCATTTTGAAATGAGGACTGAAGAGTGAGCATTACCACACTCTAAAGCAGCATCCTCCTAGGTGCAATGTCTTTAAATAGTCTGATGACTTCACTATGATTTTCATGGATGTTTTTCTCTATGGCAAGCTGTTGGATATTGCATAACTGCTATCTTTGTAATTGTTTCATTTCTTTCACATACAACTGTTACATCATGCTTTTCTTGTTCTCCCTCATTCTGGTCATCAGACAGCCCTTCTGATTCTCTATGGAGTCTGCTTTATTTGTAGATGAATCTGGAAATTCATCTATCTCAATTTCTTTGCTGGTAGATCGCCTACTGCTTCCCTGCTGTAGCTGCCTAGAATAGAATAATAACAGTTTTAGTAATAGCCTATTTTTAAGGATGAATATACTGTAGCCTATTAAGGTAAATACAAGATTACTGCAAGTAACATAGAAATAACTTGTTGGTACAAAATACTATAATTAGCTAAAATAGCTTAATGCTTAATTTAGTACAGCCAAACCACTTTGTGTAGTCAAAATAAAATGGGGACAGCTTTTAAGATATTGCAGTAAAATTAGAGGAACAGTTCAACTTTAAAATCTGAGCTTTAAAATGTCCTAAACAGTGAACATGACTCTTGACTCGTTTGTCATTTAGCAAATAAATGACTGCAAGTGTTAATTATGTAGCCAAATGTAAACCTACACAATAGCCTACTAAATATTATCTTAACTAAGTATACTGATAGATTCAAATGCTCTAGGATACCAATGACAAACAAGAGTTATGTATGTAACTACGGTTCTATGAATCCTGGATGACCGCCAGAGGCGGTGCTTAAAGCACTGGATGTTCCATCTCGCGCATGTCCAGGTCGAGTAATTATATCAACAAAGTCACCTGTGACCCCTGGATGACCCGGAGAGTCTATATCTACTGGTGTCATCAGGTGATCTGTTCCTGTCAAAATCTTCTCGCGAGGACACAAGGATCCTGAGTGACAGGATGCTCTGGCGGTCATCCAGGATTCATAGAACCGTAGTTACATACGTAACTCTTGTTCTTTTTCATCCTTACTGACCGCCAGAGGCGGTGGTTAAAGCACTGGATGACTCATACCAGAAAGGTCACGAAAGAATCCACACCTACTCAAGGCCTGAAGCTGCGGACAGCACTGCCATTGCCATAGGCTGGACAGCAGCAACGTTCACCCTGTAGAAACGTCCAAAGGTGCATGGTGACGACCAGGTTGCTGCAGCACAGATGTCCTGCAGGGGAATGCCCCTCAAGGCGGCCCATGACGCGGCCATGCCTCTAGTAGAATGGCACTTTATGCCCTGAGGCACCGGGATGTTCAGTGCACTATAGTCATACTGAATGAACTCCACTACCCAGTGAGAGAGTCTCTGTTTAGAAAATGCGGTCCCCCTTCTACAGCCTCCATGGCAGACGAAAAGGCAGTCTGTCATTCGTAGGTAAGGTAGCCAACTCGATAGGCTGGTTCACATGATGAGGGGGCAACCGCTTGGGCAAAAACACAGGATTTGGCCTGAGACTCACCCCAGAGCCATCAGCCTTCCAGCGAAGACATGCCTGGCTCACTGACAGCGCATGCAGCTCGCCCACACGTTCCATTGTTGCCACAGCAATAAGAAAGGCCGTCTTGAGAGACAGCCACTTCAAATCAGTGTGTCCCAGTGGCTCAAAGGACAGCTGGGAAAGGGAATGAAGGACAACTTGCAAGTCCCATGATGGCGACCCATAGACCCGACGTGGTCTGAGTCTCTGAGTCCCTTTCAAAGACTGCTTGACCAGATAATGTGATCCCACTGTCTGGCCATCCACCTTTGTATGATTGGTCGAGACAGCAGCCAAATACTCCCTGAGGGTGGAAGTAGTCCTGTTTTTGTCAAAAACTGACTGCAGGAAACGCAGTATTGCCACCAGTCACACCACTCCACAAATAGCCTCCACCTGTTACCGTAAAGCGCCCTGGTGGATGGTGCTCGATAGTTCGCAGGATGCCAAAAGTTGGTCCACAACTACAGGGACCACAAGAACAGCCTCAGACGACCCGCTGCCGCTTCCGCTGGGCACTCCACAGGCCCCTGACAGTCCTGGACTGCCACTCAGCACCCCAACCCATAAGAGAGGATTCTGTCTCGACAACCTCCCGGCGGGAGGCTACCCATGGGTACACCCGACTTTAAGTATTCCCTCCTCCAGGGTCGGAGGGTAAGGAGACACTGGGCAGACACCCTGACCACCTTGTGCCGGAGGCGGGTGGGGTCTAAATGCAGGCTGTTCATCCACACCTGAAACGGGCGCAGTGTTAGAAGCCCCAGTGGTACGACTATGGATGGCAAGGCCAACATCCCCATGAGTCACAGAACCAGGCCATACTGCAGGAGGGTTTCATGCTGGAAACGCCGTAGAAGGCCTAGGATTGCAGAGACTCGCTCTGGAGAGAGGGAGGCCCGCATTACTGATGAATCCAGCACAATCCCCAAGTACCTCACCACCTGGCTGGGTACGAGGTTGCTCTTGGCATAATTCACCTTGAGGCCTAGATTGCCTACGTGACTGAGAAGAGCAGCAGTGTCCCTCAACACCTGCTCCCGAGTCGGAGAAATTACAAGCCAGTCGTCCAGATATGAGAGTATTGAAACTCCGCTGGCCTGTAATGGTGACAGAGCAGCTGCTACACACTGGGTAAATATTTGAGGGGCCAGGGATAGCCCAAACGGCAGAACCCTGAACTGATAAGCCTTGTCCATGAACATGAAACAAAGGAACGGTCTGTGATGAGGGGCAATGGGAACATGAATGTAAGCATCTTTCAGATCCAACGTCACCAACCAGTCTCCTGCTGAGACAGTCTGAAGGACATCTGCTATATGCAGCATATGGAAGGGGAGAACTTTGAGAAACCGGTTCAACCCCCTCAAGTCCATGATCGGGCGAAATCCACCCTCTTTTTTGGGCACAAGAAAATAAGTGGAGTAAAACCCGCTGAGGCAAGCCTCCGGTTCCACGAGCTCGAAAGCACCCTTTGTGAAGTAACACAAGGGATTTTAGGGGATCTCTGACAACAGTGCGTTTGATCCCGCTGAATGTAGGGGGCCAGTGTCTGAACTGTAATGTGTAACCTCTGGTTAGCGTGGACACTACCCAAGGGTCTGTGGTCTGCTCTTCCCAGCAGAGGAGCTGCTCTTGGGAAAAGAGTTTGACGACCGGCACTTGAGGTTCAGGTTCCGCCCCCCTTCCCCCTTGGTGCTCTGGGGGGGCAGCGACTTGATGCAGAACCCCTTGGCCACTGAGCAGATGGACGTGTGGCTGCACAGCGTTGACAATTTCCTGGCGCTGTGACCTGCAGGCCCCTGAGCTGCCCAAACGGATGAGCAGTCGGCCGTGGGTATGGGTGATCTGCACCCATTCCTGCCAAATGTCCCTGCCTAGGAGGGGCATGGGGAGCCTGGCGCAAGCTGACAACTGCTGCCTCGCTTGGCCAACCTGCACACTACGCTACAAGGCCTACAATGTCGCTGGGCCAAAGGTCCGGCCCAGCACAACTGGAAGAAAACGCAATATTCTGCGACATGGCTCGGATAGAGGGGACTGTGCCAGCCAGACTTGGCGACGAGTCAGCTTTATCGTCGACATTAGCCTGCCCAGCTCCCTGGTCATAAATGTGAATGTCTGCAATGAGGCATCGCTGAAGGACTGAGCTGCAGGCTCCACCCCGGAATCCTGCAAGGTACTTGACAAAGCCAGTACCAGGTGTGACAGAGAATTACCTAACCATCCCATTCGCAGCAATGTTATAACTGCGAGTCAGAAGAGCGTCAGTCAACCTGCACTGAGGCTGGGGGCCACACATTTAAAACATCACACACCGCGGACGTGCACTCACATTGTTACAAATATTGTGTGATGTTTTACGTTTTCAGCAAAAAGCAGTTTTCTTTCCAACATTGGGGATGTAGAGCATTTAGGGGAAGGCACTGTATGCAGAGCAATCAGAAAGGTTGCTACAGATTATAACTTCTACTGCCGTCTTTCTGTACGCTGAATAGACCGTTACTTTAAAAAAAAATAGAATATTTGATGCAGTCATTATAAACATGTAGTTACATGATACAATACAATGAATTTTGTTTCTTTGTTGTCAGAATTAGCGCACTAACATATTTTCAAGGTAAAGTCACACTTCAGGCTTTGCTTGGCTTTGCATTGTTTTTTTTGGGACAAAAACCTGAGCCTATAGGCCTATTTAAAATCCATTTCAATGTGTTTTCGATTCAAGTTAGGTCAATTTCAATAGCCTTGTGTCCCGATTCTCTCTGCATTAATCCAATAAGGTGGCCTTAACTTGGAAGCCGGGCACTCAACTTCTCTAAGTTGGTTTCAATTTAAAAAATTTGATCGATGCATTGAGAGACCGACTGATCAATTCCATAATTCCAGTTTTGAAAGAGATGCAAAGGGAGGCTCCTATTAGACTGATGCTGTGCAGAGCAACAAAAGTGGCTGAATACATTAATTAAAATTGAAACCATTTAATAAACTAAGTTAAAACATGTCAGTTGTACAGAGCCATGCCATTGAGTATATTATAATTTATCAGGCCAATTTGTCTCAGAACCAGGACAAGAAAACGTAAGTGAATTTTAACCAAACTCCAAAATCAGTCACCTAAACCTAACCTGATATAAAACTGAATCATATAAAGTGAAGAGGAAAGGTAACCAAGGGGCAGGGCTTTTTTTTTTTTAAAACGGTGAAAAACAGTATTAGAAGCTCATTTTATAAAGCGTGTTTTATGGAAATTCCGAGTAGGTTGAGGCTGAAATGCAGTAAAAACCTTGTTTTCTGTTTTACAAGCAAAAGAACATTTGACCTAAAGCATGATTTAAGGTTCTGCGTAAAATCCCCCTCCATAGACGCACGTAGGAGCAGACCCCGTCCCCTGTAAACTTACGTACACCTCCGAAAAACCCTGACTACCCATCAAGTCGACGGATAGTCAGCTAGGGCTGTGATTGGTCCGCTTCAAACCTCAGCCCAGTCTCTGTCTTATCCAGTCACACCGCCATGTTTCAACTTTTAGCGTAGCAATACGAGAGTTGTTTCTACAGTGGATTGAGTCAAAGAGAACCAAGACAGGCTAAAAGTGCTTTCATGGCTGGGGCACGTGAAGCACAGCCAAACGGAGTCAATCACAGACAAAAAGTGTGTCTCTGTACCTACAGAGTGTTTGTGTGTGTGTTTAATTAACAGTAAACAATGACTAACATGGTGTGGAGGCCAGAGGAGCGACATGACGTTATGTTTAAAGCGATCTTTACAGCGCTGTCCCAGTCCAACTCCCACATGGGGTTCATCAAATTGTCTAATCAAACCCACAAATAAATAGTTTTGTTAAATTATCCTTTACAGCTTTGCTATAAATTTTGTTATTATTTAACAAATAGTCAGATACATTGTCATCAATTGTATCTGTTATTGTATTTATTTAACTATTGTCAATTTAGATCAAACGTTTTTGGTTAAATAATCATATAGGGCAAGCAGTTTGGCATTGATAAGCATAAACCACACCATAAGTGAAAAACTAACATATGAGGATGACTCACGACACGGGTACGTTTTTAGTTTTAACAATGCGCTAAAAAAGTGAAACCCAACTTATTGTGTGTTTTTGGGTTGATTTGTAGTTGTGTACAAAACACCTTTTAGTTTTTTTTTTTCTTTTTTTGTTGTTTTCATTTTTTTTCTTTTTTTGTTTTATCTTACATTTATAAAAATTGTTTTTATTCCCATAATAATGTATTTTATTATTATTATTTTTATTTAACCTTTTATGATAGTACACTACACTATACAGAGTTTACAAGCTTTAAATTGCACTAATTTGTAAAATACTTTGTTTTGCTTGTTTTGAATATTGTTTTCTTGAATGTTTATAATTAAAAATGTTAATCCTCAAATGTGTATAATTTATTTGTTATTTATTGTGAAGAAGAAAGAAAACCATAATAAATAATTGCATCTCATTTTGGCCCATTTATTGGTATGTTGGTTTTGGGGTGTGAGTGCTGTTGGGGGGGTTATTGAGATTATTGAGAGTACTTCGTGTCAGAACCACTACTACACACACACACATGCACACACTTGCCCACTCATACTTGGAAATGTTGGAAACGAAGTATGTGGACAATCTTATCTGAAGCACGCAGCTCACTAAAAACACAATAAACCAAATGTATCTGCACAGAAATCACAGTGGGCCTCAGTTAGAAATCAGTTGATTAATTTTATTCTCATGCTGTTAGAATTCCTACTATGCTGACTTCAGCCCTGCTAGCTCAAGTTTGGTGTAACTGATGATGACATGAAGCTTAAGGCTTTTGGCACTACAAACATGCTACAGTAATTGCATTATCTATCACTTTACAAGAAAGATGTACAAAATGCAATGTTCTACACTCCCCTCCAACCCTCCCTGTCTCCCACCCTTCTGTACCATGCACAGCCTGATTCCCTCTGTTGAGTGGTGAATAGAAATGAGAGCACCACTAAATTATGCACTATGGGGATATCTATTTTCCTGTTTCCTCACAAGATAACGGCTTGTTGTTCCATCTTTTGTTATGGACGGTGAGTGCCCTTGGGATGGTTTGTAGTACAAAGGATGGGAGAAAGCAAACCTGCTTGTAGTTCAAAACAAGTTTTCTATCCCTTTGAAGATGTATGCTTACTTGAGGCAAAAGTAGGTTTGGGAGAAGTCATCTGCATATTGTCAGATGAGCACTCATAAACATATATGCAGTTGGAATTTAAATACATACAGCCCACTGATAACCAAGACCTGTTTGATCCACCAATCTGCTAGTTGGTGTCATGGTATTACTGTTAAGGATGCTCCTGAAAAGGAGCAGAGGGTGTGAGGTAAAGGCTTTGAGGAAGCTGTTTAGCAAAGATTTTGATCCATTATACATTATTTGTGTTTACAGCTGCTGCGATGAGAATGATAAATACTGTATGTGCCAGGGGACCAACATCTCCGTCTCCAAGACAAGTTCATAACATTCTCAGCAGGGAAGGGCGGGACCTCCTGTAGCTTTTTTCCAATGTTTTCTTTCCTTTGCTGAGTTCAGTGGGAGGAAATAACTGTACAGTATGCAACACGTGAGTCACAGCAAGGTGATTATTGCATTTTTCATACAACTAATGAGCAACCGGAACACAAGGAAGAGCAGCTTGTTACCTTTGGTGATCATTTTGTTACAAATACAGCTGCTGATGCTCACTTCCACTCACAAAATATTTACATAGCTTGTTCATCGTCAATATACATAAAAAGCTTTGCATTTACTTATTGCTTGTGTGTTTATGCTCTAGATCAGTGTTTCTTTAGTAGATCAGGGCACATGTGCCACCTATTCTGCTACAATAATAATTAAGTCTGGGGGCTGTGGGAGTATTGTCATGTGGCAGGACTCAACTGCAACACAATCGCATCAAAAACAGTTTACGCTCTTTTTTTTGCAAGCCCTAGCTGCTGTAATGAGTGGTGGTTAAAATAAAGCAAAATTTTCACGACGGCGGCCTCGGTCGGTTGCGCACCTTCACCCCGTGGCTTGTGCTGTCTGGTGGGCGTCTGGGGCTGTGCGATCCTGCTGGACGGTGGCTGGTTTGTGGGCTGGGGTGGGGGGGCTTCATCCTGGAGGCTCGCCCTTGGGGGTTGCCGGTCCCGGGGGGTGGTGCCCTTGGGCTCAGGTGGGCTTGGCCTGCTAGCTGGACTGATCTTGGCTGGGGTCTTCCGGGGTGGGCGGCACGGGGTGGTTCCTGCTTGGGGAGTGCCCTGCGGGGCCGAGGTCTGTGATTCGGGGCTGTGCGTGCCGCATACTGGTATGACGGTCTGGCTGGGGCCTTTGGGGGTGGGGGGGTCCTTACTTTGACAATAACTAAGGCTCATCGCGCGGGCAGCATGGATGAAGGGTGATCTGGGGGATCGGCCGGTGCACTTGGGGGCCGGTGGGGTAACTGGCAGCAGCCCCTTAGTGCCCCAAGTGGCTAGGGATGTGGCCGGCATGCTTGGGCGGGCTGCTGCCGGTGCTGCTTTTGTTCCAGTTCCTTCTGGCCTGGGGTCTGGTCTCTGCTGGCTCTGAGCCCATGACGGGAGCCCACTGGCTGCCTGTTTGGCCGTCTACTGGGCGTGGGCCTTTTGCTCCTCCGTTGGGATATCAGGCGGTAGGCTCTCTGGGCCCTCCCTTTGGGGGTTAGGTGGGTGTTGGCGGGAGGTCTTAAGGTTGTTGTTTTTTTTATTGTATTATTTTATTATTGTTATTATTATTATTATTATTATTATTATTATTATTATTAATAATAATAATAATAATAATAATAATAATAATAATAATAATAATAATAATATACATTATACAAAACAATATTTAACAGAATAAAGTTCATTTGTAGTTCTATTCATATTTAATGTTTTGTTTTATATTTGTATTCAAGACACTTTATTAGGAATGACTGCATATCGTTAATTACAATTTTTATTTGAAAAAAAAAAAATATATTCATTCATCTTCTGCTGGCAAAATAAATATAAAAAAATCATTATAAATAAATAATTAATGTTGAGCCCCCCTTGAGCAAGTCAATGTTGAAATAACGTTGAGAAGATGTCTATTTCGGACGTCGTCGGGTCAGGTTAAGTTAACGAACGCACAGCAGCATCAGGTTTAGGGATCAAACCTACCATGGGCCCCTTTTCTTTTCCGTCTTTTTAGGATGTCTACAATACGCCGTTTTCGGACGTCCAGACGAAGTCCAAAAAAGACGTTGTAAAAACTTACACTCTGCACCCGCCAAAGGTCTTCTCAGTGGGATGATTCTACAAACTGCAGCTTTAAGTTACCAACCACAACATTAAGTCCAATAGGTAAAAATCATTTAGCCGTGTGCTCTATTTTAAATTGCCAAAATATACACTCAATGACTGTACAGTACAACGTGCACTTTAACGAATCAGATTGAGGATTAATTACACAAGTTAGGAGCAAACTTTCTCTAAGGCCTTCCAAGAAGATTCTAAGTGTCAACACCAACGTTTGCTATTAAAGTAATCTATGTTGATCTCACTTGCACTCTGTGGCTTTAAAAGAACAGCTTTAGCAATCTCTGTCTACACAGAAATGATTTAGGATGTGAAGATATGTGAAGATATAAAGGTTAATAACCTAAAACTTTAAAGAATATTCCCTTCATGTTTTTTCAGTTGTCGGTTTCATATTATGCTCCTGATTGGTAAACATCATTAATTTCATAGTTGTGCATATGCCCTTCTGTCTGCCTGCATCTGTTCTTTGTAGCAATGCTTGCATTATGTTGGATCACGTTCTGTGGTCTGGACCTCCAATCTGCTGGGTTTTTTTTATTGTTTATGTTATGTTTATTTTATTTTATTTTTTTTACCTTGTTGAAAGTGTTGACACCTTCTGGTGTTGTTCATCCAACTTTAATGTTTTTCATACATTATACCTTGGATAATTACTTTGGTGTTATTAGGACTGAAGCATTGTAGAAGATATATGGCTTTAATTATTTGTCTGCTCAAACCATGCCAAAAAAAGCCACAGCAAAGTAGCAAATATATGTGAAGTAGTTTATGGAAATGTTGACAGACTGAGAAACATCTATAAGGCTCCCATAGAAAATGTATGAGAGTATAAATTCACATCCTTGTGACTGAGAGGAAACATTGCTTATCTTAGTGCAACTATGACCAGATTAGCTTTTGAGAAATATTTTCTGACTGGCAAAAGTAAATTGTTACATTCAAATAGAATACTTAAGAGGAAGTAACTCTGTGGTCAATCACTACTTTGAAAATGATTAACTACTAGAGTCAAGACAACCAAGTGTGAAACAATTATTAGTATCACATAGGGTCTATAATGCTCTGATGTGATTGAGCGCTGGTTCTATGGAGAGAATGAAAGACAAACTACCTGGGATAGGTTCTTCTAGGCCTATTCAGGAGAAAATCCTGAAAAATACTATTTACCTTGAGCCCTTGACTATCAAAGATAACTCAAATGTAATTTCCATGTGCAAATATGTGTGAAATTAAATACACAAAGAAGAACAGCAATACAATATTTGGATTTATCTTGACCATATTTACTTAGTATCTTATTGCAAGTTCAGTGAGAGAGAAATATCACAAATGAGTTTATGACATTTCATGTCTGGGTGGTTTTGTATTTCTCTGTGGAAGTAGCTCTGGTGAAAATATGGGGCTATTACTTCTTCATTGGCTGTCAGACACAACTCTCTATTAACAAGCTGAGGAAGGGTGATAGTAAAACAACCTAAAAATCCTCAAAACTATGTATCTACATTAAAACCAATTTGTAGACAGTAAATAATTAATAAACTGAAGATAGTTGGACAATTGAGTCACTATAGCCCTTGAAACTAACAAAGAGGGTGTCAAAGTCCATGCAAGTACACAAGCTTCTCATACTGCTAAAATCACTTGTTTTAAATGCCACATTAAATTCACTTACACTTTAATGTTCTGTACTCTGTCTTTCACTTAAAAGTCACCGGTCATGTTTTCTTCTATTCCGACCGACTCGGGTAATGAACAGAAAGCCAGTTCCTGACAGGGTGAGGACAGTTCAATTAGCAAAGCGCAACAGTTTTTGGGCTTTTGCTAACCAAGTTCTGTTAAAGGTCTACACTTATAGAATGTTCTAATAAGGGAAAGTGGTTTCCTCGCATTCAATGTTGCTCACCTACAAATATTAAAGTGCAATTTCCACAATGAAATAGAAATGTTCAGAAATGTTGCTACAATCTATGAGGTTGTTGCACTTCAAAGTACATTTGAATGAATCAAGTTTTAAATTATTTACTTGTTTATTTATTTTTGTTTGATTGTAACAATCAAGGTATCAGAATGTAGCGCCAGTATTTTTGACAACTGTCATAGTTTTTGAATAATGTAAATCTTTGCTATTTAAGATTAGCTAAACCACCTTTACTTTCATTTGATCATTTAGGTCAACTCAGATGTGATAAAAGTCTAGTTTAATACTGAGTACAATGTGAGCTTTGCTGACTATATGTTTTGTGTGCAGTTAAATTACTTTGATTGGTTTTGTTTAGACAGGCAGATGTAAAAAAAAAAAGATGGTCCCCATGTTGAGATCAGTAGGCAAGCATGTTGATACTGGAACTTATATAAAAAAAATCTATTTCTGAAAGGTAAGGTGTTCCTCTGATCACTATTAAATCACTGGATCGTGTATTGGGGAGCAAATTTACAGAGTTCATGTAACCTGTGGTTATATTGGGAGTCCCTAACCGGTAATTCAAAACGTTTCTCCTTATTTTAACAAATATATATCAAAACGAGAAAAAAAAAAAATAAAAAAATATGTCACTTGTGCTATACATTTTTCAACCCAGTTCAACAGTTAAGGTACCAAAATATTTCTTATTAATTGCCAATGTATCCTTGATCAAACTTAAAGCTTGTGGATACATTTTTTTTTTTTTTTAATTTATCAGATCCATAGTAGGCTATAGGCCTCATTTTGTTTTTTCATTAATTGAACGTCATTTGTTAAAAAAAGAAAAAAAAAAAAAAATCACACAAATGATTCATGATGAAAGAAGCCACCAAAGCATCACAACCCTCACTTCTCAGCGAATAGCAAAATATTGATTTTAATAGCCTAGTTTTAACCCATAGAAAGAAGTCACTCTTGCATTTTTACAATAAACAATGCCAAATTGTATTACTTTGACTAAAATGTCAAGAATTGGACTAGGATCAACCAACAACACAACTTCAAACCCAAATTAACATGGTTTCCAGTTTCGTTACACTTTAAGTTAGTAAGTAATCTTTATTTATAGACCACTTTTCACAGGTAAAAACAACAAAGTGCTTTACACATATTTCAGTATCATCTCGTCTAAAGAGAACATGGAAGAACAGTTACAATTAACATGGGAGACAAGAACAAAAAGTTAGTTTCTTATGAGTTTCTAGTTTATTTTCAGGACTAAATATTTTTGATACTTAAGGTTCCTGTTTGTACTCCTCACATTTGGACACTGCTCCTATGTCTGCACTATTGACTCTGCACCTCAGTTGAACCCTCCAGCTCATGATGGAGATACTAAAGCTTTCTAAAGCACCAATCAATATGAAGCAATGACTGCATTTACAGAGTTATGAGGTATTTGATTCAATGAAGTATGGTGATACCTGATGGCCAATCTTCAGCTTAGAGTCATCAAAAAGATAAGAGCATGGTGTCATCACTCAGTTAAGGCACTGTTAAACATGCTTAAAGATAAAGGTATTTCTGTGCAGCTTTGGCAACTTTAATGTGTTTGACTGTCAAGAATGTCTATAAATCTGGTTGTGCCTGGTTAAAAAAATATATATTATAAAAGCAGCAATCAGTCAGTTACTAAATAATAAATATAGCAGTTTTTTTAGTTTTTTTGTACAATCATAATGTTTTTATTAAAATGATTCAGGTGTAAAGTAATGTTCAATATTTAAAGCATGGTTCCACTTAAATATCACAGTGAAAAGATACATTGTTGTGAAAAATTTGCCCAAGGGATCTAGGGATCAGTTGTTTACTTGGCTGTGACTGTGCACACCTTTCTGTTAAAAGAATATTATTTGCGCACTCACAAACACATGCATACACTTAGGATGTTTTGAAACACTGTTTCTCACACACCATTATATATCACATGGGCCACTGACACAGGCTGGGTCAAAGGGCGGGGGTCAGTAGCGGAACAAACCAAAGGCCTGGGGCGGGGCAAATGACCGGACCCTTTAAACCCAAGTAATAAAGCTCATGATAACATAAACATGCCCGCAGTAAGCGGGGTTTAGAAGCTTTGGCACCACGGAGAGCGACTATGTCATTTTGAAGTCCATCAAACGGACATGAAGTACAACAAAACAAGAGAACAACAAAAACATTAGGATGGTCAATAACACAAATTCAAAGCATCTCAGCACCACGGATAGCGACCACTTTATTTTGACACCCACTTTAACCATTTCAACTCAGAGCCTGTATCAGTGGATATAAAGTTTAGTAAAACTGGCACAGCGGCCCACATGTTCACAAACACTATTTTAATATGAAGTTCTATAGGCATACTCACCACTATTTGAAGAGCATACAATGAGCCTTGCTTTCCATGAACTCGTCCACAGTGCTCTGTATGTCCATTTTCTTTGCTCTCTCATTCTCTATGGACAACATGGCAAGTCCACTCAGTCTCTCCTGTCCCACTGTGCTCCTCAACTGGTTTATAATAAGTTTTAACTAGGAATATGAGCAGGACACGTGACTGACGTGCGCACACATACGCTGTGCAGAAACCATGTTGTTTACATATGTGACGCTTGAAAAATTGAAAAATGGCAATGAATGAACCGCTGTTAAGGCTCAAAAATAGTTTGTAGTATGTAGAAAGCTTGTCACCTGAGGACGAAAACTCACTTTAAGTACAGGTGAACAAATGCAGGACCCATGCAGCATTCCTGAAAACAAGTGGTCATCCCATGTGTGCTCCTGGCCCGATGTTCAATGTCCAGACATTTATACATATCTGATAGAAAAACCCAATCTATAAACGAAAGAAAACCTAAAAGTCTCTAGATGCTTATAACTGTTATGAACGGGCAGGTAGGCGGGCTGCTGTACTTCTGTTAACAAAGGTTTCAAATGTATTTCTGCATATTTTGATCAGTTTATACGAATGAGTTTTCATCTCTACATTAAGTCTCCTCCTCATTGTCCCACATCTGCATATCAGTCCATTTACAGATTTATATGGTGACTTTTTACTGGATCCAGACTGAGATAGTGCTCTGTCTGCTCCCATGCACCATCGCCTCAGCAGTCCTCCGGTTGTTTTGCACCAAGCCTGCATGTGCATGCACACAATTTAATATGCATACGTCACACTAGATGGGTCTATATACAGTATACCTTGTATAAATCTGCATGATGGGTGACTGCCCTTACTCTGTGCACCTCTGGGCACAAGTCATGGAGGGCCCGCCTTCTCCAGCTCCCCTGAGCCGTGGTAGAGGCCCGGCTCCCTTAGTCCTACCTCCTATACGGGCCCGGGGTGTGCCGCCCTTCCCTGGCGGGTTTCCAACAAACGAGGAGGGGCGAAGATGTAAAAGCCGGGGGAAGTCAGGTCCGCTTTCTCTTTCGGTTTTTGGAATGTTCCAGTGAAGGAATACAGGAGCCAGTGCTGTATATGTCTTGTGCTCACTTGTAAAACGTGTTTGTAATAAATGGCGTCAACTTTATTTCTCGACTTCAGTTTTACTGTATTATTATTGTAAATCCTCCTCTAGCATTAAAGAAAGGGTGGGATTTCAGCTCCAGTCAGCTGTGTAGACCTTTGGGACCGGAGCCACAAGTAAGGAAAATTTAAACACTGTCTACAGCCACAATAAGCTATGGTAGTTACTTATTTTACCAGGTGAATTGAGAAGCAATGATTTATTTTTTATTTTTTTATGAAAATAAGGTGGTAGAAATATGTAAACTATGTTGAACATGTGTTTTTCCAAAGTATGTGTGGCTTTATCTGATTCATTCTGTTTCTTCCAACAGAAATACTACCATGTATTGTGTATGTTTGTTATGTTTCTCAATAAACCTTTGAAAAACAGCAGGTAAAACAGAGTTTGTGTATTTACCTTTTGATTGTTTGATTGTGTGGTAACTCAGTGATGGATTAGGATATTATGGAACTAGGTGAACATTATGCAATATTATGTGTGCGTGTATTGACAATAGGTGAGTTCATTTTTTAATTTTTTTTAAAGTCTCTGCCCACAGTGCTTCAAGCACTGTAAAGAAAGGGTCAGAGTGTGACTAACCTGCTTCCACTGGCTGGGCTGCCATTTCTGTCTCACTGCACCTGTTTCACCACATTAAACACTTCACATGGTCCCCAGGGTCCCAGAGCCACAGTTCTTAACACCTCAACACCAAGTCTTGGTTGTGAAGCTCGGACCAATATAGGCACATGAACAACATGCACGCTTACACACACACACAGGCCCACACACACACACACACACACACACACACACACACACACACCAGTCATGCGCACCAGTCTAACGAATGCGTACCTGCCTGCCTAGCTTTCACTAAACGTACCTAATTTAAGTAGTTAGGTGTAGTTGCAGGTGTGGCGTGAGTGAAGCTGTAATGATAAATTGTGCTTCACTATGTAGCATCGTCTGCGTGACATGTAAACACTTAGAAAAAATTGTTGGACGTTCAGGTGTGCAGGCGTGTACACGTGTGCAAGTCAGTAAGTGTGTGTGAGTGTTGTATCCTGTCCAATCACAGCAACGATCTGACTCAGAGCGAAACATTACAGTTACTAATACTCTATGGACGGGTATCGTGACAGAGACTGTAACCGGACTAAATGGTGGTCCGTTATACACTCACACTCACACACACACTTACATACCTGCATGCGTGTACACGCCTGCACGCGTAAGCGCCTAATATTTTTGTTCTAAGTGTTTACATGCTACACAGTGAAGCACACCTAATTGCTATAGCTTCACTCACGCCACACCTGCGTCTACGTGTGATTGATATATTTATGTTTGTTAGGTGCACATCCAGGTGTGGCAAAGGTGGATGCACATTAAAGCGTTTGCAAGCACACATGCGGACATGACTTGTGCATTGTGCCCATTACCCATTCTAAGTCTATGGAAAATGGAGATCAGACGTGCAGGGTTTACATGGTTTACGTGTTCGATAGACTGGTGCGCATGAATTTAGAAGCAATCCACCCCCCCCAACCACACACACACGCACACACACGTGCACGTCTTTCAAACCAAATGCAGTGAGAATAAAAGTTGGGACTATAAAGATGATGTATTGAGTAAAGGTTATCCTGCCTTGAAGATGCTAATTGTTCAGTCAACAGTGTTCATTTGCAGGACTCCCAAAGGGCACGCCACCGTTTTGTTTGTTCCAAGCAGATGGGTTCTCTATCTCTCCAGCCTGTGTGTGTGCAAATGTGTTTGTTACCATGTTTGCTCCATTTAAATATGCTATATTTATGCATATGCAGAGGTTTTGCTGTGCGCTCACAGTGGGTCGTTTTATTATGTACCAGAGAATGCCCAGCTAGATCAGAGGCTACAAGAGATAAATACACGCGTGAAAAATTTTACCTGTTCTGAAAAAATCTTTTCTGATGTTTTAGAGACTTTGTCCTCAAGGAGCAGCGGACGTGCTGCCATGAGCCCCTCCCCTGTCCCAAAACGCTCACAGCAGCAGGTCAGAGCAGAGATGAGACCCACACCACTCCGTGTCCAGGGTCTCTCCACCTTGGGTATGCTTGTACAAGGTTTACACTTGATTTATTCCATGTGTTATCGCTCTCCTTCTGCATGTTTGGGCCTTTAGAGTGTTGCTTATCCAAGTTGGTCTTCCTTTTTTTGACTTGCTTTATCATGTAAGCCGTTGCGCATAAAGATGCAATGGGGACTTCTCCTGCTGGAACCTCCGCCATTGCACCTTTACTACCAATAGGATGTGAATGAGCACCGACTTTTGTCGAGCAGCCAATAATAAAGCCCTAAAGAGTTAATGGAGCTCTTGGTCGGTAAAAAGAAATCTGATTTGCTGAAAAAGAGCGTACCACTCCTTGATTTCTAAACCTTAAATACAGAGCTAAGAGAAGGAGCAAAGGTACAGTATCCTCTCAGAACACTTTGAATTACGATGGTTATTATGGATTTTTGACCAAATGATGCAAAAAAACATCCTGTGATGTGAAGCTCATCAACACACACACACAACTCTATAGACACTATAGCATGCATGGCCAGCCCCTGCTCTCCAGCCACGAACCTCTGAAAACCAACTCACACACACACATACCAGGGAGACGAACACAATGTAACACGAAGTTGCTTAGTGCTCACACACGCAGACACAGACGGGGATACGCACACGATGTGTCTGTACATTCACACTCAACTTGATTAACCCTCTGATTAGATCAATTCACCTCTTTATAGAAGCACAGGGCAGCATGTATTAGAGCAGTTAAACACAGTCTGCATTAGAGCTGTCCATCAATACTCAATGACGCTAAGAGAGGAGGAAGTACAGCTTTCTCCTACCAGGTTTTATAGGAGGGGCGGGGCCAACGGTGCTTGCTCATGAAATAACACAAGAAGGCCGAATGACGTCGATAGCAAAATTAAGTGTAATAGCTGGGTTTCAACCTTGAGGGCAGTCAGTCTTACATTTTTCCAACAAAAATGTAAGACTGAAATTGAAATAATACTAGTGTTGTGTTCAAGACCACACTATCCGAGACCAAGACTTGCCCGAGACCAGAATGCACTGAGACCAAGACAAGACCAAGACTTTCGAGAGCCGAGGCCGAGTCAAGACCAAGACCGAGACAAGCCGAGACCAAGACCAAGACCAAGACCATAAACATTTTTTTTTTTCAATTCCAAAAATATATAAATAAATAAAATTATGACAAGGTTCAACAGTTAAATAACATTCTCTCTTTAATTTTAGTTTATTTTAAATACATTTGACGGACAAAAAAGGTGCCAAAAAATGTACTAAAATATTAAAACTACTACTGCTACTGATAAATTCACAATTATTCTACATATTTGAAAACAAGATTTTTATGTCAGCTGAATGTACAGCAAGTGTTTAAAAATATTTCTGCCAAGAAATAATGATTCTCGATTCTGATTCTTTGAGTTGTACAGGTCAACATGTCACAGATTTCACAAGATATTTTTTTAGTTTGAAAAAAGCCTTTACACAGGTTATTTTTATTAATTCACTTAGTTGATATAGTTTAATTTGGTTGCTGTAATATAACTAGGATATTCAATTAACAAAGGTTTCCAACTGTAACTGTAAAAGTGAAACTTTCTGAAATGAAACTACAAACAAGTTGTCATCAGTGTAAAAAACATAGAGCTACAGGTAGATGTGAAACTAAATAAAACAAACTCAAACCCTGGAACAGTCATGTAACAAATCAATCAATAATTCTTGTTGAGAATTATTACTATTATTCTGGATACAGTGGAACCAGAAACTATAAAAATAATTATATTGTGAACCTGTTTATATTGTGGGGAACATATTATATACATGAATGTGATTGGCGTCTAAAGCCACAAAAAAAGACCACTTTAAAAAGAAAATAGACTAATATAAGACCTCTTTACAGTTATTTGAGTCATTCTGCGCTAGTGCAACTTGCGGTGATGACGCGCTGTACGACAGCCTAGACTATTTAATAAAAGCCCGAAAAGACATGGATATAATGATGAGAGTGAATGGACAGAGGTATAAACATGCTGACTTTCACACGGACACACACAGACTTATTAAACACACAAGGACCTCGGTAAACGGAAAAGGCTTCACCGGTTGGCAGGCACTAGGACCCAGAATAAATGTATCCCCATACTGCTGCACAGGCTGTATTATCATCAGTTTATCATTTTACCTGTTGTTAGAGCTACTGTCTTTGCCAGGGAGCTAATATTGAATCATTGTGATTGTTTTCTGGAGTTACCCTTGTGCAAGACACACACACGCACACGATTGTGTCATAGATGTCACTCAGTCACATTAAGGAAGGTTGTGGTCATTATACGGGGTGGATTAAAGAATGAATAAAGCATTGTTTTATCCCGTTCTTCTCCGTGTTATTATCACATTATAAAAAAGTTTAAAAATAGCAGGAATTAGTGCTGGTCTCGAACGGTCTTGAGGGAAAATCCCGAGTCCAGGCACCCCGAGTCTGAGACAAAACCGAGTCCGAGACCGAGACCTTTAAAACTTGGTCTTTAGACCGGTCTCGAGACCAAGACCAGTCTCGACTGCTACAACACTAGTACATACATATGTGACAATAACGTATATTTTATTTTATTTGCTTACTCTTTAAGCAGTGGAGGGAGGCAACCTGGAAATAATGCACCCAGGATTGGACACTCTCTCAGCACATACATACTGTACTGACAAGATGAGGTGTGTGGACGCAAACTGGAATCTATGACCTAAAGACAGAAGCAGGGAACAAAACCTTACACCTACCCACTGACAAGATATAATCATGGTGGCGGACTTCAACTGACAAGAATTTAATATTAGATCATATTGTTTATATGTGTCAATATTCTGTGTTTCTGTTTTTAATGTAAAGCAACTACACAGTAAATACACAGTAAACATATAAATAATAATTTAATGAATGAATAAATCATAACAAACATATATATATATATATACAAATATAAATAGAGCATTGGGCTGCACATAGTCATCACCGCAATATCTTGTTTATAAAAGGAAGTTTAGCTGCCTGACTCTGACCCTTGTGAAGCGGCCTTGAAAGCCCACAGTGTAAACCACTGCCATCACATCCGTGTTTACATTTTCACATCAGCTGATGGAACATCAGCATGCAGTGGCAGAAGACGTTCATTCCTCTGTGTGCAGCCACCTTCGACTCTGCAGCATCAGCAGTGCATCCCACACTGATATAGCTGCAATGCAGTAAATACTGGAGTCCTTGTTTGAGCATCTAAAACTTTACCAATGTTTATGATGGCCATTTCATACACTGTGGCATTCAATTAATACTACTGAAACACTTTTACAGTCAGCAACTCATCAGAGGATCAGCATTGATTACTTTGTAAAGTTTAAGTCATTAAAAGCATGCTAACAGCCTTGTAATGTTAAGCCTTGGGTTTTTTACTCTAATACAGTAGTTCTCAAACTTTTTTGGCTCTAATACCACCTTTCTCTTATTTCTGAATCCTATTACCCACTTCTGTCTGACTACAGCATTTTGCTTAGAAAACTATTTAAAAACAAGTATAGAGCAATAATGATGGAATGAACGAATGGTAACACATTTTAAATAATTTCATTATGTAAAAAAGTGGAAAGAAGAGTATCTAATGCAGTGGTTCCCAACTTTTTATATTTATATATATATATTGTTAGAGATGTAACTGCAAATCCCGATACGATTCGATTCCCGATACTGGGTTCACGATATGATTCTCTCACGACTTATTTTACAAAATCGGACAGTAGACAATTGATGACTGAAAAATATTGTGATGCCGGTGAATTCAGCCTTAATGTTGTTCTGTGTTGCCATGTTTGGGTTGCCATGTTGGGTGTTTCCGTGTGTGTTTGCTGCCCTGAATTAATGTATGTGATTGTGATGTTTCCTTTTGTTCGGGACTGTGTCGTCACTCTCGCGTTAGTTCATGGTTGGCGGGAGTAGAACGAGGATTAATAAGTGTTGGCGGAAAAATACTGTACTATTTTCCTTTTATTTTTCATTGGCAAAAGAATCCCTTGATAAACTATTCAGAACAATACAATTTAACTAAAAATAAATCTTGAATGGAAGAAATAAAGGAATAATACAAATGAAGAATTAGCCTATCTACCTATAAAAGCAAGAGAGGTCTGTGTGTGTGTGTGGATGTGTGTGTGTGGATCAAATATCTCCCCGACGCGGTGCGAGTTCGACCTGAAACTCGGTCAACGGGTTCCAAATACCCCGACTGTGTGAATCTGTTATTTTGGAGTAATTTGTTATTTTCAAAATGTTTATTTTAATTTTATTTCACTTCTGGACGGCCCCGAAATGAAACCTATTCAGCTTTTGACCTCAGGGTTTGAGGGGGCGCTCGCGCATCATCTATAACTATTTCACTACACGGCTCCTCACGCGACCAAAAGTCACGTCCTCCACTTCCTCCTGTGCCATGCTATCGTTAGCTTCTCAAACACGGGAGCTCTCTGAATAGATCATTTGAAACCGTCAGCCACTGGTGAGTCTTCTGGAGACACATTTCCCATTGTTTAAACCATATAACTGTTGTTCAATAACGCGCTGTTTCACTAGAGTCAGTATTGACCTCAACCTGTTCAATACTCCATCTGGAAAACTGCAGATTCTCAGTGGTGCCGTGCATGGAAGTTAAGCTTTGGCCACTCGGTTCGAAGGTAAAACATGATTTTTGTTTTTTTTTAAAAAGACAGCCGAATTGTACATAATACTTTAATTTACTTATTTACTCATGTAGTTTGGAGTTTTACGTTCTGTTTTGCGCAGTTTTGTTGTTTTTCTGATTGGCGCTACATATAGAGTTTCGTTATCAGCGTTTCAAACATTTCACGGAGCACAAACAAACGGTATTTATTTATTTATAATAAAAATATACTAAATGAGTAAAGTAAAACACAAAAAAATGCACAAAAAGACAAATGAAAGAATAAAAAATACACATGACTACAAAAAATATACATTACAGAAAAATACAATGCGGGTGCACAAAGGAGATGGATGTAGACACACACACATGCACACACACACACACACACACGCACACAGTATTTATAATAAAAATATGCTAATGCTAAATGTGTAAAATAAAACAAAAAAAATTAACAATATTTATACAAAAAGTACACACAATTACAACAGAAATGCATCAAAATACACAAAATTAAATATTTATACAAAATAAATACAGAATCAGAATCACACTACAATGGCAACAAAAAACTATAATTATACAAAAACACAACAGAAAGATACACAAATACAAATGACTCCAAAAAACATATGTTAAAGAAAAAGTGAGTTAAAAAAACACATGTATCATGTTCATGTCCCGTAGAATTAAACCAGGGAAATCGCACACAATGTTTTATTTTGCACCCGCGAATAAACCCTTTATAACACTAGAGTACAGATTATGTACACCTCTTTGTACATCCAACCTTCAAACACATACTCATGTGGCCATAATTAACTCTGCTGAAGCTTCCACATGAATGCATACTTCCGACGGGCACTGTACTAGTTAATTTAAATTCTGGTTTTATAGTAAACAATGCAAAACTGCATAATAGTTAATTTTATTTTTAAAAGTGCAATTTAAAATGTATTTTGTGCCTTAACAATTGGACTTTAAAAAAAAAAACAGTCATTGCGTTGTGTTTACGTCAGATATTTGTTTGGACCAGCAGAGGGCGCTGTATATATATATATATCAAAAGTGTTATCAAATATGAACGTTTTTTAGACATTTCAGGCGACCCCATTGAAACTCCAGGCAACCCTACATGACGTCCCGACCCCAAGGTTTAATAAGCCTGATTTAGTGTTTTTTGTTTCATTGTATCATATCTGGTCATCTTATGCCTCGGTTTGGAGTCAGCACCAAGACACTCTTTTTTCATTGCGTACACCCAGGAGTACACGTACCCCCAATTGAAAAACGCTGCTCTAAGAAGTGGGATGTACGCACATCCCTCTTCAGTTTTGGGCTTCAGCCTAAAAACTCATCTTGATTTCTTTCTGTCTAATTTCAATATTTGTTTTCATAAAGAGATAAACTAACTACTGACTTCAATAAATGCCGATCCCAAATTTCAACAGTTTGTCATTCTGCTAAACAAAATTTTGTTGTTGAAAGTTATGATAAAAAAGCAATCACATGCTCACAATGGGCCAGGTGTAAAGCAGAAAGATTCAGGAGAAGAGTGTAGGGCTTTTAATGACACTAATTTTAAGAATCATCTGGAAAATTATGATTTGCTATTAACTGCTCTAATGTTTACTAAACTGAGGCGCAGCTTGTAATCAGTAAAATGTCCATAATGAGGATTTAAAGTATGATCTTTATCCATAATGATTTACAGGTGCATGTTATGAATTAATGATGATTAAGACGCTATAAACACCCATTTGGGTCTGCAATGACTGCCAGTTCCCCATATATCTTTGTGCAAGTAATAAACATGTTTTTAAACAACTGAAAAAAACAATAAACAAATATAAAATTATTTAAAAATGAAATGTTATACTTTATTTTAAAATTCAATGTATTGTTTGCAGACTGAAAATCAAGGAACACATTTATTATTTTACTGCTTAATAAAAACATTAATTGTAGAAATGTTTATATTTTGCAAACTGTTACCACATACTGCATTGTGTGCAGCACACTGCAAATATTTATTTTGTCGAAATTGAGTCAAACGCACAAACAATTTGCATACTACTCAACTTTTACCACCATGGCTGTAGTGGATTATATCATAATTAAGTGGAAATAAACTGATTTCATTCATTAGGTTTAAATTGAACACAGAGAGTAACATGCTGAGATTTGCACTGTTAGTCATTAGTCAAGGAACTTACTAATGCATATTGCTTCACATAAACAAAGAAACAAAGAAACAAAAAGTGAATCATGCATCGCTCCCCAATGAGTGTTTTGTTGTTGCCATGCAGATGACAGTGTCTCATTCACCATGGCTCTGGATTTATGACCTAATTAACTGGAAATTAACAGAATAATTAACAGTAATACATTTCAAAAAGGGAGATTTCTTCTTCAGCATTTAATAAGTTGGGATTTAACAGAATTTTGTTTCTAAAAACATTAATAAAAGAAGAGAAGATTTTGTGAATTTAAAGTGGGACATGCCATTCTTTATAAAGGTAAAAGCATGATAATATAATGTATTTAAAGGCTCAGTGGACATGCCCAGGAATTATCAAATGTAATTAAAAAAAGAATAAAAGTCACACTCATAAACTCCCACTTTTAGAAAAACATTTTTAACACAAAATGTGTCATTCCTTTTCATATACATACCAGTAACAAGTAATAAGAGGTTCTCCTATCACAAAGTATATATTTTTCTGGAATAAGTGTTACTGGTGCATCCCTAGCTGTTAGACTTATGACGGACGACTTATGGCTAAGTGGCAAACTCCCTATGGCTCAGTGACCAACCACTAATCTGTGACCCTCTGAAAATCAATTAATGTCATTACGCTCATTTGTTGTGACACAACATAGATGATGCACTTTTACTGTGAGATCTCAGCACCAAAAAAGGGGACATCTTTCTTCCAGGTCCAAAATGTGAAGTGAGCAGATATGTTCATTTTACTCAATATAAGGTATTAAAGGGGACATATTATGCAATTTTTTCACACATCTCCATTTGTTCTAAAAACACCCAAAACATAGTATTTGAAATTAATTTCCAAAACTCGCCTGTTTTCCAGAGTTTTAGCACTCAGAAAAGTCTCTTTCTGAGCAGTTCTGAAATCCGGCCATTTTGGGGCCTACTTATGCATATTCATGGGTGGGAGTGTCTATAGATTCTCACTCACTTCATATCTAGCTATTTTACAGGCTGATCAGTGATCACCAAAGTGATTTTATTTTTTTCTCATTGTTTTCAGCCAAAAAACTGCAAATTACAGTAAAACACTGTAAGTGAGTCCGTTTCAGCACGTAGGGTCTCACAGCAGCAGCAGCAGCAGCAGTCATTCAAACACTCACTGGAGTGTTAAGCTGCATATGTCACTTACTCCTCCTCTGCTCTTCTGCTCTTCTAACTACAGGAATAGTGCATTTAAAGGTGATAATCATTTTTTTTCTCCAACCGCTGCGTCGCCATGTCTCACAAACATGACAGATCAGCGATACAAGGCGATATAACAGGTTCAACATTGCGCTGAAACACAAGAGCGGAGTGCACCATGAACAAAAAATGCCTACACTACAGTGTATGTTCACTGTGGACGAGTGGCACCGGCAGCAGGTAAGATCAGTATTTAGTTTTACCGGTAGCCATCACTCTTTGCTAGCAAGAAAAACAACGGCGGACTTTCGCAAACATTTTCATCAGGTTGGGGGTGGAGTCCGTGGGTGGAGATACCAGCAGAGGGTAGGGTATTTTCTTTCTCGATTTCATTTGTGACATCACAAATGTGTAAAATTTGAAACAAAGCAATTTTCTCTGTGTTGTAAGACTTAAACAGACCACAAACAAACGGATGGTTTTATTTTGTATTTTGTGTGCCGTGTGGACACTCAAGTTACCTCATTTGTGTTCAAAAGTGGATTTTTCATAACATGTCCCCTTTAAGGTGCGTTCACACCGAACACAACTTCAGAGACTTTAGTTGCTTAAATCTCCTGTGATGAATCACTTTGGCATAGTTACGCTTCTAGCTCGCTTCATCTACGTGACAACTAGGGGAGTGACTTGGAGAGAAACTCATTTCACAGTCACTCGAAGTCAATAAGAATGTTCAAAATTTTCAACTTTGAGCAACTTCCATCGACTTGGATCGTGCAATTGAGTTGCTGGAATCACGTGAGTCGCGTCATTCATGTTGATTTTGAACGTAATCGAGTATTAGCGCGAGAATGAAGCCACGCCCACTCAACAACCACAAGCGGAGTGTGAGCAGAGCCACACATGATGTCCATTAGTCCATACTGTTGTGTAAAGTTGCTACTCATTAAGTTACACCACTCCTGGAAATATCAGGCACAAATGAGTGATTTAAAGGGCCTGAAAAGTGATGCAGAGGTTTCTGTTTTTCTGTTGAACATGTCATTATTTGCTTTGCTTCAAGGGGATTTGTTATTTTGTATCAGATTATGGGGTTTTGGCTTCGTACAGAGCCCTAATGGAAGCGTAAGGGATGGCAAAAAGGGGGTGGAGCTTAGAGGAGGTCTTCCTGGCTCAAATATTGCTCGCTTTTAACATTGTGGACTGCACCTTTAATGTAAAGTAAAACTAAATGAGCTTATAGCCTTTTGCTGTTACTTACAGGCACTCACACATTGAAAGGGTGAGAACAGATATACATATAATACATGTGTGTATGTTCTCTGTGTGTTTATCAATAAACTATTATGCATAAAAAGTATGATACTTTTGTTTTTAACCTGAATAAATGAATAAAAGTATTCATTCATTTATTAAAAGGATTGATATGTGCCTCTGAACATCCTGTCTGTTGGGTGGGTGGGGCTTAAGTAGCTATTATCATGCTAAAGGTTGCTGACCCCAGGATTGGACTGAGAGCAAAATAACAGACTCAAAACAAAAGTTATGGAAAATAATTTTCAAACACCTTTCAAAACATAACAAAACTTTTGATTTAGGTTTTAAACAACTGATTGTTTTTTTTTTTTGTTTGTTTTATTAATTTAAAACCAGAAACAGGAAAACGGAAAAGCTAAAAACCAAACAAGCAGTGTTTTTCTGTTTTAAAATTAGATCTGATTCTGTTTGTGTGATATTTTGATGTTTACGGGGAAACTAGGACAAAAGCTTCCTGTTTTAATCTCACGACACAGAGGGGACACACATACAGACTTTTATCATGCTGTGTTTGATAAAAATGACCTTGCAGCATGTTTTCCACCTCACACCAATGGCAGAGGTGTAATTTGTGTGTCGATGACGTTTCGTTAAAGTGTTATTGATGCTGGAAGTCCGAATTTGTGAATATCTGCCAACTTTACAAACAGTGTTATGGTCCAAATAGTATCCAGATAAACTGGTGACTGGACAGACTTTTGCTCCCGGTCCGGTCATAAAAAGAAGCAACGCATAAGTCACATACTGGTGAATTGAAACGTTATTAATACATCAATAAATCAAAACCAAAAAATTGATGTTACATAAAACATTCACGTGACATGTGGAACCAGAGGTGGAGTAATGAATCTACTGGTTCTCCACGTTTCTTGTGATCAACGTCCGTGTGTGTTGACGGCTGCGGTTAGGGGTATTCATAACGTGCAAAATCAACATTTTTATTGCCATCAAAAAAGCTGTCATTTTTTTTACAAAAGTGCCAAATCACAGAAGTTCTAACATCTATTGTTCCTCACACCAGCCTCACAGTTGATAGTCAGTTACCAGTTTATTGGATACTATTTGGACCGTAACACATATTTGTTATAAACAAATACATTTATTGGTTTGGAACAACACAGCATCACTGTGTGTATTATCCACACCCTAATGCAAATGGTGTGTATGTTATTGCTTATTATTGAGAAATGATGCACCAACATAGATTTACAACTAATTATTTAACTCCTCAACAATGACAACAACCAATAATGAACTAATTTATTCATTGTGTGGCCTTGTTTCTGTTCAGTATCGTTGTATCTACAGTTGCCTATCTCCAGCAGACAAAGGTTGCTAAGCAACGGGTACACCCTGGACAGGGTGCCAGTCAATCACATGGAAAATATAGACACACAGACTCAAGTTACTCAAACCCCCCTTCACTCCTAAAGGCAATCTGGACATTAATTCATTAACCTACATGATTTTGAATGGTGGAAGGACATTCATAGAAAGACATGTACAAACTCTACACAGGAAGGACCAAAATGTCCAACCCAGGACTTTTCTTTTCTAAGACATGATAACATATTGATTTTTTCCTGACATTTAAATGACTAATTACACAAAATATAATCAAATAACCCAATAAGTCTTATTTAACATGCAGCTGTCTAACTGTAAAGATGAGAAATGCTTGAACAAAAAAAAAAAAAACTAGAAAAAGTTATCCTCGATTTCAAACCTGTTTTTTTTTTTTTTTTTACATTTGACAGTGGATGCTTAATAATTATTCTAAACATGTCATGTTCATATGATGACGGACAGGGACGGTAGATGATGTTTTCCCTTTTTTCTTGTAATCTTTCTTTAAGGATGGTACTCACAGATTATGAAGGAACTGTCTTGTTACACATATTGTGCTGTTTTCCTCTCAGAAAGTGAAGGAACTTCCTACCAACAACGAGTTCTCTCAGAGGGAACAATAGTTTGGTCCTTTGCCTTAGGCCTGCTTTTTGCAAAGACATATCTGTCAGCATGGCCAGTAATGAGGGGCACACAGAGACACTGCACACACTTACTTCGAATAGTCTTAAGGTTAAATGATCTGACAGTCTCTAAGTGTTTTTTGCCTTAAAGGTGAGCTGAATATTTTATTGCCACTCAGGCCCAGCAGTGTATTGATATGGTAATGTTAATATTATTACAGAACAATTTCAGTAAGGGAGGTCCTCTGAAAGGTCAGCCAGTCTCCCAACTAGTCACTTACATACACGCACAAATAAAGGCTCAAACATACTTGAGCTTACATCTGTAAAGTGGAATCGGCCACATCAATTTCCTGAAAAGCTCAGATTTTAACACCACGCAGATTTTGTCCGTGTTGTTGGTGTCACACAAAACAGTGCTCTGCAATGTATCGACCCGCATTAAATACAACATTGACCTGCATTTCACTGCCTGGTGAAGCAGAGCAGGAGAGACTGGCAGACGAGCCAAAAAAGTACCAACACCTTTAAAACACGTCGAAGGAGTACAAGGACTACACAGAAGTGCTAAGAATTATGGAAAATGTAGGATGTTATGGAAACTACTACGCGGTGGTACACTGCAGTATGTAAGCTTTGAAGAGTGCGGACAGTCTGCGAGGAGTCTGTTGTGCGCGGAGTTCACTCCAGTATGTTTGGGACTCAAGCACACACACAAACAAAAGCAAATTTCCTCTCGACACATTTAAAACAAAATTTCTACACTTTTATTAGATTTTCCTTTCATTTCATCCCACATACAGCTGATGTCAAACTCCACTGCTCAGTGTGAGGCAATTTCCTGCTCAGTCATGGACAAAAAATGAAAATGCTTATGATCAGATCCTTCAAAATATATGCAAGGGATGCAAGTGAGGACACATTACTATAATGTAAAGAGTGGTAAGGGAGATTCTACCATTTGCGCTGAGGTATTTTAAACATGTATGGAGTTAAGCACATTTCTCTTAAGGTCCAAGCATACTTGGACGGAACATAGGCAGAGCGGACTCTGCACGGAATGCCACTACTCATGATGGCCATGATGATTGTGCATGCACTGCAGGTTTAAGGGAAAATAATACGAGGTGTACTTGACAGTGTCTGAAATCCTGCATAGCATCCTGCTTTATTACCGAGGAGACAGAGATGTTGTTTGCATCGAGTGGAAGAAGCCCATTGGCTTCCTACAGCAGTATTGTTCAGTGCTTTATGGAGCTAATATGACTGAGCCCGACATGAAGCTGATCATCATTTATAAATGTGTCTGACAGAGGACAGCAAGAACTCAGGAGATCCCACTAATTCACCTTTGAACACAATACATGTGTGATTCAACCATGGATAAATGCAATACTCTTTTGTGAAATGTGCTTGAATCGGGCCAACCATGGTGTCAACGGAAAGGTCCGGTCCCCCCGAATCCGAATATGTGCTTGTTTCTCTGGTAGAGTCCAAATTGTGTCCGCTAGGGCCGAAATGCACTATTTTATTTGCCAAAAAAAAACCCTGTTAATTATTTCAAAAATGTGGTATTAGTGGACAGGTTTTATTTCCTGAGTCCGAATATGTGCTTGGTTTTTGGATAGAGTCAAAAATGGGCCCATTCGAGGTCCCGGAGGGTCGGTGTTTCCCCCCTTGAACACGTAGTATTTTATTTTTAAAATATTTTGGATATTTTATTCTGTCTATGTACTACTTCCTGTACCACACGGGCTTATTTTTGTTAACTTGCTGCAGCACAGCTCCAGCGTCCAGCAAAAATAGAAGTGCTGCGTATTTGCTGCAGAAGGCAGCAGCATGCTGCAGCAGTGACGGTGCTGTGCTGGAGCAGATTCGCATGCGGTGGAAATTGACACATTGGCTTTAATGGAAATCAGCTGCGTTGCTGTTTCGCAGCAGTTACGGTGCAGTTACGAATCCATTCCAGGGTCTGAACCCCTTAGTGGCCGAAAGCAACGGTGTAAAAAACAATAGCTGCCCATTTAGATGCATGAACAAAACCACCGAAATACAAATGAAACATAGGGAATTTATAATAATCGCAAAAAATAAAATAAAATAGAAATAGCACAAATACATTATGGCTGATTATTGTTCACTTTTGCCAACGCACTTTTTCTCTCTGTTTATGTCGATCCAGAATACAACGGTGTAAAAAACAATAGCTGCCCTTTTAGATGCCTGAACAAAACCACCGGAACACAAATGAAACATAGGACATGTATTATAATTGAAAAAAATATATAACTATAAAAAAATATGAAAATATAATATAACTAATTATGGCCGATTAATGTTTTTCTATCCATTCCTTGAATTTTTGCTGGGTAATAGACACATTAAATTGACCAATAGGATCAAATGATTCGGCCAGTTTAATATGCTAGTTACAGATAGCATTTTAGGTTTATGTAATTCAAAAATTCAAAATTCACCTCTGCATAGATGAGTTTGTTTTACTTGTTAGTTCGCCTTCAATTTTGTGTTCAGGCAGGCTTTGCAGATGAAAATTAAAGCTACCAAAAACCAAATTCTGTTTCCTGTGTGTTGAACGCAATGCTGTGCAATAAAATGTTTCACCTTCCCAGGGTGCTGGACTTATTCCAGCCTTAGAAGCGTGTTGGGGAAATGCGCTTACGTAGATGGGAGAATACATGTAAGGCCAGATTTGACTAGGAATGCCCCCATTTAAGGGCTGCTCCACTCAAAGCGTGTGTCAGGGATAAAGGTGCGCAATGACAGACAAAACGTGGGGGGGAATCTCGTGCAGCCAGAATGTGCACTAAAATTCAACTGTTCAACTCCAAAGATGAGAATTACAATGAATTATAAATGGGTTTTATTTTAACATTACATTTAGTATTACATATATATTACATGTAATAAATATGATATATAAATATAATACATGTAATATATGAGAAAACGAATAATTCCACTGATCATTACATGGAGCATATCTTTATTGCAATTATAAAAGTTTGAATTTAGCAGACACATTAATGTGGAAGTTGAATAAACACCCAACATGTAGGAGGTCGTTTTGTCAACAGATCTGAAATCATTAAAATAATTTAAAATCACATATAAATTCCCTCAAAATGAAAGCTCCCACCTTTGTATGCAAACACACTCACATGCACAGATACACACATTTCCTCTTCCATCACTAACCTCCCTCCATTGGATTTTGTCTGGGGTCAGCAAAGCTTCCTCTGCTCTCCTTTTCATGGATACATTCCAGGCTGAGTGCCCTCATATGCTAGTTGGTGGGGAAAGTTGCTGACGCCTGTGTAACAATAAGGAGCCCCGCAGAGCACATCTGTGATTGCAGTCATCACTGCGGCCACGCAGCGCAGCAGATATTAACTTACTCTTTCTATACAATGGTGCAAGGCTGGATTTTGGAGCTTGTTTTTCACTAAAACTACCAGATGTTTGTTTTTCTTTTTCATTGATCTCAAAAGTACATAAATAAAAGTGAATGAGTGAAGGAGAGAAAATAGCTGCAGCCTGCTTTCTATAGCTGCTTTATTTCTCCTAATGGATCTCTTGTGTCACTGTCAATGACAACAAGGGTTAGTTTTGTTTAAACCTGTTGAAAAAAAAAAAAAAAAACACGCAGCTTAGAAGTCTTCTGTCTCTTGTTACTGTTAAGTTTAGCAGATTTCTGCTGCATGTGTTCTACCTGGGATGTGAACTCATTAAACGGACACAAAGTTTTAGAGAAGCAATGATCAATTATTTATGCAATGATCTTACAAAAATAAAAACAGAATATATTATCATTTGACATGGCCGCAGCTCAATGGTGGCTATCATACAAGCACAAAGTGCCCCCAGCCAAAAAAGGGTGAGGATTCCGTTTCCATGAGTTTTGTTCAGCTCACGATCCTCCCTTATGGCATAAGGCATTACTTTCAGCCTTTTGATGCAACGCGAGCTTGCCCATCAGCTCTCTGTATTGTCTTCTGTCTTCAGCCACCCTATGGCATACATTATGTTGTAAGCGTGGTGTTCATATCCAATATTTCTTTAGCTTAACTCATTCAGTGCAAGCCATTTTCAGAATTTCTAACCCCCTGAGTCCCAGCCGTTTTTGAGCATTTTGATACAAGGCTTTTGATGGCTCCGTGCAGGACCATGCTGCAGAGCACTTCTACAACGAAAGCGAAAGTGTTGTACAGCAAGAAAGAACCATGCTGAAACGTCACATTATAGCTTTTTCCTATTGGTTGAGAAGAAGAAGGCCATTGTCCAATCATAAGGTCCACATATAGCGGGCATTTTGTTTTCAAGCGACAGGTAAACAGAGGCAGAGAAAGAGAGGGTGAGTTGAGAGATTTGAGATTAAAGCGATTATTAGTGTGATTTGACTGTTTAGTTAGTGTGTAGTGAGTGAGATTGGAGTGTAGTGTACTCTCTAGTATATTTGTTTATTGTTTTATATCAACACAATGAGGCACAAATAATTTGTCTTTCCCTGTATTTGTGATTCATACTTTTTTGTAAATAGTTGTACAAAATCGCCTGAGGCATTGCTTCCATTTCACTGTAAATAGCTATATGTAACTGTTTTTTTTATTCATCTGTGTAAAAGTTTTTGAAATATATTGTTTAGAGTTGCTATACAAGCATGTTATGGCAAAACAAATTGTTAGTTATGTTTATAAATACATTTACTCATGTATCTTATTCCTTAAGCCTTAGGTTGTAACTTTCCATTGTGTGCTCTTCATGTCTTCAACTTTGCTTCTAGCTCTAGGTCAGGTCATCTTCCCAAAACACATGTATCATCAAGATCAGACTCAGAGGCACCCTCTGTGCATGCACTCACATGCCTACACACACTCACATAATCACACATACACACCCAATACACATCCATTCATACACACAAGCACCATACACGCACACACCTCCAGCACAGCTGACAATCAGGAGATATCAGAGAACTGGTTGTTTTAACCTAAGAAGAAACTGTCTCTTTTCACCCTCTTCTTTCCCTCCTCCTCTCTGTCCTCTTTATCTCCTGGGGGGAGGAGGGAGGGGGACTGAGGGGGAATATACTTGATGAGTTAGAACTGTGGGGCACTCGATCATCGGACGTCCGGCCAGACGGTCACTCATTTTTGTCCATCTTTATATTCTTTTTTATTTAGTTTTATAATAAACCTTTTTTATAAAATCATCAATGCCTCGCCTGGACTCCATCATTCAACCAGAGCAATAAATCATGTCTCCAAATGAGGTCAACCGCAAATTTGCCGTGACAATCAGTAAAAATGATTTGTTAAAAATATTTGTGACTTTTATAGTAAAAAAAAAAAAACTTTTAGATCCACTGTGTTAATACAGTATGCCATACTAAAGAAAATACTTCACAGTCACGTTTGGGATGTTCTCCTGAAAAAACTGACACCAAACAAGCAAGGTTTATGGATTTCCTTACATGAAATATAAAGGTAAAATCAAACGCATTTGAAAAAACAGCAAAAACGCCTTAGGCCCCAGAGGGTTAAATGATCAACTTAGGGAGTTACTAAAGGAGGAGTTCACCCAGAATTTAGGCGTATTCAAGAAGTTAACAGCTTTAATTTAGCCCCACTAAATGAGGAAGTGTAGGACAGTCTCTGTAGTGGGGAAGGGACTGCTGCCTCGCAATTACAGACAGTTACGGCCAGTTGTTGCTTTGTTATTTATTTATTTTTATTGACACTCCATACAACTATTACAATATAAACAATTCAAGCATTTACCCATTTATACAAAACATATAAATAATTTACAGTCATATACAATTTACATATGTACATAAAAAAAAAAAAAATACTTGAGGTACTTTTACTTTAATCAACAAATTTAAGAATTCAAAAATGTACAAAGTTTCAACTGCTCTTTCCCTGCAATATAAACAAGCTCAGAATATAACTATTTTTTATAGTTTCTGTTTCCACTGTATCAAGAATACGAATAATCTTTCTCAACAAGAACTGTTGATTGATTTGTCACATGACTGCTCCAGGGTTTGAGTTTGTTTTATTTTATTTCACATCTACCTGGGGCTGCAGCTCTTTGTTTTTCAGACTGCTGCCAATTTGTTTTTAGTGTTATTTCAGCAAGTTTCAGTTTTACAGTTACAGTTGTACCTTTGTAATTGAATACCCTAGTTACAGTACAGCAACCCAAATAAATTGTATCAACTAATTGAATTAATAAAAATGGCCTGTGTAAAGGCTTTTTCAAATAAAAAAAATTCCTGTGAAACGTGTGACCTGTTTGCCTGCACAACTCAAAGAATTGGAACCAAGAATTTTTTAGAACAGGAATCATAATTGAGAAACGGAATTAGAAATTAGGTTGAAATCCAAATGACGCCCCACCCCTAAACATGAGAATGCGAGTTAAGGGCACGTTAACCATCCTCCTGCGTCGACATCAATCAATTTCCATTCGGTGCTATGCTAATAGCGGTAGCTCAGCTTGTTCCTCTCCCCTAGGGTTGCCAACCGTTCCGTAAAAAACGGAATCGTTCCGTATTTAGAAAAAAATGGATGCGTTCCGTATTAAAGTAAGAAGGAACGCCATTTGTTCCGTATTTCTGTCAGAGCCAAAATGAGCAAACATTAATCAATGAACGAGAGAGGACGTTTTATTTTGAAACTGCACGGTATGCCAATTTCCTACTCTTGTGTTTTGTTGTCACCAATGAGATACGGGCACTTACATTCCCACTCAGCTCATTGGTCAAGATAGGCTCACTTGCTTGTAAGGAAGATGTGTCGGCGAAACAGAGAAAAACAAAGCAGCATGGACGACACCGGCTCGGAGAATATACAAGATTTGCCAACCAGTACTGCTTCTACAAGCACTGACAGTGCTACACCTCCCAGGAAGAAACAAAGACGTTTACAAAAATATCGAGTTGAATGGGAAAAGGATCACGCATGGCTGGGGAAAGTGCATGACAATGAATATAAAGCAAACTGCATAATATGTCGGCGCGTATTTTCAATTGCCCATGGTGGCATTCATGACGTGAAACAGCATGCAAGTGGTACTGGACATGTCGAAAGACAACGGGCCAACCAAACAAGGGGAAGCCTTGACCGATTTGTTGTCCATCAGGCAACTCCAGAGGCAGATGTGGTAAGAGATGGTAATCCACTACCATTCTCTCTTCATACAGATGCCTCAAACAAAGGCAATCGCAAGATGTTTCCCTTGGCTGTACAGTTTTTCACACCAGAGAATGGGATAGTCAACAAAGTAATAGATTTTGTAGAAAATCCAGATGAGTCTGCAGAGGGAATAGTCAGATCAATCCAAAGCTCCCTTGACAACACAGGTTTATTCCTTGATCATGTGTCTGCATTCAGTGCTGATAATGCAAATGTCAATTATGGTGTCCACAATTCTGTCTTCACAAAATTGAAAGAGATCAACTGTGAGATACTTCGTGGCAACTGTCATGCACATATCATTCATAACACAGTGAGAAAAGCTCTGGACCAGCTTTCAGTGGATATTGAAAATATTGTCCTCAAAGTTTATGGCTTCTTCTCCATCTCTGCCAAAAGGAGAGAGTCTCTGAAGGAGTTCTGTGAGTTTTGTGATACTGAATTCCACGAAATCCTGCGCCATGTAGTGACCAGATGGCTGTCACTGAACCCTGCAATCACCCGCCTGCTCCAAAATTGGATGCCACTAAAATCATATCTGATTAGCATTGGTGAGGAATGTCCAAAGCGTCTTCAAACATTGCTGAGGTTGAGAAAAGACGCTCCTGGACCAGAGGAGGAGGCAGACATTGTAGAAGTGTACCTTCTCTTTTGCAGTAATATCATGTCCTTGTTTGAGGAGGTGGTGAAGAAGCTGGAGACAAACGTAACTTCGTCTGTTGACCTTTATTGCATCATGGAATCCTTTCTGAGGAGACTAATTCAGAGAAGAGATGATGGTTTCTACGGTTATCTCACACGACAGAGGCTCCAGCATCTCTCACCATCTGAAGCTGATGTTGCCAAGCAGGAGTTTACTGCCTTCTTAAACACTGCCATTAGTTACATCCAGAAGTGGTTTGACTTTTCAGAGGAAAACTGGCTTTTTCACCTGCAGCCCCTCTCTTTAGAGTCTGGGAAGATATCTTTTGATGAGATGGAGAAGATCACTGAGCGGCTTCACATGGTTAATAGGTAAGTTAGATACAAAATGCAAATGTAAACCATGTTTTACTATTGTTGATGATTATGAAAGTCCATACAACTCATAGAAATATTCAAATAAATACATGTATATACACACACAACTTTCTACACATATAATTAATTTAGTTAAATAAACTGCAAAATACTGTATAAAGTTCTGAAATGTGTTTTATTTCTGTATTGACCACCTTATGGCCTGTGTACCATTTATGACTAACACAACCTCTCTTCTCCTCTGAAAGACTTAACATCTCCATGGACAGCCTCTATGAAGAATGCATGACCACAAATAACCTTCTTGCACACCTCACCACAGTGGCCCAAGAAAAGGAACAGTGGCAACGCAAGGGAACAGCAGAGAGGTGGATGCAAGTTCTTCAGGCAACTGATCTCCCCAACATTCAGGCTGTTGTATCCTTTGTCCTCAGCATCCCATCTTCCACTGGGTTTGTAGAAAGGATTTTCTCCTTCATGAAAAGCAAATGGACAGATGTGCGGAACAAATGTTCCATTGAACTTATTAGGAGTGAGCTTATTGTCAGCCTCAATTATGACATGTCTTGCTCAGAGTTTTACTCTGCAGCACTGAAAGACAAACAGCTCCTTGCTGCTGCAAGAAGTCAAAAGAAATACCAGTGGAAAAAGTAGGTTATGTACCACTGAGCTCTTAGGATCCCAAGGTCATTCACATTTCTGTTTCAATACAAATGAACATTCCAGGCATTTCAGGTAAAAAGGTTTTTTTTGGCACAGTGCAATGGTTCTTTGAAATTGTCTTTACCATTTTGTACATTAACAGTCCTGTATTGCACACTGTTTTAAGTTAAAGAGGACTATTTTTTCTTAAGAGAAACCTTTTTTGCATTTTGCACATTCAGTCTTCATATCCCACTGTTTTTAGAACATGAGGACAATTCATTATTTAAAGAAAAAACTTTTTGTTTCTGTTTTTTTTGTTTTGTTGCTAGTTTGCACATTTTACAAGCTTTTAGAACTATTCAGAATAATTTCTGTTACAGAAATTATATTTTGTATGTTGAATGTTGTAACAACAATTTATTTCTGTGTATTCCATGGAAGGAGGGGGGGGGGGGTTACATGGTGGATTTGGGTGGGAGTTGTGCCGGGGGGGGGGGGGTCCTTGCTGTTGGGCAGGGGTGTTCCTTATTTTTTTTGTAGGGAGTTGGCAACCCTACTCTCCCCACAACTGCACATGTGCCAGTTTTGCTTCGGCGCTTCTGGCTTCGTCACACCCGGATATCCCACGCTAAACAACACTGCCTCATGATTGGTTCTAACCGTGTCTGTCCGGTTTCTAAAGGCAAAGGTGGGAACAGTACAAGATGGATTCTGGTGTTTGTGAACACCAGGAGAATCGATCTTGCAGGCAAGGTTATGGATGTTATGCAGTTCTTCTCTTTTCTGCTACTGTTCAGCCAGTGTTTGTTTGAGGTAATAAATGAACGAGTCCTGTGTGTATGCTTTCTTATGTTTTCAGTCAACAACTGGGAAAGTAGGGGTCGGCAGTCTCTGTCACCTTTATTTTGGGGGTCGCAGTCTGAAAAGTTGGAGATAGAGCATCGGCCCACATTGCTTGTCTCTGACACTGGCCACATTTACATGGGAGCTTGAATTCCTCTTTAAAGGAGAATAAAAGTAAATTCCTCTTTAACCTCACCTTGCAAACACTTCTAATGCTAATTTTATTCCAAATTAAACTTAAATCCGAATTAGGTGGCTGGTTTATTCTGACATACACTTATAACTTGCTTAATCTGCTTTAAGTTAATTCTGGTCATTCTGCCCTTGGCGGCGGCCCGGACTAGAGCCGACACTATTTAATAAGACCCTTAAAAGACATGGACATAATGAAAAGAGTGGTTGGACGGAAGCATAAACATACGCACATTTACACGGACACATGGACTCATCACACACACGGAGGTCAGCAAAAGGAACAGCTTCGTCGGACTGGTGATTGACCCCAAGACGGAGTAAATAGGTCCCTGTACTGCTGCACAGGCTGTAATATCACCATTTTATTATTATACCGATTGTTAGAGCTACTGTTTTTACCAGGGAGCAACTATTTATTCCTGGTTATTGTTTTTCGGAGTTTTACCAGTGATTAGTCCCTGCTTGAAAACTGCAATCAAAATAAAGGTGAAAACTCTTCTTGTGTGGTTTTCTGTGTTACAGCTAACGATAAAAGGTTTGTTCTGTGTTTTTCTCGATAAACGTGATACGTCACGCTCGCCCCTGTCCAATCAGAGCCTTCCCAACCCCCAGAACGAAAGCTAATTTTGATAAAGTTGAATAAACCAGTTTTCCATGTAAACTTCAATTCGGGAACTACTATATCCATGTAAACACAAAACAGAACACTTTAATACCAAATGATTTCATTCGGAATAACTAATTCCGAATTAAAAAAACATCATGTAACCGTGGCCATTGACAACAAACCTTATTTATATTTTTTTATTCCTTTTAATTTGTATACTTTCAGAAAATCAAATGATCAGTCATCGCACAATTGAATTAGAGAAATCCCATAAAATCAATAATTTAGCTGAATCACTCCAACAAAACAGCTATGGTCAAAGGCATTATACAAGTATTACATGACATAATATCTGCATAGATCGCTCTTCTACTTGCTGTCGCCTACTATAGCGTCTAACACAAAATTCTGTTAAAGGCCCCGAGACAACTTGATATGTTACCTGGGGCCTAGCTATGCGAGAGAGATCTAATTCACATTGCACATTTTGACTGCAAAAAATCATAGGCACAGTTTCTATTGTTTGGAGCCAAACCAATAAGATATTATCTCAAGTATTGTTTAAGGTGGTATATATCATTATTAATATCTCAGTTAGTTTATGAAATCATTTCATCGCTATGTAGGGTCAAATTGTCTCAGGTATCTGGTTCATACATTTTGTTATGCTGTTGGTATTGGAAAGGAAGTTGAAAATTATATTTGTTCATAATTATACTTTTAGCTCAAATTTGTACTCCAGAGTTTGACTTTTGGTCTAGATGTCTGGCCTCCATAAGTATCTGAAGGCTGTCTCACAGCTTATTTATTTGGTCTGCTAGATATGATTGAAATAGGTTGTTTTGGTACCTGTCTTCCTCAGGATACAGACACAAATATATGAGTTGAAATGACCTTCAGTCTCGGAGGCCTAGATTTAGAGAAAAATTCAGATGACCACTTGAAATACCATTACAAAGGCTACTTCACACTAGCATCACGTTGTTGTCTTGTTACATACAGTAAAATACATCCTGGGATGTGGACTTGTTATTCTGTTCATACAGTTTACGGCCATCAAAATATACCTCCTTTTTGTTTCATAGGGTAATTGTATTGTGAAATGAACCCAACATAAAAACAGGCAGATTATAAGGCAATGCGCCCTGAGGCACAGACATGTTAAGGCTCCATCAGCCCCCTTGGGAGACTAAATGCCTTCTTTAATATTAGCATTCATTGTCTGTAATTTGTTGGCTTTTTGTATATTAGACTTCCTTTTCTATGTCTGTAATCTTGTGCATATTCCTCCTCCAAACAGTTGTTAGAGTTTATACATTTTGTGGCCTTTTTGTGAGCGTGTCTTCAATACAGACGCCTCTGTTCTTTCTTCTTTGTTGTCACTTTATTACTCTCTTTGGTCTTGTATAGAGCTTCTTTATTACCAGTCCCTTTATCTGTTGTGGTCATTTGGTGTCAATTTATTTCTCCCCATTGTGATATTTTTTTACTCTCTTTAGGGGGAGTCTGATTACTTTGCTGTAATTCAGTGTTTTCTAAGCTAAGGGTTGGACATGTCTTGAACAGATTCACAAGATAGGTTAAGTAATAGTTAAGCATTTGGTTTATATTTTTGAATGGGATGATATGTAAGTTGTAATATATACCTTTCCCTCCAAAAAGAAACCAAGCATGCGTGCACTACATCGGGATGCACATGGTGAACGCACATGCAGCCGTTGAGAGAGACTTTGGTGTTGCAAAACGTTTATTTTTCGTGGTACTTTCGGGTCTCTCTCTCTCTCTTTTTTACACACACACACACTCACACACACACACACACACACACAGTATTATATTACCTCTTTCTAATTGTACTACTACCGTATTATCGTTATTGCCATTCTTATATTATTCTTTTTTTGTATTATTTTATCTTATAGTTACTGGTATTCTCATTGTATTATTATTATTATATTATTATTATTATTGCTATTACCTTATTATTTTATGTTGTTATTGTTTTTATTGGATTATAGTTACTGTATTTTCATTATATTATTTTGTTATTGTTATTGTATAATTTTACTACTAATGTATTAAATTTATTGCTATTCTTATAATTACCATTATATTCTTTTTCATTATTATTATTTTTTTTTTATTATAGTTACTGGTCTTCTCATTGTATCATTAGCATTGCTATATTATCATTATATAACCTTATAATTATTTAATATTGTTTATTATTCATATTGTTTTTAGTGCATTATTATATTATTTTGTTATTGCAATTATTACCATTAATATCATTACAACATTACTTTTATTACTATTACTATTTTCACTATTAATATTATATCCCTATTAACATATTTATTATTATCAGGGCTCGACACAAACATATCCAGTGGTGGCACTGGTGTGACAAACTTTCTCTGTTAGTCGAGGGGTTGTACAGCATAGACATACATGCTGATGAACAGTTGACTTAACTGGCATACCATAGTTACCGTGTCTCTCTTAACAAAAAATGCACAAAAACACAACAGAAAGATACAAAAATACACATAATGACCCCAAAAACATACATTACATAAAAATACATCAAACAAAAAAAATATAAAAATGAGTAACAAAAACAATAATTATACAAAAAATGCACAAAAACACAATAGAAAGATACAAAAATAAGCAATTATACCCCTTATGCTCCCACATGAATGCACACTTCCGACGGGCACTGCACTAGTCTTTTAAAAGCTGTCATTTTTCCTCCAAAAAAAGTTTCTCTATCATCTTTAGCACTGTCATCCTGACTGTAGTGTTATCCTGGCCACTAGCTTGAGAACATAGCAGCAGTGTTCATGTGATATCAATTCACTAATGCACTGTGAACTTAGGTAGCATTTAGCACAGAGCAGCTATGTCCAAAGGGAGCGTAGAAAGCTGCCTATTTACGTACATGCTTTTCATCTTGGGGAACTGACTGTGAATGCGCAAACATAAAAACACGCTATGGGATCAGAGGCAGAGCAGCAATGTGCTTTTGAGAAGGGGTGTGGCCTCCTCCTGCTTTACAGTGGTTAGGAAATAGCAATGTTTAGCGATTTGGGCTATGAAAAGCACAAAATGCTGACACTTTCAAACTTATAGGTACTGTAGGCTATCGAAAATTGAAAACTGAATAATTTATAATTATATTATAATTAAAGCAAATAATCAAAATATCAATTCACCCTTGGGTAGGAACTGACTTCCTTGCCTACCCTGTCACTGCTTGTCTGTTCCTCCGCAGGCTTCGCTGTATCTCCACTCGGGCATCGCATTTCTTCCTCCCCGGAGATACATCCATCATGGGTCCTGTCGGAACTTCTGTATGGATACCTGAACTAACTTCCAGTTCATCTGGACCAGCTCTCGACGACCTCCTCGCCATACCGGTTGAATTGCTCTGTTAGCCAACCTCCCTCGCTCGGCTAGCACTGCTGCCGACCGCTGCTCCACTACAGTCAACTTCGGTCTGTTAAACATCTGCTCTCTCATGAGTAAAGGACAACTCACCCACAAAGTCATCACTGACCGTAAGTTTGACTTCTTTTGTTTAATTGAGACATGGGAAAATCACTTCTCTCAGCTAATTGAATCCACTCCACTTGGGTTGATTTACATCTGCAATCCACGTGACTCCGGCCGGGGTTGAGGTTTCGCGATGATTCTCACCTGTGTCTGCCCCGGTTTTCACTTCCTTTGAATTCACTCAACTCTGCAGACCGACTCCCACTGTCATTGCAACTGTTTACCGCCCTCCTAAATCCAACATTGATTTTTTTAAATGACTGCTGTATTCCTCACTTATTTATCCTCCTTTTCCTCAAAAATAATAGTGCTGGGATAATATGGACAACATTAATCACCCTTTTACCAGATATTTTACATCTGCTTAGATAGTTTTGGTCTTCAGCAACATATTAACATTACCACCCACTCAAAAGGTCACATTCTTGATTCTTTCTTCTCTCATTCAATTCTGCTCTCACCATTACTACCACTATGCTCCCACGTCTCATATCAATCCGTAACATTAAAAATATCAATCTCAACACCCTCACCTCCTGTACTGACCACCATCTGGACATAAATACCTTTTCCACCCCTGATGAGCTGGTTTTGCATATACAACTCTACACTTCGTTCTATTCTCAACTCTCTGGCTCCGTTAAAATCCAAGTCTGTATCATTCTCCACTCCTGCCCCCTGGTTCACACATGATCTTTAGCTCATGAAAGCCAGAGATCTCCAACTCAAGCACCTCTAAAAAAATCCCCCACCTCACTATCCACAAAGACATGTACAATAACCACAGCCTCCAGTACAAAGACTATATTACTCAAACTAAATCACAAAATTACTCTAGTTTAATCACTGCAACTGAAGGTAACAACAAGTCTCTATTTTCTCTCCTCAGTAAACTCACCCGCTCCCCTGACTCACTGCCACCACAATTCTACTCCACCAAATCCTGTGAATCCCTAATGTAATATCTCGCCTCAAAAATCCAGAACATTATTCACCACCTCAGTCAGAACTCTCCTGTCCCCACCTCACCAGAATCCTTCCCGACTCATTCCTTTTCCACCTTCCAGCTCCCCACTCCTTCTGAAATCTCAGACCTCATCCATCAGTCCAAACCATCCCCTAGGCAGTTGGACCCTCTCCCCACATTCCTGGTCAAAGCCTCCCTTCCCTCCTGATTCCAATCATATCATCCAATCCTTGCTCATAACTGGAACTGTTCCCTCATCCTTCAAAACCGCTGCAATAACTCCAATTGTTAAAAAACCCGGTGCTGATCCTTCCAATTTCAATAACTTCCGTCCCATCTCAAATCTCCCCTTCATCAGTAAAATTCTTAAAAAAACAGTCGCCAGCCAACTTCACATTCACCTATCCTACGATGACGTCTATGAACAGTTCCAGTCCAGCTTCCGTCCCCTCCATAGCACTGAAACAGCATTCACAAAAACAACCAACAACCTCCTCATGGTAGCTGATTCTTGACTCGTGACCATCCTCACTCAGTTCATCCAGCTCAAATCCTTTAAATCAAACCCCTCCCCCATCACTACAGGTGTGCCCCAGGGCTCAGTCTCGGGCCCCTTTTTTTTAATCATTTATCTCCTCCCCCGAGGCAATATTTTCCGCAAATATGGTATTCACATTCACAGTTACGCGGATGACACCCAGCTTTACTTCACCAGCAAATCATTTTCTACCCTCCTACCCCATCCCCTACTGACTGCATCACAAAAGTTAAATCCTGGTTAAATCACAAACTCCTAAAAGTAAGCAGTGACAAAACAGAGGTTCTTGTCATTGGTACAAAATTAACACTCTCCAAATCTAATAGTTTCTCCATCCAAATCGACAATTCCTTCGTCTCCCCCTCCCCACAGGTCAAGAGTCTGGGTGTCATCCTCGACAGCACTATATCAGGCAAATCCCACATCAATAATATCACCCGTTCTGCATATTTCCACCTCCGTAACATCAATCGCCTCTGCCCCTCCCTCACCCATCACACTGCTGCTATCCTTGTCCAGAGTCTCGTCACTTCCCGGCTTGATTACTGCAATTCCCTTCTCTTAGGTCTTCCCAGCAAATAGCTCCATAAACTCCAGTTAGTCCAGAACTCAGCTGCCTGCACCATCACCAAAATCCTCTATCTCCCACATCCCCCTGTTCTCCACTAGCTCCACTGGCTTCCCAAACAATTCCGCATTCACTTCAAGATCATTCTGTTAACCTTTAAGGCCATTCACCACACTGCCCCCCTTACCTGACTGATCTCATCCATGTCCACACATATGTGGCCATACCAGCCTGTCACTGCCCGATCCCGTTAGATCTCGGAAGCTAAGCAGGTCTGGGCCTGGTTAGTAGGTGGATGGGAGACCACTGAGAATTCCAGTCACCCCAGTGGGTCCTTGGGCAAGGCACTTCACCCACATTGCCTAGTATAAATGTAGTGTGTGAGTGAGTGTTGGTGATGGTCGGAGGGGATGATGGCGCACTATGACACCCTCGCTTCCGTCAGTCTGCCCCAGGGCAGCTGTGGCTACAACAGTAGCTTACCACCACTAAGTGTGGAGTGAAATAATAATGCTTTTATTCACACGTTATTTACAAAATGTCAACAACGGAATACTTGTCCATCCAGCCATGAATGTTTGAGCCAGAGTCTGACCCTGCGGAGCGAGATGAAAATAAAGATGATGAACCTGCAGAACCCAAACAAGTGAGCTAACACAAGCACTGAGCTAACGCTAGCGCCAAGCTAACGTCACAAAATGCATTTTAATACAGTCTTTTCGGAGACAAAAACGGCAAAATGAAGTGACTAATGAAAACTTTAGACTTAAATTAAATCACGTAGGCCATATCATCAAGGATCTAAAACGAGCACACAGCGCTAACATATGATGACGGTGCAACTGCTGATGCTAACAAAACAATGACAGGGACGTCTTATCATCACACTTTTTAGCAATATTTACAGCTTACCGAGGTGCTCTGTTCGTTGTCTCCAAAGATAGAAGGAATTGAACCCTCAATCAGACAAAGTCTTTCAGCAAATCCTTCTTTATACTGGCGGAGGTTGCAGAAGCAGTCATCCTTGAAGTGCTTCGTGCACACAAAAATGACCTTATTTCCGTGAAAAATAAAACTCAACCAGGCATTTTGAAAAGGTTCTGATGCTGGGAGACGGTGTAATGAAGCGTGTGGGTTACTACATCCAACAACCGAACATTTTGACTTATCCTCTCGTAACTTCGGCGTCCTTGAGCTTGGACTACAAAATAAAAGCGAGAAATAAAAATGGTGAATTGCTCGAAGTGTTGGGCCTGGAGTCGATGTCCTAATTTGGCAGTTCCGCTGCAAATACTGTGACGTAATAGTTCAAAAAACGTAATAGAGAATAGAAAAATCGAAACAGATTGAAAAATATGACCAAAACAGAATATAAAGATATCAACGGAGCACCTGAACAAACTAATTTGAACTTTTCTGTACTTCTAAACACTCTAAATATACAACAAAATGCATTTAAGGGCTAAAAAAGTGGACAAAGCAAAACAACCCTGACCCTAAAAACTTGACAACATTGCTGCTGTGCCCTGGTTAGGATAACCTTTTACCACCTAACAATTGCTCTAAGCTAAGCTAAGCTTTTCTAAATATATAACATGGGACATTTACCTTTTTACGAATTAAAAAAAGAAATATGTATTTATTTTATGTATTTTAAAAAGTTTTTAAAAAGGTACTTAACAGATACATAGTGTGTAAAAATGCATAGGGTTGTGTATAATACTCTATATAAGCTCCACTAGGTCAGAATATTTGTAAGGAATGCACACAATGACAAACAAGTGTGTTTAGGTTGATCTGCAATATCATTGCATCATTTTGTATTGGATGCTGTCGTAATGTAATAGAATTGTCTGCCGCACAAAGTTCCCAGCTGAGGTGTAAAACAGCACTTAAACATCCTCTCAGACATTCCTCCTCACAGCGGCTCTGTGGCCACACATATTTAGATCAATAAGACAAATAGGGCCGCTCTGAAAACAAAGAGACTGCCGCCCAGGAACTCCATGAACCTATTTATAACTGAGGCTTTGTCCATCGGAATAATGATTCCACGGCACGGCTGAGACATCTCCCCAGGCCGGAATCCATATACCTGTTAAGGCCTCCACGGCTGTAGCCAAACACATGCCAGGAGCATAAAAATAACCTCTGGCGGTGGCCTGTGCCATGTCTCCCACATTATTCAAACACACACGGTGGGGCTTCATCAATCTTGGGAGGGATGCAGGGCTTGTTTGTTTGTTTGAAATTCCCAAAAGCCAATTGCATCGGATCAAGATAAGCTTTTAACTTTGGGGAGAAAAAAAGCATGTCTAAACAATAGAGGGACAGGAATTTGGTTATTGTGGAAATAAATTGTAACAATCTAATTCATGTGAAGCAGAGTAAAGTAAAAAGTAAATAGGTTTTAGAAGAATTGCTCAATGCAAATGTTGCATTTATACACGAGTAATGTGGTTTTCAGGGAAGAAGAGGCACTTATATATTAGTAAATTCAATAGATGGTCTCATCCTCTGTGGTCCCTACGAGCAAGCAAACACAGAAAATTGAATTACATACTGTAGGTTTTGTCTTTATTTCCATAATGTGGATCTTTAATGAAATTACTTCACTAAGAGCAGGATTTTCATTCATCATTTGAAATTCAGATGGGCACGTTGTGCGGAAACTTGCTGACAAAATTGAAACATATAAAAGTGAAACACAAGACACAAGGTTTCACCACATTTAATTAGAGATGGCAGAGTAAGAAGAAGAAGAAAAAGGATCCAATGCATTCCGTGTGCACGCACAGGGGATTATTAATGATTGTTCATTGCTGTTTTAAAACAGTGCAGTGGAAAATTAGGACTAAATACTCTGCTTGATCCCTATAATGATCCTATCTTTTCATGTTTGGACAAACAGACACAGGAGGACACAGCTATTGGATTTATAATACACTAGCACACCCTAACATTACAACCAAGGCCATGGCTTTGACATATTGATTAGCAAGGATAGCCCAGGTTAATGTGTCTGTTTTTGCTTTCTGCAACTTCAATGAGAAAAAGACTTACTTATAAAAGGAATTTTAAGCTGCCCATTGAATTATTCTATACTACAGTCCCAGGTGGTTGATACACAAATATTTTTTTTTCAATTTTGTTTGTATTCAGCAGTTTATCCTAATGTTTTATTTGAGCTCCTTTAATTAGGTTGTCCCAGTTGTATTTGGGTTCATTGAGAGGTTGATAACTGTGTTGGTGGCATATGATCTTCAACCACAATTTTATGCAATCATATAGTGCATGTACTTGTGTTCTGCAGACCCCTGACATACTGTTTTAGAAATCCCTGATCAAATAATACATTGGATCTGTTGACACTCATTTAATATTTTAGTCAAAGCCACTGTTTCTACATCGACTATTAGTTGATAGGTTGGATTGCCTTTAACTGTTTGTCCAGCACATGCCTGAGATTTTAAAGTTAGAACATTTCGGCTGGATCATATTAGCGGCCGTTGTTTCATAAACCATTTTGGAACCTTTGCAAGCAGGAATTAACTCCCAAATAAAATGGTATACAAAACTGTTAATCCTTGATTTGCAAGAAAGTGTCACAGTAACCTTCAAACTTCCTTTACTGTCTTTTTGACCGTGGCTCAGGTGGTAGTGGGTCGTCTTCTGATCGAGAGGTTGGGGGTTCGATCCCAGTACCTGACTGTGTCGAAGTGTCCTTGGGCAAGACACTGAACCCTGACTTGCTCCCAGTGGTCGACTAGCGCCTTGCATGGCAGTCCTGTCCCACTGGTGTGTGAATGTGAGTGATTGGGTGAATGAACTGATATATAAAGCGCTTTGAGACTGCTTCAGTGTGGTGATAAAGTGCTATATAAATCAAGTCCAAGTCCATTTTTATCCATAGAATCCCAGTACCACATATATTTGAAAGACAATCCCAAAAATGTTTGGTTCAAGTACCCCTTTTTGTCCGACAGCATTATTTTGCTCAGAATACTATACAACAACAACTATAGAACCTAATGACGGAATATACAACATTTTAAAGAATCTTACTTTGTAAAAAAAAGGGTGAATGTGCCTCCTGAATAGATGTATCTGTAGTATAGTTTTTTTTTTTTTTTTTTTTTTTTTTTTATAATCTCCGGTAAATCTCTTGCCTGGTGGGGCAACAAGACTGACACTTGTATTTTCAGTTCATCTTCTAATTAAGATACTTTCCATGATAATTACTGTGATTATAATTTTTAACCAAAAAGATACATTTTGAAAATTCCCCTATTTTCAATGCTTTTATTTGCTAATTTTCCACTCTCTCTCTCAAATAGCCTCTGTAATGCCATTCCGTACCCCAATTTCAGGAACACTGCGATAATAGATTGGGCCCAGCATTTTTTAAGGACGGTTATACACCAGTCATCTCCAGCTCACTTGAACTGTGCCAGGATTTGTTTCTCTGGAACTTCCGGAAGCAGCTCATGCAACTGCATCAGATATCCTGTGCAGTTAATTGGAGCAAGTCTGAAAGTACATTTTCAACACAAATCAAGCCAAATTATTAGCCTCTTACAAAACTGTAGTTTGTCCCCACCGTAGGCTACCCTGGTGTCAAAGCAGCCAATCGGACCTGTTTGCCTGTGTGCTCGTTGGATGAAGGTCATGATTGAAAGATTCATGTAAAGTATTAGTATTAAAAAGCCATTCCCTTCCTTCTTGTTTTCATACAAAAAAGACTAAATTGCTTGCACAAGTGCATAAATTTCTATGGGAGTTGTAGTGTATTGTTTTACACTACACTTTGTGCCAGTGTCTTGAGGCATTTTGTCCTTTCTTGATCCAGTTATTTTTTCTCACAAATTAAATAAAGGTTGATTGGGAAACAGGGAGATCATCTCAAACCAGCAATCACTGCTTGTAACAATGGCCACTTTGCATGTGTGACACCACCTTAGAAGAACAAAGCATTGAATAACATATCCATCTTCTATAGCTATTAGAAATTCCTAGAGTATGCAGAGAAGATGCTGCACAGAATTTCTATGGGGATACCAACACATACTGTGGCTGTATATGGTGTTTGATATGTAATATAATAAGCAAATTACTTGTATAGGACCTGGATTTGCCTCCCAATGTAAACCTTGGATTTGTGTGTGTATCTTGCAATTCTAAGTGATGCAGGTTTTTCCACTATTAGGAGCATGTTAGGGCTCTGGTCAACTAATAAAAAGTATTAAACCCCTGCTTTCTGCTAGTCTGCCACTAGGGGGAAATTCAAAAAATTCCTTGATTGTGGACGTTACTTCTGTAGCAGTAAGACACACCCAGTCAGGCTGACGGTCAACTTTGCACAGTGAGTTCACAGCTGAAATGTGTCACTACTATCACATGCACGCATGTGATAGTAGTGATCTGTTCTTTATAGAAGCACAGAGTCAAAAAACATCACCGCTGCAGCGGGGTGGTTCACACGGAGCAGTGGTGTTATGCAATGGGGCTGTGAATGAATGCTCACTGAGGGCTGTGACTGGAGGAAACCCTCCTCCCTCCTCTCAGCTTTTATGGGAGAGGCCGAGCCACGATAATCCATCTCAGCCAATAGGAAAGTTAAATTATAATAGCCGGCGTTCAACTCAGAGAGGGCAGTGACTCTGACATTGTACAAGTAAATACCCAAAATGAAAATACTACTGCATTCAGCAGAAAAAGTGGGTTTGGGGCTTAGTTACTCTTTAACTATGATCTGTAATTTTATTGTTTTTTGGATTTTTTTGGACCAAAAAAGTCACCTTCAGCTCCGCTTATTTTTCAAAGTCTACACAGCTCTGATTTTTGCTGCTAACATACAAAGTAAAGTGTATTTAATGATTTAATTTATTTTAATTAATTAATTATTTCAATAATCAGAATCAGAATCATTTTATTATCTTGGGGGGAATTGCTTTTGTTAAACAAAAACGAAAGAACGAGTAAATGTTAAATAAGTGTATAAATAAGTAAAATACTGTTAAAAATAAGGATTAGATACACACACATTACAGTAGTAAATAATAATAATAATAATAATAATAATAATAATAATATACACATTTGCATAATAAATACTAATAATACAATTAAAGAAATATGATACAGATATGTACAAAAATTATACAAATATACAGATATGTACAACAATCAAGCTGTGAGGTCACAGTGATGCATTATACAGTTTAATCTCCACAGGCAGGAATGATAGCGGGTCCAGGTGTGGTCTGAGAGATGGTCGGAGCTGCACCAGAATAATTCTCTCCAGGGTCTTCATGATGTGGGAGGTCAACGCAACCGGTCTGTAGTCCTTGCAGCCAGTGGGTAATTAAAAACCATTGTTAATTGCTTGTCCTCATTACCATGATGTGATATGTTACTATGCAGTCAAAATTATGTTTTTATGCGTATTAAAATGATTCATTCTAAATGTCTGTGGTTAACAGTATGAAGGCAGGTTCAGAACCTCCTGCAACAAACAATCATTCTGTGCAGCTCTAATAGAAGCAACCTGGTGAAAAGAAGAGAGAGAGAGAGAGAAGAAAAAACATCTTTTGAGTTTTCCAAAGCACATGCACATCTCAAAATGGCTTCCATTCTGAAAAGCAGAGCATGTGGTGCACAGCTCACTGAGACAGAGGCACTTTGCATACAATCAGTGACCGTTCACTTCAGTCCTGCTTCATTACTTGGTGCACCGATTCACTGGACCATTCTGCAAGTCACCAAAGTAATCACTTAGTGCTTGCACTGCATGAGCTGCATTTAGAGAAAAGAGTGCCATTTAGACACAGAAGAGCGCAAATAAAATGTAAATGTGAAGTTTAACTGTCGATGTTTATGTCTCACCCTGCCTCTTGCTGTGATCACAGTGATGAATGCTGCAATTCTGTCTGAAATCAGCTGAGGTACCTTAGAGAAATATTGAAAGAATCAGTTTCCTTCTTCGATGACTTTTGATGAATTCATCACATTCTCTGCGGAAGATGAGTGCAAGCAGTTTGTCATCAAGTTGTTTGATTTTGGGGTAATAAGGTTTTTTAAAAATAAAGATTTTAATAAACTAATATGAATGTTTGCAAATGTTCCATTAAGATACACTTTAGAGTGGACTAATAAAAACTAGTTTCTGGCTCATTGATAGGTTTTAAATTTGTCTTCTCTACTTGAGCAAAAACCTTCAAATTTTCAATGACACGTAAAGGGAAACAAATGTCCATCCAATTGAGATTTTTCATTTAAAACATGGGGATCCATATATAATGTAAACGTTGCTTCTTTTTCTTCAAATAGTTGCCTAGGATGGCAAACATTCAACAGAGAAGACTACATTTAAAAAATTAAACCAAATCTAAATCCAAACCACAGAACAACCGGGTGGGAGATGCCTTTCAGACAAAAACATACTGTACATGACCCATCCCCAGATTGGCACACAAATATCTGGGCGCGCAAGAGTCGAGTTCAATGAAATTGAAGAGTACAGAGGAAATGTTCACATTCTCATTTTTTTTTATTTATTGCATAAATATGACACTATTTCACATTTCAATAGTCAGATGATTGTCCACATTTACACATTTGTTTATAGTGTTTGTGGGTAATGAGTTATATAGTAACGCACTACACTTAAAATATTGGTAAATAAATTACCAACAAAATTACAGCAAAAGTCAAAATGCGCAATCAAAACATGAATTTTCGTAAGAAAAAAGAAAAAAACGAACAAATCCACATTAGTGTTCTTGTTGGCGCTAAGTAATAAAATGTCTATCTCCGACAGTGGCTGAGGAGCAGCATCTCCACGTTCTGTAGATTTGGCCATCTTGTTCGCCAATTGCAGACCACAGAGGATTCAGATGCATGAGATGAACAGGATGATCCCACACATGTAAGACCATCATATGCACATGTAAAACCTATTTTTAGGTTTAGGTCTTTGTTCCTAGCGGTTGGGTTAACGCTATTACACGTTCTACGCTTTAGCATATTAAGACTGGGAGCTGGTTCCAGAGGTGAGGAGCCTGGTAACAGAATGCTCTGCCTCCTGATCTACATCTAGACACTTTAGGAACTTCCAGAAGACCAGCAAACTGAGAACCGAGTGTTCTGCCCGGACGATAGGGCACGAACAGGTCTCTAAGATATACAGGAGCTTGATCATATAAAGCTTTGTAGGCTAACAGGAGAATAAACTCTATTGTAGATTTTACAATGAAGGGAAGCCAATACTGGAGAAATATGCTCTCTCCTGTTAGTACCTGTTAGTATTCTGGCTGCAGCATTCTGAATTAACTGGAGACTTTTTAGTGGATTATTGGAACATCCTGACAGTAAACAATAATCCAGTCTAGTAACAAATGCATTAATTAGTTTTTCAGTATCACTCTGGGCCAAGATATGAAAGAAAATGGCTATCCTTGAGATTTGCTTATTATGGGAGTTAAAGGACAAGACAGTATTACAAATAAGGTAAGTTTTTTTTAATGTGGTGCTGGGTGACAGAGTAATGCCATCCAGAGAAATTATTTGCTCTGATAATTTTTCTCTGAGGTGTTTGGACCAAATAAAATCACCGGTTTTATCCTAGTCAAGAAGGAGAAAGTTATGACTCATCCAGGATGTGATGTCTTTAAGACAAGCCGGGAGTTTTAATAACTGATTAATTTCAAGCAATGGAAATTTATATAATGTTCTCTGATAATGTTTCCTAGTGGAAGCATGTATAATGTAAATAGTATTGGTCCTAAACCTGAACCATGTGGAACTCCATGATTAACTCTGGTGTGTGTTGAGGAGAGATTATTAACATGAACAAAGTGGGTTCTGTCTGATAGGTAGGATTTAAACTAATTTAGCGCCATTTCTTTAATCCCAAAAACACTTTCCAGTCTTTGCAGCAATAAGTGATGATCCACTGTATCGAAGGCTGCGATCTAAGAGCACCAGAACTGAGACCAGCCCTCTGTCTGAGACTACCAAGGCAGTCTCTGTGCTTTGATGGGCTCTAAAGCCAGACTGAAAGCTCTTGTATCAATTGTTCCTTTGTAGATGATCACAAAGTTGACCTGCAATGATTTATTCATTTTATCATACTGTAGAAACGTGCTTTCTCTATTTTCCCGCGTATCTGTTCTCATGATATGAAGCGGTAATAGCAGTCACACATTTGTACGGTGAATTTGGCTGTCTGGAGGATGAACTGTGTACTGCCCTCATCCCTTATGGAATGACTAACTGGCTCAGCCACTAGATTTCACCATGAATGGAACGTTCAAAAACGAGTTTCAGGTGTTGTGTGCAGAGTGTAGATGTGACGCAAAGCTTTTCAAACACGGGACACTAAAAGATGTTCTTCAGGTGTCTGAGCTGATGGACAGAGCGTGCTGCAGCAGCAACAGTACCCCTTTTACAGTAACTATGACCATAAAAATCTACAGATAGACTGATATACAGATATGGGGCAGTGAGGAGAGCGTTATTAGATAGAAACTCTTAAATTGAAACTCATTAGAATCTGTTAATCTGAACAGGAACAGAGCCCACCTACCTGCACGTTCTGATTGGCTGAGTCGTTTGAAGGGCACCCTCATCAGCCATTAGAGTGCTACTTAATAACTGAGCCACTGTATTGATTTAGGAAGGTGCCAATTATTTGTGCATCGAGTACTAGGATGTGTAAATACATTTATACAATAATGTATAGTGGTTCATTCCAACTGTATATCAGACTGAACAGCAGCAGCACAACCTAAAAGTGTTGCTTCCTGTCTTTACACTCACACCAATCACTGTCATTTTTGAACATTCTAATAATTTATGCAGAGCATCCACTTATCACGTATTTATTATTATTTGCTTGGTAATTTTTGTGTATGTACCTTTTTTTGTTTGAGGCTGTAACAACTAATTTTTCCTGTTGTGGGATTAATACGGTAGAAATAATTAATAATCAGTCAATCCATAAACACTATGAAGACAGGCTAAGTGATGTTATGGCAATGATGTTTGTCTAAGCATCTACACAGTAAATTAAAAAGCGGAAAAGTAATGTAATATGTAGTGAAGTTACTTTTCAAATGCATTAATAAGTATAGTAATCTGACTACAATTTCCTGAAGTAATGAGTAACGAATAATTAATTACTGTTTTTGAGTAACTACCCTAACACTGTTCATTTATGTAGGCTGTTGTTACTTTGAGTTTGATGTTCTACTTTGGATTTATTGTTTTTAAAGACAGAGTAATTTGAGTTTACTTGAACAGATGATATGTCTATTAATTCTAAATAAATTCTGTTGTCAAGGCAAATTTACGGTTGTCCTTTTTTGGAAACATGATTTGTGCTCTGGTTGAATGATGAAGTCCAATCAAAGCATGATGATTTTATTAAAAAAAAGATTTATTATAAACTAACTGAAAAAGGAGTAAAAAGAAGGGTGTTCCATCTTGTAGGAAAGACAGGCGGTGATCTGAACCCTGAAAGAGTAAAGCAACATATTTTATAGGGAGAAAGAAGCCAGATGGAAAATCACTGTTACAGAGTTCTGCTTATCAGACTTTTGGTTTGAGACCTTTAGCAGAGACTGTTCGTTGCTGGCACTGTGAATACAGCACAATTTGTCTGTACTGTGGGTAATCTAATCTAACATGACTCAGCAACATTCTTTGTTCAAAAGTCCAATGAGATAATGCAGTCATCGTGTATAAACACATGACAAATTGTACACATAACACTGTTAATTACAGAATTGTACATGTATTGTGCATAATACATTACTTTTCCATACATACATTTTCAACTCAGATGTTTTTATACTGGGTATGTAATTCATAATGCTGTGGACTTGGAGCTACACATTCATGCCAAAACATTTTTAATTTACAAAAGTTTTGTATCTTTCTAAAGACTCAAACATACTCGGGCAAAGATACGCAAAGCGTCCTCTGCCAGGCCAATTAAGTGTAATTAAGTTCAAAGCTCAGATTTTACAACCGCTCGCACTTGACCGCTTACCTGGTGTCACACAAAAGACTGCACAGCATGTATTGACCGGCATTAAATATCACACCGACCTGCATTTCACCGCCTGGTGAAACAGTGCAGGAGAGATGAAGAAGAGCTTTGAAGAGAGACTGGCAGCAACAAAATTACCGACACCTTTAAAATATGTCCCAGAAGGAGAACGAGGACTACAAACAAGCACTAAGGATTGTGGGAAACGTATGATTTTTCTGGAAACTACTACGCGGTAGTGCACTTGAGTTTGAAAGCTCTGAGGAGTGCGGACAGTCTGCCAGGAGTTTTCTCTGTGGATGTTTGCCTGAGTATGTTTGAGCCTTAAGTTTTGTGGTATATTAATTTGCACTTTACTGTGTAAAGGTTTGTGTATTCTTTAGTTTTAATAAAAGGGTCTATGTTACGCTAAATCGACTTTTCTGTGCTTTAAACATCATCAAAGTGCTATTAGGGCTTCATACACATGCCCAAAGTGTTTTTTCATTGTTTCCCTGAATCGTTAGTTTTATGGTGATTTGCTCCTTTCTTACTGCAGGGCGAGCCCAAACACCTCACTCCAATTTGATGACACGTTCCCACTTTGATGACGAATTTGACGTGGCACTGAGCTAGAGAAGCCACGCCTCCAGGAAGCTCTCTGCCGTGATTGACATGTAAACAGACACGCCCACAAAGGTGAGCATTTTAGCGTCCTTCACGCAGTGCTATGTATGTATTTTCTACAGTCTATGTATGTACCAGCAAACGCCCTGCCCCCACGCTCTGTCTCGTGTTTATAAAGTAGCATGAGCTCGGCTACAGAGTGGGTGGCCCAACGTCACCGTGCAGGGAAGAGGAAGTCAGTGTCCCGTCTATAGACACACCCACTCATTAATATGCATAAGTAGAACGCAAATCAGCCTGTTTGTGCACAGTTGCTCAGAAAGTGACGTTTCAGAGGCTAAAACTCTGGAAAACAGGTGAGTTGGAGAAAATAAACCTCAAATACTATGTTTTTGGGGTTCTTAGAACAAATGGAGATGGGTGAAAAATAGCATGACATGGGACCTTTATTATATATTCCTGGGGGGGACATTTATTTTTATGTCCCCCTCAGGAATTGAGCTCGAAAATTTTACCGTTTAATGTCCCCCAATAGTGGAAAGGTATTTTCGCCCCTCACTTGGTTTACAGTATATACATCAATGCTCAATCAGAATCATACATTTGATTCTGGTTGAGCATTGATGGATCTGTCTTCTATAAGTTCTCAGTGCTCTTTGTTCCCAGCTGTTCAATCAAATGCTGCTACAACAACAGTTGTAAATGAATGCATTCTAAAGGGAGGCTGCATCACTTAGGAAAAATGTTATATTTAATAAAAAAAATAAAAAAAATCAATTACAAAAAATCAATTTAACATTGTTTGAACAGCTTAGTTCCAAGGTAAACAATTAAAACCACATTTGCATATACTGGTGTCAAGCAAATGCAGTGAATACTAAGTTCCATTGCAGTGGGGAAATAAATTGATGAAACTCTTTAAATGTCAATGTCAAATAAATTTGTTTAACAAATGTCTTTGGAGTCATTTCTATTACCTTTCAACTTTCAAATACATTTACTATCTCTCTATTTGTGATAATTGCCGTTTTGGAGGTTTTAGCCAATCATATTTGCACATTTTGTTCTTGTTAAGTCATATATATAAATACCCTTGCATAATTCTCATCCAATATATTTGTGTGTATATATATATAAACAATTATATCCATTGCCACTATCTGGAATCCTATTACACATTAAACCATTCCTTCCAGTTGAACAAGTAACCATCAGATGACTTTAACCTCATAAAACCAATTTGGAGTTCTGTGATTTGTGCACTTCCACAGTAACGACAATAAGACATTTTGTAAAAATTGGTGACCTTCAAAGGGTGTGTTTAAAGTGCTTTTTATTGCATGTGCAGCTTCTAAATTTGCTCTGATTTGTCTCAGTGCAGTAGCTATAGTAAAGGTTACATATCATACTCTTTCAGTTGAGCTGTCTCTGTAATTTGGGTTGAGTACACCTTTAATATCGGATTCTCATATTCAAAAGTATAGAAAGCAAGTAAGAGATCAGTGCAAAGCCCCTAACAATGCAAAGTTTATTCTTGATGATTACCGTCTCATTTCCATTTTGCATTATAGCATGCTAGAAAGGCATATGTTGAGTGGGAGCCCTTCCTCTTGCAGTTTAAATGAGCCTTTTTTCCTCTACAGTGGCCTTGGACTGTAACACAGAGAGCATGTTTTATTCAGATTTTAGTACAAGGTGGGATCGGATTCCCTTCACTTCCATCTGCTACTCTGAGATTGATTCACAATCAAAGAAGGAAGGTCCTGGTTGAGTGGAATCACCTCTCTTTCTCTGTTTTTCTCTTGATTTTTTCTGCTCTGTTTCTAACAAAAAACACCACATTCATGTATTTTTCTTTCAACCAGTAGTTTCCTCACGCTTGTCAGCCTCTGCTTAACTCTGTTTGACTCCCATGTGCACACCAGCTTTCAGCTTAGGCAGGTGAAACTGGGTCTGTGAGAAATGGAAGCTGGTGCTAAAAAGAGGCTAATCTTGAGTCTATTACCAGTAAGAAGGCAATAGAGCTTTGGTATTGTGTGATGGATGAATCATGGAGGACTTCAGAATAAAACAGCAGGTTTGAAATAAAGGGGTGGAAAGGAGTACAATCGTCCCTGGGGACATAATTAGGTCTTGGAAGGCTAATTATTGAACATAAAATACTACCTCTACTTCTGTATGAACACAAAACCTTCCCTTCTATGCCAGGGGGATGGAGGATCCCATGGTCATTTACCCAATGTCATGTTACTTCCAAAAGGCCAATTCAGCAAACACGGACAATATACTTGATATTTAAAAGAACATCGTCAAAGGATTTAAGTACCAAAGGTATATTCATTTGAAAGTCTGACTGAAATACTCATTCATATTTTTTCTACACACTTGTTAGATCGAGAGGCAGAGTAGATGGAGATAATGTGGGGAAGAAAGAAAAAAAAAGGAAAAAAGTTACTGTGCAATGTGTGCATGTGTCTGACAATTAATCAGTCTCTTAAGTTCTGTCCTATGAATGAGTTGAGTCTCTGGCTGCCGGTTCCTGTGTTCCCCTGCTGTTCTGTCACATGGTAGGTATCAGCTATTTGCAAGCTCACCAGGGTGTCTTCCCCAATGGCCATATTAGACAACACAAGATATATAGTTGAAAGCACATTTTGTCATGAAACATGCAAGCAATCATGAAAGATTTAAACCTAAACTTCCATTCCCATTTGTCATTTCCAGATTGTTTGAGGAAATTAATGGGTTTTAATCATGCATGGAGCGGAGATGAGTCAATACAGCATTTGAAACAAGTTGATGTTGACCTCAATCCTGCTTGTGCTCAGGGTCAACACGATAGGGAGTGTAAACTTGACAGAAATTCAGCTCGAGCAGTGTTCAGTGTCTCCAGATGGCAACGTTTGGCCTGCAATAACCTCAGCCCCAAACCCCCCTTCTTTCTTCCAGCTTCTATCTCTCTGTGTCGCCTCTTTGTCTTGCTCCTCAAACACTTTGCTTTTGGACCAAACCACTATCTTACCCCCCACTGACACCCTGTCCCTCAGCCTCATTGCACTTTTTTCTTTCCTTCTCTTAAAATACAATATTTATCTTGGTCTGTTTGAGTTCACTCACCCTTATCATTGGGTGTGCTCCCAGTGGCTCCTATGTGGATTAGTCTAGGATTCATTGACATTACATTGGCCATGAAATATGCATATCACGATCAAAGGTGAAGGCAAGAGAGACAGCATCTCTACAAGAGCTTGTAACCTGGAGCTGATGCCTTTGGCGCAAATTGTGCTGTGCTGATATGTTCCAAATAAATCATTTGCAGATGATTTGTGAATGTGAGAAAATTTTTGAGTGAGGAAAAAAGTCTAAAATAATCAGTCAGTTTATGCTATTTCAATCGCATATGTGCCGAATACTTAGTTTTAAATTAAATTATATTGATCGGAGACCAGCTGGAGATTGTGTGCAGCCATCTTATTTTTTTCTTACCTAAGGTTTTTAGATGGAGGAGTCTGCCAGTTATTTCATTACCCACAACAAAACATCTTACAAGAGAACTAATATGAGGTGTAAACCTACAGGAGTATAAGCCAGGGAATATTTTATTGATACACACCTCTATACAATACAAAAAGTAAACCAGGAGAACTGAAGAACTTTAGGGGAACCAATGGAGAAAATGTAAATAGTTGTGAAAAATAATGATATTTTATTTTAAACTTTATTACAAGTGTATATATAATAACACATATGGCAGTGAATTGTGTTTGTACTATTTGAGCTAAAGAAACATAGCCAACGAAAATAATTCTAACTGGACGACATATAGTTTGCTGTGACTACTGAATCAGAGATAATGCTTGGGGGCAATGGCCATCATTTACCTTTCACCAGCTTCGGTATTAATCAATTCTGACATCGTTGTATACTATCAGATCTCACGTCTGGTCTGACTTTGTATACGCAGACCTGAGTGTGTGGATTTGTGGTTCAACACAGCAAAATCGGACTAAGACTGAAAATAAAGTATTAAACAAGCCTGAGCTGTCATTTCAGCATTAGCTGACACATTCAGAACAGATCAAATGAATAATTAAAACAAAATCAAATGAATTTAAAAAAAAGTCCACGTTATTACTGATAACTGAACTTGTTTTGGTTTTCCTTCAATAAACTCACTGACAAACCCTGCTACTGGGCTGGAGTGCAGGGTGATAGAGAGGGGGTGAAAGGTGAATGGGTTCACACTTGCCAGACTAAATGTAACGAATTGTCTTGATCAAATAGCAGGGATTTATGCTTTTTTTTTACTCTTCGGTTTGAAGCTACAAACTGGGATGCACTCTGTGGATCACATGGACAAGATATTGATAACCTCACAAAATGCATTACAAATTATATTAACTTCTGTATGGACACCACTGTCCCAGCAAAGACTGTGAAATGTTACCCCAACAATACGCCCTGGGTAACAAAGGACATCAAATCCATCCTGAACAATAAGAAGAGGGCTTTCAAAGACGATAATAGGGAGGAGGTGAGAAAAATACAGGGGGGCCTTAAAGGAACATTCAGAGAGGCTAAGATGAAATATGTCAGGAAGCTGGAGAAGAAGCTTCAGCAAAACAACACCAGAGAGGTCTGGAAAGGGATGAAGACCATCACTGACTTTAGGTCAGCCAGCAACATAAGGTTGGAAGGTAGTGTAGACCAGGCCAATGAACTAAATCTGTTTTTCAACAGATTTGATACTGCGGCTACTAGACCCCCTGCTGTCACCCCTAGCCACACCACTGCTGGCTGCGCTGAAAGAGAATCATCCCCCCCTCCTCTTAACCTTTCACACCCCTGTTTGAACCATCCTCTCATCACCTCCCCTGGCTCTCTGAATACCTACACTTCTTTGGACTGTGCTGACACAACTTCCCCCACACTGCCTGCTCTCTCCACAATAAACATCACAGCTGACCAGGTGAAAAATCAACAGGTGAAACTCCTCGCTGGAAAAGCTGCAGGACCTGATGGAGTCTGTCCCAGAGCACTGAAGGCTTGTGCTTCACAGCTCTGTGGAATATTCCAACACATCTTCACCATGAGCCTGAGTCTGCAGAGGGTCCCTGTGGTGTGGAAGACATCCTGCCTGGTTCCTGTTCCAAAGACTCCCAGTGGCTCCAAGGATTAAAGACAGGTTGCGTTGATCACACACATCATGAAGACCCTGGAGAGACTTATCCTGGTGCAGCTCCGACCATCTATTAGACCACACCTGAACCAGCTACAGTTTGCCTACCAGCCCAAGATTGGAGTTGAGGACATGCCGGCAAACACTGTGAGAGTCATGTTCTTTGACTTTTCCAGTGCATTTAAACACCAGCCGTCCGGCTCTACTGAGTAAGAATCTGACAGAGATGCATTTTGACTCCTCCATTGTGTCCTGGATTGTGGACTACTTAACTGGCAGACCACAGTATGTACGTTTGCAACACTGTGTGTCCAACAAAATGGTCAGAAACACCGGGGCCCCTCAAGGGACTGTACTCTCTCCCTTCTTCTTCACCACCTACACCACAAAGTTCAGCTACTGCACTGAGACCTGTCGTCTCCAGAAGTTCTCAGATGACTATGTCGTGGTTGGATGTATCAGGGAGTAAGACGAGGTGGAGTACAGGGCTGCTGTGGAAGGCTTTGTCACATGGAGTGAGCGGAACCATCTACAGCTCAATGTGACAAAGACCAAGGAGCTTATTGTGGACCAAGAGGCCAGTCAGCCCTGTCTCCATCCAGGGGGTCTTACTGACAATAAACTGGACTGGGGGACCAATACTGCCTCTATTTTCTGAGACAACTGAGGTCCTTCAACATCTGCAAAAAAATGCTGAGGATGTTTTATGAGTCTGTGGTGGCGAGTGCAATCCTCTACGCTGTTGTTTGCTGGAGGAATAGACTGAGGGTCGCAGACGCCAACAGAGTCATCCACTGTCCTTACCAATGGCGATTTTGGTATAGAAATTCTGGTGGGGCCACATATATTCACGCAAGAAAATCTGATAAATCTAAACATTATTATTATTATTATTATTATTATTATTATTATTATTATTATTATTATTATTATTATTATCCTCCGCCTTCGGGTGGGGGGACGGATCATGACTGTTGTTTGTGCCTATGGGCCAAACAGCAGCTCGGAATATCCACCCTTCTTGGATTCCTTAGAGGGAGTACTGGAGAGTGCTCCTTCTGGGGATTCCCTTTTTCTGCTGGGGGACTTCAACGCTCACGTTGGCAGCGACAGTGAGACCTGGAGGGGCGTGATTGGGAGGAACTGCCCCCCTGATCGGAACCCGAGCGGTGTTTTGTTGTTGGACTTCTGTGCTCGTCACAGATTGTCCATAACAAACACCATGTTCAAGCACAAGGGTGTCCATATGTGCACTTGGCACCAGGACACCCTAGGCCGCAGTTCGATGATCGACTTCGTAGTCGCGTCATCGGACTTGCGGCCGCATGTCTTGGACACTCGGGTAAAGAGAGGGGCGGAGCTGTCAACTGATCACCACCTGGTGGTGAGTTGGCTCCGATGGCGGGGGAGGATGCCGGTTAGACCTGGCAGACCCAAACGTATAGTGAGAGTCTGCTGGGAACGCCTGGCAGAGTCTCCCATCAGAAGGCGCTTCAACTCCCACCTCCGGGAAAACTTCAACCATGTCTCGGAGGAGGCAGGGGACATTGAGTCCAAGTGGGCCATGTTCCGTGCCTCTGTTGCTGAGGCGGCTGATCGGTGCTGTGGCCGCAAGGTAGTCGGTGCCTGTCGTGGCGGCAATACCCGAACCCGTTGGTGGACACCGGGGGTGAGGGATGCCGTCAAGCTGAAGAAGGAGTCCTACCGGGCCTTTTTGGCCTGTGGGACTCCGGAGGCAGCAGACAGGTACCGATGGGCCAAGCGGAGTGCAGCCACGGCGGTCGCCGAGGCAAAAGCCCGGACATGGGAGGAGTTTGGTGAGGCCATAGAGAACGACTTCCTGGCCGTGGAACTGTGGACCAGCTCTACACCGTCAGCAGGGTCCTTGAGGGGTCATGGGAATTTGCCCAACCAGTCCACATGTGTTTTGTGGACCTGGAAAAGGCATTTGCTTTTTGCCGATGATGTGGTCCTGTTGGCTCCAACATACCGTGACCTTCAACTCTCACTGGATCGGTTCGCAGCCGAGTGTGAAGCGGCCGGAATGAGAATCAGCACCTCCAAATCCGAGTCCATGGTTCTCGACCGGAAAAAGGTGGAGTGCCTTCTCCGGGTTAGAGATGAGGTTCTGCCCCAGGTGTAGGAGTTCAAGTACCTCGGGGTCTTGTTCATGAGTGAGGGAAGGATGGAGCGAGAGATCGACAGGCGGATTGGTGCGGCGTCTGCAGTGATGCGGAGTCTGCACCAGTCCGTCATTGTAAAAAGGGAGCTGAGCCAAAAAGCGAAGCTCTCGATTTACAGGTCGGTCTACGTTCCAACCCTCACCTATGGTCATGAACTTTGGGTCATGACCGAAAGAACAAGATCACGGGTACAAGCGGCCGAAATGAGTTTCCTCCGTAGAGTGGCTGGGCTCTCCCTTAGAGAGAGGGTGAGAAGCTCAGTCATTCGGGAGGGGCTCAAAGTAGAGTCGCTGCTCCTCCGCATCGAGAAGAGCCAGATGAGGTGGCTCGGGCACCTAATTAGGATGCCCCCTGAACGCCTCCCTAGTGAGGCCCCTGAACGCCTCCCTAGTGAGGCGTTCAGGGCACGTCCCTCCGGAAGGAGACCCCGGGGAAGACCCAGGACACACTGGAGAGACTATGTCTCTCGGCTGGCCTTGGAACATCTCGGGGTTCCCCCGGAAGAGCTGGAGGAAGTGGCCGGGGAGAGGGAAGTCTGGGCCTCCCTACTGAGGATGCTGCCCCCGCGACCCGGAAACGGCTAAGCGGGAGAAGATGGATGGATGGATATTATTATTATTATTATTATTATTATTATTATTATTATTATTAGGGGGCCAAGCCCACGGGGCTTGTTGGCCAGCGATCCTTTGTTGGCATGTGACTGTAAGGGTATAAGCAAAATTTTAATAATTTATGCCACTAGGGGGCGCTGCAAATATGGGAAATGTATATTTCATAAATGGCATGACTAATTTTTACCAATTTTAGTGGGTATGACCTTGGGTCGCTCCTGGGGTCGTATCTCGAAGTTAATTGCGATTGGTCAAAGTGGGTGTGGCTTATTACAACATAACATATACATAAACAAACCTTTATTTCAGCTGAAGTATTATGTTAAGGGCTGTGAAATTTACAGGGTACATATATAAGAGCACACAGATCACCCATACCAAAAAGTGCACTACTAGGTGGCGCTATAATGGGTGCAAATGCATTTTGGCCAGTAACTTTCACATTTTAAATCACATCTTCCAAAACTTCATATCCACCTGTTCACAGCAAATGGCACGTTGGCCTGTGTAATGATCCTCGCCCCAAGCCCGTCATCCTTCGTGACGTATTTCCATGGGCTTCGCAAAACCTGGGGGCCGAGTCGCGCGGGAAGGCTTGGTCCCCTTTCATAACTGCTTGCAGTTCTAGTTATTATTATTATTATTATTATTATTACTTTTTTTGCATACAACTGTAATCTTGTTGTCACAAGATTACAGTTGTATGCAAAATGTATTTTATGTGCTATCCCAGTTAACCAATAGTAATGTTTTAAGAATCATTGTTTGACTTTGCATATTATCATTGAACTTATACATTTTCAATAGTTTACCTGCCGTGTAATTAATATTATAACGTGCAAGGCCTCTATTAAATGTCAAGAACTCACCTGAGGTATCTTTTTAAAAACCAGAATTGTATGTAAAGTTGTAGATTCAATAAATTGTTTATTCATGAAAGAATGAAAAACCATAGAAAACATAACTACATTGCCACATGGGGAATAGTGAACATCATGTAAAATCTTTCTCCAGCAGAGCCAGACCATGAGGAGTTAGTTGTTTGGTGTGACCTGTTGCAGCCATTTAAAAGTAAGGAAAGAATAGAACGGGAGAAAGGAATGGCATTACTCATGATCACAAGCTGGTGGGGAAGAAAACACTCAGACCCATTTGCTATTGTTACCCTCTAATACTGACAAACGAAGAAAGGACAGAGAGAAGACAAATATTTTACACATTGTTAGTGAAGACAGAGGAGGCTGCTGAGCTGGCCAAACCTAAAGCAGCATAACTAGAGAAATCACCTGCCTTATCAAAAAAGGAAAAAACACAGATTGTAAGTCTGCAAGAGAACAAAAAGTTGAATGTTTGACTTGACTTGACTTTTTTCCCTCAGTGGTAGAGTCTTTAAAGAGCTCCAGAAACTGTAGTTTTTCGTCTCTAGGGCACAAGTATATTTTTTCCTAGGCATTCAGACTAAATATGGACAAATATCAAAAAAGGAACAATTGAACTACCAGAATGTTTGTGGGATTACTGACATTTTTCTCTAATTCCTTAAATTGGCAGTTAGAAAGCCATATTCACGTTAATTGCTACTACCTACCAGATTGCAGTGTGGGACCTTCCAAAGCTCACTCACCTCGGTTTGGTTTAAACTTATGTAAACTGGTTGACGAGATCACCATGGTTCTGAGACTTTTAAGCCCCAGCAGTTCTCAAAACAAAATCACAATGCCTCGGAAAACACTTTGCCCATTGTCGGAATCAAACTGTAGTTGGACCACGACTTGTCCAGAAAATGAAAAATTTTGATGCTAAATGCTGTTATTTTGCCCTTATTTCTACCCAATTAAAGTTTACTTGAGAAATTGATGACATTGGCACTGTGCTGTGCCTTAAAGTTAGAATTCGAAGTTTGAGATGTTTCCTATGGCTTTCCATAGATGCTCAATGTGTTCCTGTCATGTCCGGAGTGTTAAGCCATCCTGCTAGATGTCATTTTGCTGCCTAAGAACATCTGTCTGTATGTGTTGTGTGATATTAAGATGTTACTTTATGGTAGATATCACAACAGGCACTTTAAGTAGATTCATGACTTTAAAAAAATGGATAAAAATAAGACGCTAATAGCGTTAACATCCTTATGTGTTTTTCTCTGTATATTTGTGCCATGCTAATCAACAGCTTTTTCAGTTGAAGTTTGGTTAAAATCAATTATTTATATATATATGTGTTTGTAATATTCATGTATTTTTGTATGTTGCGGTTTTACAACATTGATTGTCTTCAGTAAACGTCAAAACAGCAAGAAGCTGTGTTTATTGGAGCAACTGTTAGCTATCTGTAAAGCTAGTTCAACACACGAGTGAAGGCAAAATAGGCATTGTTGTTAAATGCTTCAATACACAGTACCATATTTTAGGAATATGATGCTCAGTTTATGTTCTTTAGTCCAGAAAGTCACGTGTACTTTCAAAGAGGCAACATTTTTTAGTGAATTTTCATTTGTTCAAAACCCTTTCATTGTTGTGGATTTGCCCCTCATAGCAAACTGCACCCATCTGTCACATAAGTAAGTTCAACTAAAAGCTAAATGTAGTTTTAAATAGCTCTCTGATGAAGAGCTCTATACAAAGAGAGGGTGCAAACACAGCTTGTGGCACTTTGAAGTGACGCTGGCCACGGTTACATGATTTTTTAAAATTTGACATTAGTTATTCCGAATTAAATATTTGGAATTAAAGTGTTCTGCTTTGTGTTTACATGGAAATAGTAATTTCGAATTGAGGTTTACATGGAAAACTGATTTTTTCGGCTTTATTTCATTCCGTTTTAGGTCTGCGGGTTGGGAAAAGTTCTGATCGGACGGGGAAAACGTGATGTAAAACACATTACAAACCTTTTCTTTTCGGCTACACCATAGAAGACCACATAATAAGAAATGTTTACACATTTATTTTGATTGTAGTTTTGATGCAGCAGCTCAATGATAACACACGGTTTTGCCTTCATCCACAGAGAAGAAGAGAGATAAAGCAGGGAGAGAAAAAGGAGATAGAAGACCGTAATTTGGTCAGTCAAAGCCAGTGGTTAATGCAACAGCTGTTCTACCTCCACTATACAGGACGTTGATTGAAAAATAACTTTATAATGATCCGTGCATCATTAGTGAAGCTCTGGTGTTTCATGCCCCGCAGCACTGATGAAGCCTTTCCATTTGCCAAGGTCTGTTTGTGTAATGAGTCCTTGTGAATGTCCGCATGTTTATTTTTACATCCATCCATTCTTTTCTTTATATTCATGTCTTTTAAGGTTCTTATTGAATAAATAGTCACAGCTGGAGTCCGGGCAGCCATCCTGGACTATGTTGTCACCAGTGCGTCATAGCGGCAAGTCCCACATGCACAGAACGACCGGAATTAACTTAAAGCGGAATTAGGTGTTTACAAGCTAGACATATCAGTCCATTTACAGCTTTTTATGGTCACTTTTTACTGGAACCAGACTGATACACCGCTTTGTCCGCTCTTCTTACCGTGAACTACCACGGAACGATCACAGTGAGTCGGACTCTGAGTCAGAATACGGACGTGATCGCCTCTGAACAAATCCAACATGGTGATTTGGCAACTTCATGCTGTTATGTTACTAATACAAACTGGCTGACTTTTAATTCATCCATGGTGTTGTTGCTGCTGCTGCAGCGGGCACTTTCTATCTCTCTCTTTCTCTCTCTGACAACATTTCTCTGCGTCGTTACTATGACGAGGCAGTGTGCATCAAGTCAAAATGAGTGATCAGAATGATTCAGTGAGAGCAAGAACAATTTAATGTTAACAGTTTCATTGTTCCACCTGGTCTAATGTGATGCAGCTCAATTTTGTGGCAGCATGAAGCTTATAAAACTGGGAAAAATCCACAATTTAGCTGCGTCATTTTTTAAGTCGCAGGGTTCAAAGCATGAGAAAAAAGTAGCGACTTATGGTCTGGAAATTACGGTAATTCGGAATTAAAATTGTAATAAACCCGCCACCTAACTCAGATTTAAGTTTAAGTCAGATTTAAATTTGCATTCGGAATTAAGTGTTTACAAGTTCAGTATAAAGATGATTTAACTTTTATTCTGCTTTGAAGAGGAATTAAAGCCCCCGTGTAAACATGGCCATTCTGGCTGAAGGAGAGTGGCACATTTTTGTGTCTTAACACGTGAGCACTTCTTCAAAACTGAAAGATAGTGCAACAGGATTGCTTTCATCAGTCGGTGGGAAACTCAGGAGACCACACTGCATGTTAAAAAATACATATTTTATAATCACCAGCTCCTCAATGTCAGTACATTCACTGACCACAATTGACTCATGATTGCTTTTAAATCAGCTGTTTGATGGCTTTTACTTGATGCTTAATCATTACTTTCTAATCTTGTCTTTCACCTCAACTGAAGTGGAGCAACACACTGAGCAGGAGTAGTAACACAGCACGACCACGTACGACTGTGTGATTTCATTTAATCAGTTCATCGCAAATAAAAAACAAGCATCTATGTGTGTAAATTTACGAAGAGGTCTTGGTCATAATTAATTTAATAATATAATCAAACAACGCTTTTGTTTTATATGTGGTGTCTTTAAAATGTGTGTTCCAATCAGATTGTTATGATTTAGTATTCATGAAGGGATTCTGGTACTGATGTTTTTTTTGCCAAAAACAGCAAAAACAACACCGTTACGACAGTGCAAAGGAGGACGGCAGGACAGTCAAACATCATTTCTGCTGGCTGTGCTATCCACCAACAGAGGTGCTAATTAATGCTAATTACATGAGGAGGTCAATGATACACTCCATGGCACATGATTAGAACCACCATTGTAGCGAGTGATGAATCCAAACAACAGCTCGACTTCTTTGCACATTGCAGAATTTAAAAAAACAACCTCTTGAACGTGCACAAGACAAACATTACGTATCCTCGTACCTAAAGAAAAGATTTATTCCAAATGAACAACTGTGATACAATCTGTGTTCCTTTCTTAAAAGATGTATTATTGAGGTTAAGACAATAAACGCTCACAGCCAACAACAAGGAGACAATTAGGATTTCTATTGGTCCCCACCAAATTGCATTTCCACCTGGTCAGCATGATGATGTCAACACAAAGAACAATTTAAATAACAGATGCCTTAGATTTTGGTGCAACCAGCTTCCTTTCTTATTTTTAATCATTTCATTTATAAGATTATTTAAACATAAGGAGAGATAAATAAAGCTTTCAACAAACAAGTTAAAGTTTGTTGAATTTACTCCCTCTATGTAATGGGTTATGGCAGCCCAACTTGAAAAACTGTAAACTGGATGAATTGGACCAGCAGCTTGGACCATATGGTCTTAATGTTGTTTGGCGGTTCAGTGACCAGTGGTGAAAACACAAGATTGGTTGGACCATTAGAGTGATTTCTTTTCTCTGCAAAAACCTAATGGAGCTATCAAAATGCTGCGTTTACTCGAGAAAGAAAACTTGCTTTTAATCTTTGGACACAGATTTGATATGTCTTTGTTGTTATTCTTTTATGTACTCCACCATATAATTCTACACCTGATCACAGCTTGCTTTGATTTTTCTTCTGTAGTGCTGTCGGAACAATTTCTTCCAGCAACCTCGCAAGATCAAAAGGGACGAAATTAGACAAGTAAACACAGCCTGATGGAATATAATTAAGAAGTTACAGGTAAGGATATCCTGCCTGAATAAGTTCAAGTATAATGAAGGAATTAATTAATATAATAAAGAAACAGGTTTGTTTGTAAATTCCTTGTGGACTTTGTAACTCAAAAGAAAAGTACAAACTGCTTGTCCAAAAGAAATGAGCATGAGTTTTCTTTGTTGGATAACAAACCAAACCCATCAGCAGAAAAACTTGCTAACTTCTGCTAAAAAATAGATTTCAGAATTATATTTGTGAAACTGATTAAATTCTGTTCTGATTTCATTGGCGCTGAGAGCTGAGGGCCTATGGTAGAAAATCAAAATAAGGACTTCAGTGTTCAAGGCCCCCGACGTGCTGTGATTCCAGGATTGAGCAGGTCAATGTTAATTTAATCAGTGGAAAATTTGTTTGGGGATTGTGTATCATGTAATTACAAAATATAAAATACTGCAGGGAGTGACATGGATAATTTACACAAATAAACTTTTTCTTGTGTATCTTGTTAAGACTCTGAAATTCATGGTTGTTGTTTAAACTAAGTTAAAGGAAATATAACTATTATTAACACACATGAACATAGATCAATGTGGGGTTTTTTTTGTGTAAATAGTATCTGAAAACAATCTGCGTTTCATAAGTTCAAAAATACTTGTACTTTTTTTTTTTTATAATCATGTCATGTTGCCAGCTAAGAATTTTTCTTAAAAAAAGTTAGTCCAGTCCTTGAAAAATGTTGTGTGGATCCAAAAAAAATATATATATTACAATGACATTGTATATAACATTACAATAACCAATTAATTATAATGTCCAAATCACACTTTGTATATCCATCATTCAAAAATACTGATTAATCAATAATCCCATATCAACACAATAACTGTACATAATATAATAATATGACATAATAAATGCTATTGTCAGTGGTGAAAAGTAATGCATTACATTTACTTTCATTACTGTAATTGAGTAGCTTTTTTGTGTTCTTCTACTTTTTTTGAGTACTTTCTAAAATCTGTAATTTTACTTTTCCTTAAGTCAATTTTGTTTCAAGTAACAGCACTTTGCTACATTGGAAATATATTCCATTGCAGAGTAAAATAAATCCTGCCCGCTCACCCCACGTCTGTTTCCGTTACATTAATTACAATATTTAATTTCTAGTAAAACCATATTTTTCATCAGTCCCTGGGTGTTTACTGGTGAGTGCAGGCCGGGGGCTCCACACCAGCTCATCCTCCTTCCCACCGCAGCCTCTTCCTCCCTCCTGCTGCACCGTGTCCTCACAGGGGGTCCTGGTCCTGCCAATAGGTCTTTCTGGTCTCTTGCCCTTCAGTAGCGCCAGATAAGCCACTGTGCGTCTTTACGCATAGTGAGTGCGTTCCTTTTCATAACAGCTACAGGTGTTGCAGCCAATTGATCAACAGTTTTGCGCAATGATCATGTGATTTTAATTACAATTATTATTATTAAAATAAAACTGTGTTTGTTTTGCACAAGTCACTCTGGGGCATCAGCATAATTTATTCCTCCTTCCTTTTTGGCAAATGTATCCTTCATATATGCCATACCAGCCTGTCATTGCCCGATCCCGTTAGATCTCGGAAGCTAAGCAGGTCTGAGCCTGGTTAGTAGTTGGATGGGAGACCACTGAGAATTCCAGGTGCCACAGTGGGGTGGCAGTCGCTGCAGTGGTATCTGTCATTGTGTCCTTGGGCAAGGTACTTCACCTACATTGCCTAGTATGGACGTAGTGTGTGAGTGAATGTTGGTGGTGGTCGGAGGGTCCGATGGCGCACTATGGCAGCCTCGCTTCCGTCAGTCTGCCCCAGGGTAGCTGTGGCTACAACAGTAGTTTGCCACCACTAAGTGTGGAGTGAAAGAATAAATGCCTTAATTCTGTAAAAGCGTCTTTGAGTGTCTATGATAAAGCGCTATATAAAATTGCTGCATTATTATTATATGATATGTGTTGTGAAATGTGCAATGTTCGATTAACTCACACAAATGTATCAATTTCACAGGGATTGGCAAAGTTTTTAACATTCCACCTTTTATAGACTGTATATCACATACTGTACGCATTTCTTGCTTTCAGAGGTGTTTTATTAAAATCTAAGAAAAAAAAAGTTGATTGTGACTATGTTATGTCAACCGGTTCCACGCAAGGGCATTGTTTAAAATGGAAAGGTAAAACAATATTAATGTGAACGACACATATTTAGTAAATCTTACATAAGTGTCTTACTTTAAAGCTATATTATATCATTACATAGCAAAAACACAACAACATTATGTTGAATTTGCATACACAAAAGTAGATTTATTTAATGAGTTGAATACTGAGTTCAATTAACTTTCAATTAACAAAATAACTATGAATGTGGTAGATTTGTGTTACTGCAACACCTCAGTCTTAAATAAATACAATTAAAGTTGCTTAATTTCAATTTAGCCTTTATTAAAATTTGGCAACATTCAAGGCATTTACAAATAACCACGTGTATATACACAGTCACAAAAAACAAGCCTGCTTATGAAATATATAAAAATACTCTTGACCAGCACTGAATTTAGCATATACAAACATTGTTCAGTATAGAGGGTTTTCACGGCACGTCATCAACCCGAAGTCGCCATTTTGGAGCTAAATAGCAGGATTCCAAACAGTATCACACTGTATCTGTCACGGTCCGGTGTTGGTGTGGACCCAAATGCAAGGAGAGACGGAGGCAGGATAGAGGAATAACGTTCGTGGAACCAGTCCATGTTTATTCCTCAAACAAACTTATTCAAAATCCAAACTCAAAAACAGGGGAGCAGGAACAGGGAGCAAGACTAGACACAACTGCACACGAAGGGAGACAACGAACCTGACAACATCACACAACGAACCAGCAACCACACTGTGACCAAGCACACAGTTAAATAGTGGAGGAGGCCTGATTAGGAATGGACCACACCTGGGTGAAAACATGAGGGACCTAATCAATCACCAACCAAGCACACAGACATCACTGGGGGGTGGAGCCACAAGCAGGAATCCCTGAAACACAGACAAGAGTTAACACAAGACTAGACTCAAAATAAACAAAGACACAGAATAACTAAACTTAACCAACAGAACATGACAGTATCAATGGCCCATATCATATATAGGGATGGGTACCGAAACCCGATATCAAAACGGCCCTGGGGCCACGTCTGTCGGTCTACTTGGACCATAAAGCTACAACCTCACTGGTCCTGATGAAGGTATTTTAAGGTTGCATTAATCCTCAAGCCTTACAAACATTGTTACTGCCATGCTGCCTGTCAGTCCTCCTTTAAAGCCACATGCGGACTGATGGGAGGGACTACTGTAAACAGTGTTCACCTTGCTTCATGATTAGGTGTGTCTGTTTAGGCTATCAGTAAAATTGCAGTCAAACACATGGCTATTTAAGCGGTTATTGTGTTTTTGAGTCCGAAAAGTGTGTGCCGCTGCAGAAGCAGATGACTTGTGTGTGCGTTGTGTGCACACCATCTCCACGGCTTAGCCTTTAGCCGAAAGTCCTCCGCTGCAGCAATGCTTCAGTTGTCCGTCGCGCTGCCTCCGTCTGCTCCAGTGGCAGCGGGTGCTGGCAGGAAAACCCGCTGTTTCTTAGGCCGCGGGTTGTCCTGGCGTTTACCCACACATCGGCCGGCCCGCTACAGTGCCTCGGCTACCTGCAACGTTTAGTTCGAAACTCGAGTAGTGACTTGTGATCATATATTATCTTACAGCTAAAACATTGTGAGTTAATATGGTAAAAAATAATATGAAAAATACATTACCAATAAACTGCATGCATGAGTATGTGGCTAGCTATTACGGTTTTCAAAACTCTACCAAAACACACAACCGAGTGTGATTAAAAACACTGAGAACACTGAAATAGGTTAACACAATATCAATTTCACACTGTATTTTTAAGGAAACATTTTCACTTACCACGTTTTTGAAGGACGACGACGGAATGAAGCCGTGCACAACCTGCGCACAGGGAAAGCGAGCTGAGTCCAGGTGCTTCCAGAGTAGCTACTGCGCATCGCTGAGAATGCGTCATATTGCGTGCACGTCTGATATAAGTAAAATGGTTGTGTTTGATTTAATCTCCTGTGTTTTGTAGCCTTGACATCTATTACTATTAAATTAATCCAATGAAACCTGGTTATTTTTACAGTAAAAACCTCAAAGTTAGTGTAATTTTAACACAACAAACGTATATATTATGAACAGCATCACTAAATCGTTTCTTAGAGTAATTGGATGTATTGACACTTTCCTCATCAAATTGACATCCTTGACATTTATTTTATTTTAGTTATCCAGGTTAGCCACACCATGTCTTGTTCTTATGTACGGGTTTTTTGAAATTGTGTTCTTTAATAAAAATTCAAAAAATTACCTAGTTTGATCTTTAGAAACGTCTTTGTACTTTTTTATTGCATGGAAGAGATGCTAAAAATTGTTCCAAGCAATTGTAACTTCAAGGTTGATGGTACAAGATACAAGTCTAATGAAAGTCAAAGTTAATATAGTTAGTTATTAAAATAAATTTTACTTGGTAATTTATAAAGTTATATGCATTGTTATTGTGTGATCCTGCTGTGTAATGGTATTTTATTTTGTATTGTGTGCTGTGTTTTTAGTGTGTTTTGTATTGGTTTTATTTTTGCAGTGCATTTTAGCTTTTGTTTTATGAACCTTGCCAATCACATGCTGTCATTTGATCAACCCCATCACATGACTATGTTCAAACCCTGAGGCTAATCAACACACCTGAGGTTAATCAGCACCTGTGGCTGGAGCACAATAAAAGGGGCAGACAGGAGCAGAGGGAGGAAAAAAAACGACACAGACAGGAGAAGGAGCAGCAGGGAAGCTGTGGGTCCTCCAGGTTCCCAGGGCACAGGATGGCACACGCATCGGGGACCACAAGCACGCCGGGATCACAAGTGTTGCGAGGCGATATACACGCAGGGGCAGAGGAGGACTCTGCCTTCCGTGTGTCCCAGCGTGTGGAGGGCTGGAGCCAGCGGGAAGTATCGAGACTGATTGGAGTGTTAAGAGCCACATACACGCAAAGGCAGAGGGGAACTCTGCCTTGCCCTGTAAGTGACGTGGCAACACCCCTCCTTCGGACGTAGTCTCGGACCCCCATGCTGGCCTATGTTTTGCATTTTCAGGGGACCCTGAGCCTGTGACCAGTGGGATCTACCGCCTTGGGACAAGGGAGAGCGGAGGACCTGGGCGTAGCTGCACATTGCATTTTATTGTGGACAGTGACTTTTACCCTTATTTTATTTGTTCATTAGCCCACATCGTTAATAGATTTTAGCAAACATTGATTTTAATTTGTGGGCATTTTAATCTGTTTTACCTTAATCTTTTTAATAAATTTGTGACATCATGGTTGCTGTCCTCCTTGGTAACCAAGGGGTGCTCACACCCGGTCGCTTTACTCTCCCTCCATAAACTTTTGGTCAATTCACTGTTATTCAAACTTTCCCCAGCAACACCCCACCCCCATTACATTTTCTGGCGTTGTTGACAGGATCTGGGTCTCGAGCACACTTGTTACCGAGGAGGAAGTAGCCATGATGATGCCTGTTTATCCTGGTGCCCCCTGGCTCCCCAAGTTTAAAGGGCCAGGGGATGAGTTAAAACTTAATGATTGGAAGGAACAAATTGAAGGGTTGTTAGGGTCGCAAGAGCTGACTGAGCCCCGAAAAGTTGCCATTGTTTTAGGAGCGTTGGCCGGTGAAGCTAAGCATTAAATCAGCATCTTAGATGATCATGAAAAAGATGCAGCCTGGAAAATTTTTACTTATCTTGGCTTCCTCTATGGTGACCAAACACCAATCTCTATTGTAAGGTCACAATTTTTTAGCTGTGCTCAGAAGCTGGGTGAAACTGTCCGTCTTTTATTTTACGTCTCAGTGAATTAACATTGCAGGCTACGGCGACATGATGACCTCCCCCCCCTCCATGGCAGCTCTGCGAGATCAGTTGCTTCTAGGACTGTGTGAAGGACCAATGGCCCAGGCACTAAAGGTGTATTCTCGTCGACACCCAGGTGATGACTTTGCAGCGCTACAAGAGGAGGCATTGTCATTGGACTCGGAATATGGTAGCGCTGCATCAGAGGTAACATGCTCCATTTGTGTGGAAATGACAGGCTTAATTCAATAGGTGTTTGCTCATTTTATGGATTGTGAACTCGTTCTGTGAGCTTCTTCTTCTTTGAGGATTCCTTTTCATGTGATCTGAACTGGAGTCAAATCTGGACTGTTTGCCCCCTTCTGCAGCACCATAGTGCTCATTGCATGTGCCTCTTGTAGGCTTTGTGCATTTGTTCCTCACCAGTGATCCCTTATGCTTGAGAGGAGCTGCATCCTGATGGATAATTTTGACTTGAAAAGACCTTTAGCACCAGCCCAGGCCGAGCAGGACATTGTGGATTTTGCCCCAAGAAGGTCAAATCGCTCAAACTTTGGACAAATACCGACACGGTAAAGAAACTGAACTGTATATGTTTCAGGGACTGACAACCTCAGAGCGTGGGGGGGTGTGATCCTGCTGTGTAATGGTATTTTATTTTGTATTGTGTGCTGTGTTTTTAGTGTGTTTTGTATTGGTTTTATTTTTGCAGTGCATTTTAGCTTTTGTTTTATGAACCTTGCCAATCACATGCTGTCATTTGATCAACCCCATCACATGACTATGTTCAAACCCTGAGGCTAATCAACACACCTGAGGTTAATCAGCACCTGTGGCTGGAGCACAATAAAAGGGGCAGACAGGAGCAGAGGGAGGAAAAAAAACGACACAGACAGGAGAAGGAGCAGCAGGGAAGCTGTGGGTCCTCCCCAGGTTCCCAGGGGCAGAGGAGGACTCTGCCCTCCAGGTTCCCAGGGCACAGGATGGCACACGCATCGGGGACCACAAGCACGCCGGGATCACAAGTGTTGCGAGGCGATATACACGCAGGGGCAGAGGAGGACTCTGCCTTCCGTGTGTCCCAGCGTGTGGAGGGCTGGAGCCAGCGGGAAGTATCGAGACTGATTGGAGTGTTAAGAGCCACATACACGCAAAGGCAGAGGGGAACTCTGCCTTGCCCTGTAAGTGACGTGGCAACACCCCTCCTTCGGACGTAGTCTCGGACCCCCATGCTGGCCTATGTTTTGCATTTTCAGGGGACCCTGAGCCTGTGACCAGTGGGATCTACCGCCTTGGGACAAGGGAGAGCGGAGGACCTGGGCGTAGCTGCACATTGCATTTTATTGTGGACAGTGACTTTTACCCTTATTTTATTTGTTCATTAGCCCACATCGTTAATAGATTTTAGCAAACATTGATTTTAATTTGTGGGCATTTTAATCTGTTTTACCTTAATCTTTTTAATAAATTTGTGACATCATGGTTGCTGTCCTCCTTGGTAACCAAGGGGTGCTCACACCCGGTCGCTTTACTCTCCCTCCATAAACTTTTGGTCAATTCACTGTTATTCAAACTTTCCCCAGCAACACCCCACCCCCATTACAATTGCACTGTTTTAACACTGTAGATCATATAAACTGCATTGGCACATACATAAACAGGCCGACGAAAGAAAAAAGCTGCATGTCCCCCAACAAGGAAGAGGAGGAATGAGATAATGACTGCTGTATAAAATGTGGAGAACAAAGATTGTGGCTGGAGGTGGATGAACCTGGCTACTGGGCAGTTGGACCTTGGTCTTTGTACATATAGTTGAGAGGGTTGCATGTCCTGTTATTCCAGTTGATTTCATTTATGTTTTTTTTTTAAATGTTTGTTATTGAATGATTGATCATTTGATTCAAAATAAGCATTTCCTCCGACTCTGTCTCACTGACTAATCTCAGGTTTGAACAACTATTTGAGTAACTCCATCTTTGCTTATTTAAAGCTGATATCCAAAATCTATATTTATGTTCTTTTGAAATGCGGGGTCTACTGCCTGTGGTCATTCATATACATTAATGTATATAAGTCCCTCCTTCGTCCTATAGACCCTTATACAGATGAAAAAAATCAAAGTGAATGTGTGTGCTGCGTAAACTGCACGGAAACGAGGCAGCGCATCGCAAACAAGTATCACTCCGAGCAGCAGAACGTCATGGAGGAGCACTACAAGACTTCAGCGTTACCCATTCCACGATTGCCAACGTACTGTATAAAGCTTAAAAGACAAAAGAAAAATCCGGGTACAAAGCTTCGTGACTGCAACAGAATTTATCTCTGAGCTGCTTTTCAACGGTAGAGGGACTTGCTTTTTTTAAAAGGATTCCAAACAGACCAGGATTTGGCGACATTTCTCATGGACAGGTAATAAACACGTTTTAATCAAAAGTTATGCCACTTGAACAATAAATGTGTTATTGTTTAAATTATGCAACTTTGTTATGCTATGCAATGCGCGTGGTACAAATGTAGAGGCATAACTTCTGGTAGATTGGCAGAGACAATACGTTCTCTCAGAAACTCCGGATAGCAGCTTCAAGTGATGTTTTAGTTTTTTTTTTCTTTTTAGAATAGTCACTAGAAAGAGAGAACAAAATAGATTTTATTTCAGTTCTTTGCATGCCAGTAGATGAAATAAAAAGCCATGGCCTTAAATAGACACATTGTCTGTAACACACGTTGGGTAATGCATTTAACATGGAGACCCCAGACCTGGTCTAGTGCCAGTCCATAACTGTCCCAACTTTTTAAATATCAACAAATGTATGAAATACATTGAGAATTTAAAAGAAATTTTTAATTCAAATTAAGTATCTAAAGTCATGTGCGATGCACCAGGCACAAAAATTACCAAATATTATCCATCAATAATGCTAATTTAACTAGGTAATTATTGTTTCATTCATTATTGTATTGGAACCACGTTTCCCTGCATAGAGTTGCAGGAGTCTGCTGGTGTCTATCCTCACTCACATCTGGCAGAAGGCAGGGTTCACCCTGAACAAGACACCAGTCTTTCGTAAAAAATATGGGATTAGGGGAAATCTCTGCAATTCAGATTGACAAAAATAAAGAAAAAACATGTTTGACAAATGAAATGTGGAAATGGGAGAGTTTTAGTGTCACACAAGCACAGTAAATCATATACTGTATGGTAGATGATTCATTCACTATTCCGTTTCCTCAGACAAATCTTTGTTGTCTTCCTGCTCAGCAGGATTTTTTCTAAATTGAAATAGAATTGCTTCAGCTGATTCTGAAGGCAACCCACTCTTGGTTAATAATAATAATGCACTGGATTTTTTTTATAGCGCTTTTCATAGAGATTCAAAGTGCATTACATTGATGTGTATTATACTTTCACTCCACACACAGTGGTGGTAAGCTACTCTTACAGCCACAGCTCCCCTGTGGCAGACTGACAGAAGCGAGGCTGTCGTAGTGAGCCATTGGTCCCTCTGACCCAGGTGTGCTCACACTTTTTCAGCATGTGAGCTACTTATAAAATTACCAAGTCACAATGATCTACCCCAGATCTACCCACCACAAAAATGCAAAACACATATTTCATATATATTTATTTTCACATATATTGAGGATTCTTTACATGTACAATGTATGTTGATGTACCTTGCATAACCTCATGAACTAATTTGGCACAACACAACATAATTAACTATGAACATTTTTTGTAATTACCCGAGTTTACTTTGATGACTTGGACTGAACTGAATCAGTGAGGAATGCATAGTCCAGCCTCAAGCACACTTCCAAATGTTCATCAGTCATGGTGGAACGGTGGACTTAATGATCTTCATGTGGGAAAAGGCTGACTCACATAAATAAGTGGAGCCGAATAATGCAGTCAAGGAGGTAGCACATTTCCTCATGTTGGGGTACTTTACCTCTGTGAGTAGGTTCCAGAACTGTCCATGAGCTCTTGACTTCAGCTCAATGTCGGCTTGTAGAGTCAAAATCTCATCTTCCGCTCCAGAAGAGTTCAGGTCAAACATTGTTGCAATTTTTAATGTGAGTGAATCAATATCAGCATCTTCCCGAAAAGAATAGCACATGAATGTAGCGACTGGCTCGAGCGAAGAAAAGTCTTGAAAGCGTTTGTCAAACTCTGACAGACAATTGTCAATCTGCTCCGTGTAGCGTGCACTGTCAAGTTGCACGCAGGCCTTCTCTTGCGTCTCCAGCTCTGACGCCAGGTTTGGGAAATTTGCCAAATCATGGCACTGCAGCTTTGAGGAGAGATGTTGCATCTTTCGTTTGAAAGCATTAACTGAGCTGATCATATTGATCACTATTTTGTCTTTTCCTTGCAGCTGTAGATAAAGGTCATTCAACATGTTTGCCAGATTGGTTAAAAATCCCACGTCTAACAGCCACTGATCGTCATTTAGTTGCTTGTATTCTGTATTCAGCTACACAGAAAAACTCCTTAATCTCCGGACAGAGCTCTCGAAATCTTTGCAGGAATTTCCCTCGACTAAGCCATCTCACGTCAGTATGTAGCAACAACTCAGAGTGGTCGCAGTCAGCCTTCTCCAGATGTGCACGGAATAACCGTCTTTGAAGAGATCTGGCTTGAATAGAACAGGCGATCTTCATTGCCAAATCCATGATCTCTTTCATGTTGAGCATTTTAGCGCATAATGCTTGTTGGTGGATTATGCAATGGTAATTCAAGAAGTCCGGGAAAGCATCTTCCTGCCTGCAATTGGCAATAGATCTATTCACGCGGCCAACCATTGCGGGTGCTCCATCCATGGTGATAGACACCAATTTGTACACTGGGAGCTGAGTTTTCTCAATAAAGTTTTTAAACGACTGAAATATGTCCTTTCCTCGCGTGTGCTCTTTCATGGGAAGTACTGTTAATAGCTCCTCTTTTGCAGTGATATCACTAAACACCATACGAATGAAAATGCACATCTCGGCTGTGTCACTCACGTCAGTAGATTCGTCCAACTGCAGTGAGAAACACTCACAATCTCTGATGTCCTTCCACATTTGCTGGGTTACATCCTTCACAGCACTGTGTAACTGTACTTCTTGACAGCTGCAGAGCTTTGATTGAAAATAATATTTCTGCCTTATTTTTAAAGTCTCGAAACAATGTGTCAGCTGCTTCTACGAATGCCTCTTTTGCCATCTCTCCATCTTGGAAGGACTTCATGTTATTAACGATGACGTGACTCACCCGGAATGATGCTTCGGTGGCGGCTTTTGCTTTTGAAGTATGTTGTGTGAAAAATGACTGCTGTCCGGACAACTAGGATTTTAGTTCATTCACCTTTCTCTTTCTCAGCTCTCTTTTTGGCGGGGAGTCGGTGTCGTATTTTCCATGAACAGTCTGGAAATGCCCCTCCACATTTCCTTTCCTTGGTATTGCGATGGCAGACCGGCATATGAGATGTCTTAGAAAATGACAGTGAAAAAAAAGTCCACCTCCCATTCCGTATGAATGGGAGGTGGATACGAGGTCATAAGTTTTGGTCTTCTTACCTGGTCCAGCAACCCCGTAATTTTTGATGACTATAAGCTTTCCTTAGCTTAAAATCGGAGGTTTGCTGCACTTAGCACTGTTGTTTCCGCATGTGCGGTGACCTAAAGGTCAGAAAAATTCAGTAGTCATCTGACTGGCTGCCCTGTATGTCAATCAAGTGACGGGATGGCTGATAGGCTGACCTTTAGGTCACCGCGCATGCACAAACAACGGCGCTAAGCTAGTTACCTCCGACTTTAAGCCCTCGCTTTTTTGACGGGATGGATAATAGGCTGACATCAGCTGCTGACGTCTATTTTTTTGATGTCATGCAATCTACCAATACTACCTTTGCGATCGACGTATTGAGCACCCCTGCTCTGACCACTATCAACATTCACTCAGACACCACATTCATACTAGGCAACATGGGTGAAGTGTCTTTGTTAGCATAGCTATATAGATATTATTTTGGCTCTTACCTCAGAAATGTCCATTGCCAAAAGAATAACAATGACCCATTGACCTACAGTATATCAATGCGACATGGTGCGACCTTGTTATGTTCCGCAATGCACGTGCACAAAAGTAGAGGCGTGGCTTCTGGAAGATTGGCAAAGGCAGGGGCAGGAAGTGGAGTTGTTTAGGGAGGAACATCGAGACGTTCACTTTTGAAGTGTCTCTCTCTCTTTTCATCCTCCGGATATCTGCTTTAAGTGTTTTACAAATACAGAGTAGCCACCTTAGATATTTTAATACTGCTTTTTATTTGTACATATATTTGAGAAAGTATATGATACAGCAATTTGATATTTATTGCATGTGATGCGTATTTAAAAAAAATAAATAAATAAATTAAAGCTGCAAGCGACGTTATAAGATCCGAAGAAGTGGCCCGGTGTCGGTAACTTAAGGTCAGGTATCACAATTTTCATTAGCAATAACCTTGTATTTGCATTAGCCTAGCAAAAGCATTAACCTAACATTAGCTTAAACCTTGCAATAGCATTTACCTAGCATAACCATTAGCTAACAGTAACCTAGCATTAGCATGAACCAAGCATTAACATTAAAGTAGCATTAGCATTAACATAGCAATAAACTAGCATTAGCCGAGCAATAACAATGATATTGCAGTAGAACAGGAAAAAAACAGTATAACCAGAAAAACCATTTAGAAGGCCTGTTTACACAGTAGTATTAGTTAAAAACCCAGTATAAAAGAAAAAAAAAAAACAGTTAGAAATCACTCTCAATGAATTTGATGTGAATCCATTGAAAAATAGCCAAGATACAACATTTAGAATGTGAGAGCGAAGGATTTTCCAGTCACTTTATAGGCCCCTCCCACTGATAACAGACTGTTTTTTCTTCATCAGAGACCTGTTCCCATCTGTCTAGATTCATCCAACAGTATTTTGAGGTCAACACGACATCGTCTTTCCGCTAGAGTTGTTAGCGTCGGACACTGCTAAAAGCGGCGCCCTCTGAAAACGCAAGGTATGATGGATAATTTTCACAATGAGTTTTGTTTAGGGCTGGACGGTCAACATATATATCACATTTTCCTATTATGACATGCTATAATTGCAACAGTGATCATAACCGTAAATGGTGCCGCTCGAAAACTAAAATGAGTTTCAAGGCAGTCATGAGTAGGCTTGGGCAAATGTCATTTGTGTGAAATTTGAAGCTGATCAAATTTTGTGGGTTAGAAGGATTTCGAAATTGTTGCGTGCTAACAAAAAATAGCATTGCAACTTTGCAGCCACGACCAAACCGCAAATTCCTTTGAATAAATTGAAGTTTTGAACTTCAAACTTGGCCAGATATTGTTCTGGCCGAATTTGAAGCAAATTGGATGAAGCCCCTCAGACTAGTTTTTGACCTTTGAACCAAGATGCTGACTTCCTGTTTGGTTTTGGGCGTGGCCATAATGTAACTTTGTGCTCATCGTGGGGCCAAGAATACAAGTGGATACATCGGTCAAACCTGCCAGTTGTGCGGTTCGTCGTATTTTTTGGCTTTGTAAAGCGTGCTATGCGCTCATTTTTAGGCCAGGCTACCAGACTCACAACGCCAATCACTTTGTTCTTCTTGTTCTTCTTGTTCTTCTTGTTGTGCACACCAGTTTAAATCTGTACTCCTCTGTTATTCGTGAATGGATCAGGCTGGAATTTGGTAGGTGTAATTTTTGATTTGGGGCCCAGGGGAAAAGAAAAAAAGAAAGAAAGTAAATTTTGCATTTATGTGCGAGTAAAATATTATGATGGTTAGTGGTACCAAATCATTGGCACATATCAATATATAAATGGGGCCCATTACCCCGTATGTGTTACCGGGGCGCAAGAGAGACCCCGGGGGCCCCATTTTTAAAATGACTGCTCCTCCGTTAGTTCTTGTTAGATCGGAATGCAGTTTGCTATGAATATGATGAAATGCCTTTTTATTTAAATGGGGCCAAGGGGCCAACCTCCCATTTCCAGTAATTTCAAAATGTATGGGAACATAGTTGTGTGATATATTGTTTCAAAGGTAATTCAAAGTAAATTTTGATTATGCCTTGCACAATATGATTAGGGGCCCAAGGGGTCAGGGGACCCACCCCCCTTTTTAGGCAATTTCCATTAAAGTCATTTTCTCATTTATTTATGAGTCAAATATTGTGACAGTTGGTGGTACATAATCATTGACATATGCCAATATATGAATGGGGCCCATTACTCTGCATTTGCCACGGGGGAGCCAGTTGGCTCCAATTTTCAAATGACTCGATAATGCTCATTGAATTGGGCTTTAATTTGACATTGATATTCTATGAGCGAATGTCAGGAGCCTTTCAAAGACCTTTTTGAAATGGGGGCCACCCCCTTTTCTGGTAATTTCTAAATTTATCGGAACATAGTCATGTGATATATCAACTGCTTATTTTTACACTCCCTTTTACTCCCTTTTCATTCCAATACAAATAATCTAAACATGTTTGAAATGCATTTTTGCATGTATATATATATATATATATATATATATATATATATATATACACTAACTAATCCTCACCCACCGCGGGCGGTCTCTTTTTTCTTTAAGCTCAGGTTCTCCACCAGAGGCCTCGGAGCTTGAGGGTTTTGCGCAGTATTTTTGCTGTTCCTGGCACTGCACTTTTCTGGACTGAGATGTCTGATGTATTTCTTGGGATCTGCTGTATTTTATCAACCCACAGCTCTTTTCCCTGAGCATATGGTGATATGTACTTTATCAATGGGGGGCTGCCCGTTGAGAAATTCACGAGAGGATAAATTCAGCTCTAATAAAACCATAATCTTTTGTATGTGTTAAATTTAATTGTATCCGGCGGTGTTTAGCTCAGTGGGTTGAGCGCCCGCCCCATGTACAGAGGCTATAGTTTCTCACCTGCAGCGGGTCCAGGTTCGATTCCCGGCCTTGGACCCTTTCCTGCGTGTCATTCCCTGCTCTCTCTGACCCCCTTTCCTGTCAAGCAACTGTCATATAAAGGCCACTAGAGCCAAAAAAATCCTTTAAAAAAAAAAAAAAATTAATTTTATCCTGCAACTGTTTTATTTAATTACCATTGTTAACGTCTGATTGCTGGCTGGCTTGGGTTAGATGTCTGCACACACATGTTCGGTCAAAACTCACTTATGTGGTGTCTTTCATTCAACTACATTCTACCACTAATGAAACTAATTTTTTTTTTTAAAAAACACCCGACAGAAAGGAAAGGGCTGATCCACATTATAACACTAGACTGTGTAGGCTACCTATTTTCGTTAAGATTTAATACATTTGAGCTGTAGTTTACCGGTAAAATCGTTACAGTCATAGACATTTGTAGTAACAACAGTTTTTCATTTGCATTAAAAAAAAGATGCATGGAGCAAACTGGACAGCCCTGGAGCCTTTAACTGGGAAGGACACCACTTAATATGTCTGTCGTACATGTGGTTATGTGGATACTGCTGAATGAATTTGTGGTTAATAAAATTATAGCAAACTAACTGATGCACTGTAAACCTGGGACATGCTTTAACTATGACTCAAGAGAACCTGACGGTTATTGTAGTCAAAGGTTAAATATAAATAATGGGCTATGTTGTTTTCTGTGCATTAGCTGGGCATTATAAAGGGGTCCAAGTGATATGCTTAAAGTGAGAGTAACAGAGTTCAGTTAGAGTCCACATTGTAGCGCTATTATTTGCTTTTAGAATGTAAAAAACATTGGGGAATACAGTTTTTTTTTTTTTTTTTTTAAAGGTTAAAAACCGCAACTATATTACATGGTTGCATAATTTCATATTTGAAACAGAATATTTTGTAATTTGTTTGCAGCCAACTTTGTTAGTAATTGTGGTCATGTCTGCCAATCTTCAGTTTGGGTAATTACTGTTTCTCCACCATGCCAGCCAGAGCCACAGGTCCACCATATAAAATCTATCCTTTATCAGCAGGGAACAACAACCACAAGATTGTCAACCAAGTGACATTTCCATTACGTGACAAAAGTGCGATGGTAATTTGATTTACTATTTAGTTGGGCCACCTCTGTCAGACTGGCAGTCACAAACACCAGCGGGTGGTACATTAGGATTGACTACAAATTAGCTAGCTGGGGCCACACATTCTTGGAAAACAATTTGTGCTGTCATTTGTGGATGGCACCAGTTGGTGAAATGTGTTTCGTGGCTGATATTTGACACATTGTTCAGGTGAATAAAGATAACAGCCTCCATGTTTAACACTGCTTTCCTTCCGAGTAGGCTTAACCAAAACATACCTTAAAACACACTGTAAACACTCTGACTAAGGTTGTATGGTGGCTGTTTCAAAATACCAAATCAGCGCTTTCTGAAGTAAGTGTACTTTGCTCTATGAGCTCTATATATAGGCATGGTGAGTGGATTAGTGCCTTTTCGTTTGCCAAGGCTGTGTCGGTAATTGATATCATCAAAAGCTTTTGTTATTTATGAGAAAACCACAATATCAGATCAAGCTGTACAAAAGTCTAATCTTTCAACAAGATTAACAAAAAGAAGGCAATGTTTAAAAGGAAGAGAATCCAAATAAGAACAAAGAAAAGCAGGAAAATGGGAAATTGCATTATACTTAATCTTCTTTTCTTATAATAAACATAAAGAGATAAATATCAGGGGAGGAAAAGCATTATTGTAATACAGCAAATCTCTGCACTGACTAATTATTGCAATGAAGAGCTTTCTCAGCTAAAACATACTTATTGCAGTAAGTCTTTGTAAAACAAGTATGAGAAACATTAGACTAAGGCTTCTAATATGTATTTTTTATTACATTTGAAATGAGAATGATTCAGCCTGAAAGTGATTTAGAGCACATTATTGTGTTTCAATCACAATGTTTAATACAAGCCTGTCTATCCGTCTATCCACCAATTATACCAGTGATGGGAAGGATACTTTCAAAATGTAATTCATTACAGATTACAAAATAGATGCCCAAAAATGTAATTTGTAACATAATCTCTTACATGACTCAATCTGAGAAATGTTACTTGGAATAGTTCCACGAATAACTGGTTTTTATAAATGTAGAAATGTTGCCATGAAAGGGAAGAATAAAGAGTACTATTGTAAATACAACATCCTAGGTACCGATTGTGAAATTACACTTCAAAGTAATAATAATAATAATAATAATAATAATAATAATAATAATAATAATAATAATAATAATAATAATAATAATAATTCCTTTGTTATTTAAAACAAAGAAACACATAAGACAGTAGCCTAGCACGAACTGAAGACAGTAGGCTATCTGTAACTAAATGCACGTTAATACATACAGTAGATATGAGCAAAATTATATTTCAGAATTGATGATAGTGCACGTTTTTAAAAAAGCAGGTGTCTCGTGCCGTCAATTCAAATTTTTGATTTTCAAGGGTGCTGGGGTTATGTAGTCACTATTACTTTTTACTGAGGCAAAAATGGATGCTTTGCTACATTGTTTGCTGTAGCCTTAAAAGGCGATTTTTTTTTTCTCATTAATGTCAAACTGATACAGCTTATTCTTACTGCAGCTTCTTTCCTTTTATTTTTTTAAATACCAAAGTGGCTACTTTTTACACATATGAAAAGTTAGCCTGACAGTCCAATTCAATTCAATTCAACTCTATTTGTATAGCGCAGTTTTCAACAAAGTCATCTCAACGTGCTTATCAAAATATAAAATTCATAATAAGAAAGAAAAAACCCACCAAGATCCACATGAACAAGCATTTAGCGACAGTGGGAAGAAACAACTCTCTTTTAACAGGAAGAAATCTCAGTTAGAACCAGGTTCAGAGGTGTTGGCCATCATGACAACTGGTTGGGGTTAGTGGACAGAAGGACCAACAGAACAGGATAGAGAGATAGAACATCAGTGTCCCAGACTTGTTGAGCCATGAACCACAGATCAGGAACTGACATCATCAGCTTCACGACACCTGAAACAGAGCAGAGAGAGAAGGGCGAGGAGAAGGCACTGACTGCAGAAAAACATGATACATTATTATCAAGTCAGCCTTCCTTGGCCTTGGGCCTCACTCTCAGTGGATTTCTCAATACTTATTATAAAGGTGACAAATCTCTTTTATTGGTAAGCTAACAGCAACTCTGAGGTCTGTAAATGTGACCGTTTACAGACAACCCCATGTCCGCTCTAGTGATTAGGTTATGTTATGATTCAGTCCTGTTTATGCAGACTGTAAATCATAACCAGTATACATCAGAATTTGAATTTTTTCTCGTTTATATGCAATCTAACAGCGACTCTGAGGACTGTAAAATGCGACCGTTTGTGGACGAGCCCATGTCCGCTCTAGCGGTTAAGATGATGCTATTATACAGTATATGCTTCAGCATATAAGTAGGTTTTGAGTTTAGCCTTAAAGGTGGAGAGAGTAGCAGCCTCCCGTACTGAGACTGGAAGCTGGTTTCAAAGGTGAGAGGCCTGATAGCTGAAAGCTCTTCCTCCTGTTCTACTTCTAGACACGCTAGGAACTTCAAGAAGGCCAGCAAATTGAGAGTGTTCTGCCTGGACTATAGGGCACTGATAGGTCTCTAAGATATACAGGAGCTTGATCATGCAGAGCTTTGTATGCTAACAGGAGGATTTTAAACTATATTCTAGATTTTACAGGAAGCCAATGAAGGGAAGCCAATACTGTAGAAATATGCTCGCTCCTGTTTGTTGCAGTTAATATTCTGGCTGCAGCATTCTGAATTACCTGGAGATATTTTAGTAAGTTACTGGAACATCCTGAAAGTAGAGCGTTACAATAATCTAGTCTAGATGTAACTAATGCATGGATCAGTTTTTCAGCATCACTCTGGGCATTCATGATTTTATAGATATTACAGAGGTAGAAGAAAGCTGTCCTTGAGATTTGTTTAATATGAGAATTAAAGGATAAGTCAGTATCAAAAATAACACCTAATTTTTTTTTACTGTGGCGCTGGGTGACATAGTAATGCCATCCAGGGACACTATTTGCTCTGGTAATTTATCTCTGAGGTGCTTTGAACCAAATAAAATCACTTCAGTTTTATCCTGGTTAAGAAGGAGAAAGTTACAGCTCATCCAGGATATGATGATGATGATGATTTTTTTTTTTTTTTTTTTTTTTTTTTTTTTTTTTTTTTTTTTTTTTTTTTTTGTGCAATCTTTTGACAGCAATGCATATTTTATTATTGCAATTAAATAAATTTATTTATTTCATTGCATAATTGTGACCGTCACCAGCCCTCCCTAGGGAAGGGTAAGAAATACTTTATTAAAGGGAGGATGTAAAAAAGAGAGGGCAGTGTTACACCAAGGTGAGGGGTTGGAGGGGGGTGGGGAAGTTAGCAGGGAAGAGGGATACAAGATAGGATATGGAATGGGTGAGGAATAGTTTTAAGTGATGCGATGTGAAATTGTGGTTGTGTATATTGTGTTTATTGTTGTGTTGTCAAGCCAGTTTGGTGACCAGTGTGTGGTTTAGGAATAATGGTGGTGGCTGTGAACAGAGGAAGAGGTGAGTGGAAATTCCATAAAACAGGTATTTGGGAACAACGTGTCTAAGGTTGAGCCCAGTATGAGTGTTATCCCACAGCCCAAGGCCAGTGCATCCATGACAAATGTATTTCCAAGTACCGCCACTGCAAAACCCAAGAGCCGCCCCCGGGCCCGAAGAAGCAGTCAGGCCAGCAGCAAGAGCAGGCAGCCTAAGGGCCCCCGGCGACCACCCCACGGCCAAGCAGTCCCCCGAACGCCCCCAAGATCCCAAGCCGAGAGGCAGCCATCGCCCCCCCATACACACCCGAGAAAGCCCCAAGGAGCCAAGGACCCAGCGCACCACGCCACCGATCCCACCCCAACCCCCAGACCCCCCACCCCATCGACCCCCCCACCCCCCCGCCCCACCCCCGCGCCTAACCCCCCGAGGGGAGGGCCCAGAGAACTCCCTGCCCGAGGCCCCAGCGGAGGAGCCGAAGCCCACACCCAGCAGACGACCAGAACCGCGCCGAACAGGCAGCCAGTGGGCACCCGCCGGCGAGCCCAGAGCCAGCAGGGGCCCGACCCCAGGCCAGAAGGACCCGGAACGGATGCAGCACCAGGAGCAGCCCGCCCAGGGAGGACGACCACACCCCAAGCCGCATAAGGCACCAGGGGGCCGCTGGGAGTCTCCCCGCCGGCCCCCAGGCACCCCAACCTAGCCCCCCACGGCGCCCCAGATCACCCTTCACTGATGCCGCCCGCGCCACGAGCTTCAGTTCTTTTTTTTTTTTTTTTTAAAGCCAGGGCCCCCTCCAAGGGCCAAGCCAGACCGCCCCGCCGGGATGTGGCCCCCTATTCCGGCCCCCGACACCCTACCTCACGGGGCACTGCCCAAGCAGGGGCCGCCCCCCGCCGGCCCGCGAGCAACCGGCGATCCCCACCGCGGGGACGGAGGCACCCCAACGGCACACATCAAGTGCGGGACAGCAGCCCCCAGCCAAAGATGCCCCGGACCCACCCACCAGTCCGCAAACGGCAGGATAGACCCACCAGGCGGCCGACAGCAACCTCCACCACCGGAACAGCTAGCGCCGCCCCCCAGTAAACAGCATCACCCCGAGGCGCCAAGCAACCCCGCCCCAACCCCGGCGAGGACACCAGCACCCCCCCAGCACACCCACCCCCCAAACCGGCGAGGCAGGCCGCCCCGGGCCCGCACACCGCGGGGCCCGCCCCCAAGGCCACCAGGAGACAAAGCAAGCACCAAGCCACACCCAAGGGGGAGAGGCACCCCCGCGCCCCACCCGGCCGACACAGCCCGGAAAGACCCCGCAAGGAGAGACCCCGGCAAAGCCCCCCCGAGACCCACCGCCACGCCCGACCGCACCATCTTGATGTGCTTTTGCTCTATGCAGTGGCCCAGCCACCAACAGAGGGGCCAGGCCCCCACCGGAGAGGCCCAAATATGTGTACCAACCCACCACCCTCTTATGGTGCCTCTCCATTCCCCAATGGAGAGGCACTTCCCGATCCCCTGTGTGAATGTGTGTGTTTGGTGAATGTATGGGGTGTAATTAAAAGAAGGGGGATGGAGGGGAGCGGTGCTCCCCCTCCAGCCTCTGTGGATTTATGTGTATGTGGTGTAATAGGCCGGAGGGTGTAAAAGATGATACACCCTCCGGGGGGTGACATGTTGAGATGCGATTAAAATTGGAGGGATTAGTAGGGCAACTAGAGGTGGGAGGGCCGCCCCCACGCCACTACATAGTAACACAGGTGGCGGCCCCCTCCACCCCCAGCCCCACCATCCAGCCCCCCAAGGGTTGGGTATTGGTGTGTGGTGCATTTTGTGAGTGAGCCAGACCAGCTGGGAGTGGGGTGAAGTGAACATGTAGGAGGCCTGTCCAGTGTGAGCCGGGCCCGTCCGCGTGGCGGGCCACGCGAGAGGGTAGATGGCGCAGACGGGCAAGTGGCACTGCGGGCCCCGGAACAGCACAGCCGGAGACCCCCCCCCACGGCACCCCCCAGACCGCGCCGGCCCCGCGGAGCACGGCGACACCCCCCACCCCCGGGCACAGCCAGGCACCAACAACATCCCCCGGCACCCCAGGGGGCGACCCCCGCCGCCCGCCGGCCCGGAGCAACGCCACCCCGCCACCAAGGGGAGCGGCCGAGCAGGGGGGAGGCCCATGCCCGCACCAGGGCCAGCACAGGCCCACCCGGCGCCACGATACAACACTCTCCACCGGGAGGCGGCCCCGGCCCCCCCAACGAGAGAGGACGCCATCCACCGCCAAGCAGGGCCATCCCGCCAGCCACGGACCGGCAAGCCAGAGTACCGAAGCACCCCCAGCCCGGAACCGCCCCCCCACACCAACGGCGCCAATAGAGCCCCCCCCCCCCCACGGAGGCAATCCCCGATGACCCACGCACCGGCACGAGACACCCCCCCGACGCCAGCACACCCCAAACAACAGCGGGTCCAAGGCCACCATGATGATGTCTTTAGGACAAGCCTGGAGTTTTAATAACTGATGAGTTTCATCTGATTTCATTGACAAATAGAGCTGTCTATCATGCACATAGCCATGAAAATATATATCATGTTCTCTGATAATGTTACCTTGTGGAAACATATAATGTAAAGAGTATTGGTCCCAAAACTGAACCTTGTGGAACTCCATGATTAGCTCAGGCATGCGCAGAGGAGAGATTATTAACATGAACAAAGTGGGTTCTGTCTGATTGGTAGGTTTTAAACCAGGTAGGTAGGATCACGTAGTTGACCTGCAATGACTTTTTCAAGAATTTTAGAAACAAAAGGGAGATTGGATATTGGCCTATAATTGGACAAGTCACTTGGATCGAGGGTAGGTTTTTTAAGGAGAGGTTTGATTACAGCGGTTTTAAAGGCCTGTGGTACATAACCTGTTGCTAAAGATGTGTTAATCCAGCTCACCATATTAGTGCTAATTAGTGGAAGAACATCTTTAAATAGTCGAGTTGGGATTGGATCTAAAAGACAGGTTGTTGGTTTAGAAGCAATAATTATCAAGGTCAGTTCAGATAGACCAATTGGAGTGAAACTATGTAAATAAAAGCTGCATGTTGGGGATATTTCAGGAGCTGTTTTGTTTAAGAAATTATTTAGCACTCCTTCAGGGGGGACATTAGCTTTGTTTCTAATTGTTAGAATTTTATCAGTAAAGAAGTTGATAAAGTCATCACTGCTCAGGTTGACAGGAATAGAGGGTTGAACATAGCTGTGGCTTTTGGTGAGCCTGGCTACGGTCTTGAATAGAAACCAAGGATTATTTTTGTTTTCCTCTATTAAAGTTGAGTAATAGGAGGTTCTAGCTTTGCGAAGTGCCTTTTTTTAAGTTAACAAACTCCATCTCCAAGCAATATGAACTTCTACCATGTTTGAAGAGAGCCACTTCTTTTCCAATTTTCGCGATGCCTGTTTTAAAAGAAGCAATTCAGAATTATGCCAGCAACCTTTTAGTGACATATCGTCTTCTTTTTAAGCGGAGCAACATCATCCAGAGCTGTGTGCAGTGGCAACATTGCACTGTTGACAAGATTATCTATTTTATCTGTCGTTATACATTAATAGCTACTTTCTGTTGAGATATCATATGGATCAGAGGTAAGCAGTAATGGAACTAAATCTTTAATTCTAGCTACAGCTTTTTCAGACAGTGATCTACTATAGTGTACTCTCCTCTCAGAATTTAAGCAGGCTGAAATTTTGAATTCAAAGGATAACAGGAAGTGATCTGAAAGAATAGGATTTTGAGGATATATTGTCAGGTGGTCAATATCTAAACCACATGTTAGAACAAGGTCCAGGGCATTATTAAGATAATGAGTTGGTTTGTTTACATTTTGTGTAAAGCCGATTGAATCTAATAGTGAGCTAAATAATTTAGGCTGTTGTTTTCATGAAACAATGAATGGATGTTAAAGTCACCTACTATGATAGCTTTACCAGTGCTCAGCACCAGATGAGAAAGTCAGAGAATTCAGAGAGAAACTCTGAATTTGGACCAGGAGGACGGTAAACTATAACCAGTAAAGTGGGGTTTCTATCTTGTTTTGGGGATTACACATTTTAAGTGAGAGGCTTTCGAATGAATTTTGGTTAAATTTGGTTTTTGGGGTAAATGATAAGCTTCAGTGAAAAACTGCGGCCACTCCTCCTCTCCAACCACTCTCACGGGGATTATGGTGATAGCCCTAACTGTGAGGGCTGGTTTCATTAAGAGCAATACAATCTTCATTTTTGAGCCAAGTCTCTGTGAGGCATAATACACCTAAATGATGGTCAGTTTTAAGATCACTCACTAAGAGGGATTTAGACGAAAGCAATCTGATATTTAATCGTCCACATTTAATGTTTTTTTCATTGTTTTGTGTTATGCTTGTAGTTTTCATTTTGATGATATTTTTATTGTTAACTCCTCTATTGTGGGCTTTAGTTTGTGTTGCATGTTGTTCTGTACTGCTCAGCACAGTGTTTATGGGGTATTTGTGCTCTATATTTTGAGTAAAGGGCTTATCTATGGAAGTGTTTGTTGTCACTGCCAGTTTATTCTCAGCTAGTCATGTGCAGTCAAGGATACATGAGGTTTGTTTGTCACATACATATATACTGTATACTACTACTGAATAGTACTTTATGACATGTAGTGAAATAGCATTTGGGTGTTCAGCTTTGTGTGCGCAGTGTGCAGCAGGGGTGAAAGAAAGAAGGTAAATAATAGTAAATGATCATTTAACGACAACATAATGCAATATATTCACAGCAATAAAAGCAAAGTAAGCTCGCTAACATACCTCTGAGGAAGTGGTTGCTACAGACATGGAGATAAGCAGACTCTGCTCCTCCCGACAGCAGAAGTAGGTTTAAAATCCACTTTTTATGTTGTTGTTCTGTGAGCTTTTTACACTTCTCACCTTTGTGAACGACAATCTTCGGTACTCTATAAATTACATTTTCCTTTTCTCAGAACGATTGGAGCAGCCGTAAACTCCACAAAACATGGGTAACAACAGTAGGTCAGCTTGGGGGGCACTGCCCGTGAATTCCCCCCCCCCCCCATGACGCCGACACTGTAAATATCCAAGGCATTTTTTACCCTAAGTGGAGGTGCTGGAAAAAAAGACCCAAAAATAGGTTTGACATATTTCTTCCAATGTTGTTTAAGCACATCTTAAACTTTTTTAAGCAATGCAACAGAGTTTTGTTCTTATCTGTTCAGTAAAGTTCAAGTTTGAATGAAAATAAATAAAGTTTAAGTCTAAATCTAAGTCTACAGTATCATGTGCCAACTGACTAAGGGTGCTTTCACACTGTTTTAGTCCCAGACTTTAGTCCAAATGGGCGGAGGACAGCTGATAAATTTATCACCTTGGTTTGGATTGGTTTGCATTCAGAGAACAACTTCTGACCTGCTCCAGACAGCCTCTGGTGCAGTTGCATGAGCTAACCACTTGAGGTAGCCGTTACTGTCATGTACCACAGCGACATGTGTATGTTTGTGTGTCGCGACAGTGTGACGTATGACTGACATAAGGTGTTACTGCTGCTGGTAAACGGTAGCCCGGGCTCCCGAGGCATTTTGGGTAATGCAAAAGGAAAATAAAACTGTTTTCAATGAGACACACAGTCGCCGTCCTCCTGATTTATACACAATAGTTACTGGAGTAGAGAGTTTTCTAGGCAGAAAAACAGAAACCCAAAGAAGAGGCTCTCAACTATGGGTCAAAGCGAACAATAAAGAGTGTGCAGAGACTTCTGCCTCCATTCTTTGTTCTTTCACAACATTCAACAATGGAGCAGCAACAAGTTTCCATGCTTTTGGTGGTTTTAAAGCTCTGTTTTGCAGCATCGTCGGCTCTCCTGACTATCCACAATATCGTGCACTCTACATCATTGCAGATACTTCCTGCTTTTGATCAGCTCTGAGAACGGTTGTGTTCAAGGAGCTCCTAATTGTTCTGGATTTTGATTGGAAATGAAGAAAGAACAAATTAGAACCTGTCGGGGCTCTGTGTAACCCCAGCATAAATAGATGCTTGCAATTTGTGGGGAGGTTTTTAAAAGTGTATCGATTATGTTAGTTTAAACTGTGTGTAATTGTAATTTTTTATTAGATGATTTTCTTAATAATAGTGTAAACAAGTTACCAAGATTTTACATTATGTTTTAGCAGTGTATACACCACACTTTGCATGTACTCACAGTGTGTGACATCTGAATGTTTATTAATATTCAATATTTATTGCATCATAAAGGTGATAACTTTTTAAAGTCTTTAAAAAGTTATAAAGAGATAAATTAATTTGTAAAACTTACGGAGAATAGCAACTTACTTATTACTTTATTGTATTCTGTCGTGACAAGGCTTATTCAGGAAATTGATGAGTACTTTTTAAGTATGCTGAGGTCAGCCCAATGTTCTACGTTTTTGGAAACCAAAATATGGTCACCTCAGGTTATACTCGAATTTGAAAGCAACACTTCAAAATCTAAATCCATACACCTGAATATTTGTTGAGCTTTATTCATTGCATTTAGTACATTTTATTGAATATTTCACAGCATTTGGAACATTTTCTTTGGAATCTTCTGCGTACAATTGGTGTGAATGGAAAAATGGCCACTTATAGAGCCAATACATGATTTTTAAAAACAAATCACCAAAATATTACTGCGGTCTATGTGCAATATTTGTATTTTCAGATTTTTGCTTGAATTTTTGACAACCATTTTCAACCTGTTATTACACGCAAAGAGCTGCTGTTTGGTTTTGCCTAAAGTTGTATAGGGTGTTTTGGTTTTTTATGTATTTACTGTAATTATATATTTTGTCTCTCCCACATCCAAGCACACAGAGTTCCTGTCTTCCTTTAAGTAGGCTAATTTTATATGATAATATATTCAAACTATGCAATGACATTATCTAGCAATGACCATATAGCAATTTAATTCTATAAGCTGCATTGACATTGATGCAATGTTTAGTAAAGACAAAAAGAGACACATTAATTCCTTGGAGTTTGTACATAATTGTTTTTCTTAAAATTGGTTTTACTTGTTGAACATGTCGTGCAGTTGATAGTCATAGAGTAGATAGGCCTTTTATTAAATTAGCCTTGCAGAATTCAAAAATACTAAGGAAGTCATAATTTCAAACCAAGATTGTTAAGATGATGCAAAGCTCTTGAATAAAATCTGAAGTTGCAAACTTTGAGCTCTAAATGTTGAATTAATTTGATTTTGTCTAGCACTTTAGTAAACATATCAATACACCTTATTCCATTAAAAAGAAGAAAAAATATATATTTTGAATATTTATTTATACAAACAATTGTTCACAAGCAAACTCACCTGTAATGCAGTTCAACCAACAAGCATCTTCTGCCGAGATGTTCACACAACATTTATGTCATGTTTGAGATGCTTCAAGTACTGTCTGTATGTTGGATAGATTGTGTTTGTCAGAGAAAGTGACAAAGTGCATTGTCTGGAAACAACGATGTTGAAATTGTTTTTTTGTTTTTTCTGACACCCCAAAATGACCAATAGCTTCTGAGGGAAGAACACCCATTCAGCCATATGTATAAAAATATATTTCACAAAGTAGGAAACAATACAGGTTATCTTAGATTACAGTACAGGGAGTAAATAATTGAACATACATGTTTTTAAGCATTAAAGCACAGTAGAAAATATGATCTGCATGTAGGACTATTCCATATATAGTTTAGTCTACAGAGAACTGCCATAATACTGTATCAGTACAAACGCACGCAGCTGTAGTGCCATTGAAATTCTCATTATGTGCAAGAGCTAACGTGCAGACAGACCTACCACCTCATAGAAAGCTAATGACGTTAGCAGTTGCTATGTACAGTACAAGTATTTCTATTGATATAGTACAATGTAAGCACAATATGCACATATGATTAGGATTTGTGTAATTTTTTTTGTTTTGTTTTGTTTTGTTTTTTAGCTAATGTGATCTGTGTTTCCTAAATGAGATTAAATGGTTGGAAGAAGTCATCACACACGTGTATCTTTTAGACTATTGTGCTCAGACGCCCACTGGCCGCACTTTGAAATAGTTTCATGAGATACGTTTTACACTTCATTCAGGAAGATCTTGGTTTCGCTGTAGCAATTAAACAGTTTATCTGTATTGTTACAGTAATGTGCAGCTCGTGTATGCCTGCTTTCATCTAGTCTAATTCAGAAATGTCAATGATACAGTTCAAATATCAAACAGTGTTGAGGTGAAAAAAATGTTGAATGTGAAACAATCTAAACACACTCACTTGGAATAGATAGTCAGCACAGAAATAATGACTTAAGAACAAGTTTACAAAAACTCAGTAAACAATAATTAATAATTAACACATTTCTTTTTGGAAAAACAGTTGATTACAATTGTATTTAATGCTGCTTCTGTAAAAAGAAGGCCTCAGAGTTTCTACATTTCTCTTTTTTCTCTACGCTTCAGTCTTTTATAGGCGAGTAACACTTGTGACCACTGGTAAGCCAGTAAATACAAAGAGTTGTATAAAGCAAGCCATTCTCCAGGCTTCAAAGTTTATAAATGTGGCCACATATCAAATGATAACAAATTCATTTCAAAGCAAAAACTGGTTCATCTCTTAGCCATTTTCCATTGCAAATCACACATACATTCATCACTGTAATGTAGATCATATATTGCTTTTTCTTTGTTATTTTATACAGATCACCTTAGTTGCTCAAGAAGATGTAAATCCAGAGCCATCTGCAGTTTCTGGAGTCCTGCTTGGAGTCCATGTAGCATGGAGTCATCTCAAGCTTAAAAGAACAAGGACCCACTTAATGAGCAAAGACCAGTAACGTCAGTTTCTGGCAGCCACAGTAAATGAATAACATCCAAAATACTGCTAGACACTCCACAAGCATCAATACTGCTAGACACTTCACAAGCATCAAAATTCTTCCTAATAACAACATTGTTTGGCTCAACAAGTACAATGCTCTTGCCCTAGTGGATGACAATTGCTAAACCTCACTCTAAAAAGGATACAAAAAGGTGACCTCCCCCATTACTGTTATTAACAATAGTTTTTTTTTTTTTTTTTTTTTTTTTCTTCTTTTTTTTTAAACAGTTGTTTCTAAAAGCCAGAAATCCCCCTAGTATTTACTACACAAGTATGTGGACAAAAAAAATCTCAAAGTTCTTTTTTATCTAACAGTACAGCTGTCAGGTTTCTCTGTCACTTTCCCCCACAGAGTAGAGCTCCCCAAGTCTTCTGAAGCGTGGCCCCCACTCTCTGAGATAGTCATAGTTCTGGTCTGAGTCTGAAGATGCTGTTTCCAGTGAGCTGAGCGAGCCCGCAATGGATCCCCGGCCTTCGTAACCATAGATCTGGATGGAGTCGTAAGGCGGAGCCGTGGGATCGTTGTCTGCCTCATGAAGCCGCACATTAATGAATTCGTCCACATCCACGCCGTTTGGCCCAGAATGCTGGCCTGCCCGTGGCATGAACTGCAGGTCAGGCTTGATGTCCTTGCGTGGCAGGTACCCATTGATACCATCAGGGTTCTGCAGTGTGGCAATGTCGAAAGCCTCTGTATCTTCTTCACCGCCACCTTCATCATCATAACGAATGATATTCTCCCTTACATCTTCGTCATCTTTAATAATTAGAGGCTCATTCTTGTGTCTCCTCAGGGTAACAAATAGGACTACTATTACTATCAGAAAGAAAATGAAAAAAAGAGATGGAAAAGGGAAATCTAGGTCAAGCTTTGACAAACAGATGATCGGTTAATTCCTATAGATAATTTATGATGGTCAGACTTTATAGCTTACATTTAAAAACCACTTCACAGTTATATTAAGACAATGACAAAATTAAACACCTCACCTAAGAGAAGTATAATGCAGGCCAGGATGGCAATGAGAGCTCCCATGCTTAGACCGATGGGTAAGACGTAAGCCTCCACATTGCAGGATTGGACGGTTCCATCTTTGCTGCACCCGCAGACTCTGATCGTCAAGGTGTTAGTGCTGCTCATTGGTGGGTTCCCATTGTCCGTCACAATGATTGGCAGGAAGTACATCTTCTGTTTTTGTCGTTGGAAAGTATCATGCTTGGCTAGAACGCTGATTGAATTGTCTGTGAGGAAGGGAGAAGATAAAGGCAGGGTGAAAGTGAAAAAGCTATTAATATTCATGGTGGTTAGAGACCGAAGTTCTATTATTAAATTGTGTGAAGATCAGTGCAGCATGAGGGTAAACTAATTTCACATCAATCGTCTCTGGGCTTTTTAGCATTCTCACGTTCCACTGCAGTAAATGACTTTCAGACAGTATCCCTGCACTTTCTTGACAGAGCAATTTGGGAATTCTGAAAGAAGGTTAAGTTTTGAAGTTGTCCATCCTCTTTAATGGCAGCGGAAATTAAAAAGCCTGTGTCAAGTTGGCATGGCAGGCTGCACTGGCTACCAAGATGGCACATGTCTACACAGAGAGGTGCCAGCTGCTCTTTGATGGCATTTCTGTGAAGCTGTCTGCTCATTAGCTGGCACTCCTTACTCCTGTGCACATTATCAAACACTTGCATTCCCAGAAGACTCTACTCCGGTGGGTCTAATAGGAAATTTTACAAGATTTCTTATAGTCTAACCTTTGCCTTGCTGAGGGTGCAGCAAGGCAAAGAGAGATGGGATGTGTTGACATAGCAAACCCAATCAAAGGATGGAATGCTTCATGAGGAAATTATCTGCTCTACACAGTCTGTAATTGATGTGAACATATGCTTCAACTCATTTTCTTGTGAGTTCCGCAACAGTGTGCTAGGCTTCACCTTGTTAGCACCAGCATGTCCTGTTGTATTGGACTTTCAGCAGAGCAGAAGTAAAAACAATCAACAAGACTGTGGGTCCTATAGTCATGTGAAGATGTTAGTAGGAAATCTTTGATAACTGATGGTAAAAACAGAATGAATTAGTCCAAATGGCCCAAAACCCAAAGGAAGTGTGCAGCTAAGGAAGATACATTTTAATCAGACTGAACACAAAGCAGTAACAAGTATGTTTTTCATTTTCCAAGCCTCTTTCACAGATTAAGACCTATTAAGAGTTTTATCTATCCACTGTAGTGTTTTAATAAATGCTGTGTGCATTGGAAAATTTAAAGACGTTATGAAAAATCACAACCATGTTTAAGATTTAGCTATAAATAACTTACAATTCAGGCAGTTGCAAATGACAACAGAGATAGTGGATGTGACGCAAACAGCCTGAGTGCTTTTACATTTCACCATTCTGTAAAGATTATGCAAATGGAAACAAATTAAACAATGTAGGATACTAAACCAGAAAAACTTCATGGCCTGATGAGTCAAAAGAAAGTGCTTAACAAGATTATTAGAGCACAAAAATCACCATACCTTGGGGTATATTTTATTTCTCCTTATTAAAGACTAAAGAGGGATTTTGTAGTGTACTTACTGTTTTGTAATAGAAAGACTAAAAACTATACAAAACTTATAAATTCATGATTGATTAGATTTGAGGGGGTGGTTAGAAAGATAGTTTTTTTTCTTGTCTATTGCTTTCACAGTTCTGAAAAAGTCAAGTCATCTTTTAAAATTTCCCTTAATTAGATTTCATAATGTATTTTATATTCAAGTTTAATAAAATTATTTTTTTTTTGAAAAATAAAGTTTTACCTAATATGCTTTTGTAATTTGAATGATGCAATTGTGATCATAATTGAAATAGCAATTTAGAAATTCAATTTGATTTGACACCACATTGAATTATAATTTTGACTATTAATGACAAGTGATGGTGTAAACCTGACCCAAGCTGTTTATTCTTAGACAATTAAAATTGGTAATAGAACCACTGATTGAACAGTTATAATACTTAACACCATTGATACATGGACATCATTTAGCATTTTACAAGGATATTGTTTTTTTTTTTTCCCTTCTTTATTTTCTTTAATATTTTTTGGAGTCATTTGGTCAATAGTTAAATGATGAGGTGGCTCACATTCATGGAACTTTAATTAAACTTTAATTGTATAATTCCAAGAGTTAGGATTTTTGCAGTGTGATGTCACAATATATCCCACTAAAGTCATACAGTGTTTGTCATTGGTTAAAACACATTCATTTATATTTCTGTGTTGGTCACTGTTGCTGATAACCCAAAATGCTAAATTTGTATTAAGTTGGACTGTAAACCTGGTTTTTCACCAAAGTGAGTCAAATCACTATATTCTGTTACAGAACACTACGGGGTGCATACATTCCTTTGTGTACTTTATTAAAACATTTGTGCTAAACATGGATGGTATGTCATATGTGCTGGAGCAGCATTGTGTCCTTTCCTCTTATCAAGAGTAACAATAGTAAATGCAACAGCAGATTTGTGTTTGCCATTATTCTGTGGATGTTATTTGGGAGAGAAAGGGGCTCTCTACTCTGATCCCACCCTTCCTACTGAGTTCTCCTTGATGTGTTGTGCACAGCTGGTCAGAACTTCAGTCTTCCCCCCCATGGCAGGCAACCCCTCACCTCTGTACTCTGCACCTTACAATTAGACTCATCACTGCAAACAAAAGCAGCACACAGAGGCCCAGTGGAACCTGGTGCTCTTCACTGAAGTGTCTCCCACAGCTGCCGATTCAAATGGAAACAGTCACTGAAGTGCTAGGTGGTGGTGGTGGAGGAGATTTATTCTTCAACCACAACATCATAGTCAGTTAGACAGGCAGCTGGTGTGGTGTGTGTTATGTTGTATATGTGAGTTAAATCACAACACGTATTTGATTCTGTTTCAGCCTAACGAGGCTTTTTGTGTGTGATGTCACCCAGCTTAGAGTTGACTGGAGAAACATGTCTACCTCTATCTTTGTTATGTTTAATGAGGTTTAATTAAAAAAATGCTTGTACATTGTCTTTTTGCTATGCATTAAACATAAAGTTTGAACTTATATTAAAGTTTTATGTATCTATCTATCTGTATTTATGTTGATTAGTACAGTGCCAGTCGGAAGTATGTATTCATGTGAGAGCTTAAGTAGAGTTGTCAATAATGGCCAAATGAGTATGTGTTTGAAGGTTGCATGTACAAATAATTGTACATACTCTGTACTCTGTAGTGTTATAAAGGGGTATATTGGCGAGTGCAAAATAAAATAGTGTGTGAGATTTCCCTGGTTTAATTCTCGGGGAGGTGCGCATGATAAATTGATAAAGTTTGCACCAATGCTGAGGTTTTGGTAGAATCTGATGAAAGATGTAAATTGGTACAAATAAAACTATTTATTTAGCATTTAACATTTTTTAGTGCAGGGGTGATTATCATCCAAGGTTAGCAATTAATATACAAACAGATGTAATTTAGCGAGCAGACTAAGAATAACTTAATCTTTAAATTATGTGTGTGGCTCACACTTCCAGAGGAAACATGGTATGTGTGTGTGTGTGTGTGTGTGTGTGTGTGTGTGTGTGACTCGCATGGCCCAAACGCTCTAGCTATTACTTATACCTGCAAAACTGAAACAGATACTATATTGTAGAATATGTATTTGAATTGTCATTACACTTTTTCCGTTTATTCATACAATGCCAATTTGTTTATGTTATTGACATATAATCACTGTTAAAAGTTTGTGTTTCTGAATGTTTCTTATTCTGTTAATGGATATATCCAGGTTAAACATTTCATTCTACCTTTAAAATTGCATTGACAGTGCACATTGCAACCCTGAAAAGCAAAAGCAGGTATACATGTGTGCTAACATGAAGCAGGTTAAAAAAAAAAAAAAAAAAATCTCTTCATGAGAGAGTTTGCATTAGATTAGCCGGAAGACTCCATGCCCTAACAGACGGCTGGTGCCATATGAAGATTTTTTTTTTCTTGCTTCGAGCCCAAAGCATAACACATCATCAAGGAAAAGACAGCCTGTTTGGGGAAGAGGACCCCAGCGAAAGACAAGGGATAATTGCAAATAAACCAATCACAGTATTTAGCAAATAAATTTAGTACCATCTGCCACGCTGCAACAGCTCTAAGGAAGTCACTCTAAATTGAGCAACAAGACGACAAACACAATAAGCCATTCACTTAGATTCCCTCAAAATGCACTAGGGATATTAAAAAAGCTGGTGTCCAGGCAATTTCACATCTGCTAATTGTGAGCTACACTTAGACACCAGATTTCTTTGGCAGAATGGCAAACATGCCGTGGGTTGGAGATTCAAAGTACTCTCAAGTACTTTAAATCACGCTGCCACAGTATATTTCTTTGAGATTTCTTTTGTTTCTCACCTTGGTTGTTTTTGATGGTAAAATTGGGATTGTTGAGCATCTCCGGCACGAGACGATAGTCGAAGTAGTGGCCCTGGATTGGGTCATCTTTGTCCACTGCACTGACAGTCTGAATCACCTGTGTTGAAAAAAAAGCAAAGCGACAAGTAGATACACAGAAGAGAACTCAAAGCTATTTATTACCGTGCTCTGCCACTGCAGTGCAATAGTGGCCAAATCACACCTGATGAAATATATACCCCATTCATTCTTCGAGTTTTGAGATTATTATCAATGAGGTGCTGTCTACTCTGGCACACTTTCAGCCTTCCAGCTCTATCTGTTAATCTGTCATCATAGGTTTTATCAAGTTGTACGTCTTTATGATTGATTAGAAATTACAATTCACACACTGCAGTACAGTCTTTCTTTTCCTTTCTTCTTCTCCATTTTTCAATAAAGCTCCCCATTGTACACACACATGGCTGCCTGAATGAGGTCGATTGATGAGAGGGAGAATGCTAAGTACTTGTCCAGGATTTTTTTGGCTGTGAAATGCATTGTGCCATCTGGAGGAGGACATGAAAGACAGTCTTGAATTATGATCCACTCTGATCAATCTTGACTGCTCTCATTTCCCCTTTGCTCAATGCACACTGTGTCAGGGTAGGGCTGTTGCAAAGAATAAGGAGCACACTCCCACCTCTGTCTTTTTCCAGGGAAATAAATAGCCTATAATTCACTGCGGCCAATCATTACAGGGGAGGAGAAGGAGAAAGAAAAGGACAGGGAGTAAGAAAGTGATAGATCACAGCTTCGGTGAATGAGTCACCTCTTTTCTTACCTGTCCGGGTTTTCCATTTTCACACAGAAAGGCCTCATATTCAGTGGCAAACTCTGGTGCATTGTCATTAATGTCCTTTACTCTGATGGCCACGATTGCTCTTGATATCTGACTGTCATTTCCTAAAGATACAAATTGAAAGAGAGAACCAGAGGGAAACATTAAATAATACACAATGTAAGAGTAAAGCCACTAAAACCAAGAATAATCATAATATGAAAGGCAATTTTAGTGACTTAGATTTTAATTTCCTTTATTATTCACCATATTTCCCCCCTCATATTTTGATCTGATGGGATGACAGATGATAAACGGCATCACTCCACATTTCAGATGGAATTACCGTATTTATGCTAACCAGAATCCAAGCCAACAAAAAGACCAAGAATTAAGTACAGAAAGGTAAAAAAAAAAAAAAAAAAAAACTCAAAGTGAGGAGCTTTTGAAACAATCCCAATGCACATTCATGTTTAAAACATCAGGGTTAAAATGTGCATCATAATGAGTCATTAGTGAGTATAGTCTAAAAAGACAATAAAAGGTTGTTTAATTTTATTATCTTTAAATGGGAATTGTTCATTAGCAGTAGTGGAGAAGCTTTAAAAAAAGTCCCACTTACATGACGGTAATTCATAGGAAATCATCTGGATGCCAAGTTAATGAATAAAAAAAATGTAGTTTGTGATGTTTCAGGTTGATGTATATTATGAGAAACACACATTATATACATTCATCATTTTGGTATTACAGTATATCTTAAACTAAGAGGTTTAACACCCTGGTATCAGGATTATTTCTAATATATTTTGTTAACTCTAATGCTGATGCTGATATACTGACATTTGTCTTAGAGAGGGAATTGAGAATAGCAAATTAAAGTCTAACATTTATAAAAGTACAACTATAACCATATAGTCCCAGACGCTTCTTGCCCTTCAGATAGCTTTAAAAAAAGAGGTATGTGGTGAGGTAAGTGGAAATTGACGGTGTGATAGACAGTGATAGATGGATTAGAACAGAGGGGGTGGAGGGGGAGGAAGGGGTGGAGGCAAACTCTCTCCTCACTTAAGTGATTTTTCTCCCCAGCAGCAGACGGGGAATTGAATCTGATTAGTCAGATGTCAACTGGTGCGTGCAGCAAAATGTGCCTCCTTTGGGCTGGCAAATGGCATCGAGATAGAAGGCATAGTTTTTTTCCTTTTCTTTTTTTTTTTTCTTTTTACCTGAAATGGCCCAGTTTCTATCAGAAATAGCAAGTAAATGAATTAATAAAACCACAATATCTATTTCGGCAACGTCATAATAAGTGTTCTCAGAGATGGCACTATCTTTCTCCAACATTCATAGAAATGGGTTTTCTATGTTAGGTTGTGTGACGTGACAGGGGAACCAGCGAGCCAAAGGAAGCTTATTAAACACCTCCAACAGGCTTGTTACAAATGTTTAGATTTGTCTGTAGTGCATGGCATAAACATTACACCTTGAGCTTTCATTTTTTGTCCTACAATTGTTGTGTGCTTCCTGAAATGGAGGGAATAGAAATAATAGCTGGATGATTGGACTTTAAGAGAAGGAAGAAGAGACGCAGTAGTTGCAGACAGAATAGGTTCCAGTGTAAATTCCAATAGCTTTAAGGGGTACATTGAGCTTTATCACAACATACAGCCACCCTGAAACAATCTGTATGCAAATAAAGCCTTACATATGGCTGGAGCTGTTTGTAGCTCAGCCGGCAAGAATTTATACGTAGTCAGTGAGTTTTGTGGTTCGCAGATGTTCTTTAGTCTGTAATAGATGTTGGCATTGGACCGATCCAGTCTGGAACATGTCTTTAAAACAGTTCATTTGATACGTCTTAATGTTTTTTGTACTTTCACAAATTGACTACTGAGCTGTTTAACTCAATCAACGCTCAGCAAAAGTAATGCCTCTGTGAATTCCAATGCAGTCTGTTTACTCTCACTTCAGTTTAAAGTGATGGTTTACAAAGTGCTGCACTGTTCAGCAGAGGATTGTGCAAAGCAAGCCCAGGATTGTTTACTGAGATGACCTGCGGAACCAAACAAGATGAAATAATTGCAATTATTCATTCACATACACGTGCCAGTAATCGCCTAATATATACCTAATTGTTAATCATGCTGAGATCTCATTGTAAGACCATCTGCTAATAAAGATAAAACTAAAATATGGATCATAATTTATTCCACAGTTTGTATTAGTTCCAGTAATGTTTAATTTGGTGCTAATTACTTTCCAGTCCAGAGGCACTCAAAGGTTACTTACCGACTTCTGTTGCAGTCACTGTGATGTTGTGCCACATGTCAGTCTCCCTGTCCAGTGCTTTAGCCAAAGTGATTTTCCCGTCATCCACATTTATGTTGAACTGCCGCTCCATATCAGTGTGACGATCGATGAAGTACCTGCAAAGAAAGTAAATATACCACACACAACAGCAAGAATTGAATCCAAGGACCACATAGGGCATGTTACTGGCTTGCCTTATCGCATTTTTTTTTCTTGTTTTGTTCAATCAATGTCCTATTAGTTGGTTACATGATAGCCTATACGATTAATTCAGGTTTTTACGTAACTTTTCAGTCACTCATTATTTAATAAAGGAACAGATATGCTTTTTAATGTGACGCATAGCAATTGATGCTTGAAAAAAAAAAAAAAAAAAAAAAAAAAAATATATATATATATATATATATATATATATATATATACACAGATACACGCTTGTTCTGTATCCATATTACCAGGTTCTAAATTTAAGCACACTATAATTTCCATGAAGTGGAGAAGTTGCAACAAAACAGACTGTTGATTTCCCTCACAATGGCCCTTAAGAGAAAGCTGTGCTGCAGCTTTTTCTGAGTCCTTTGGGTGTTCCAGCTAACAGGATATTCATTAAGAAGAACCAAAAGATCTGCACACATTACAAGAAGTAGGAAATCAATAGGTATCATCTGTGGACTAATTAGAGCCTTCAAATGAGCAGCATGGGGCATTAAAATGGAGTAGGCCCTCTCCCAGATCGCCATTACACTGCCTCCAGCACAAATATCCCATTAATACATGTCCTGTCAGGGTAAAGAATGCAGTGGTGTTAACCCTGTTTGGAATCTGTCAACACTCATTGGTCCCGAAGGCTTTGCAATAATGACTTAGGACAGTATTATGTCACTGTCACACAACAAACTTCCAACAGAGAAGTGTGGGAATAATGAATGCAATCCATGTGAACCAATGGCCTCAAAGTAAAGAGTCACCTTGTTCTGGTTTTACCACATTCATTTGTTTTCCTTTAAACTAACAGTGACCTCAGTGTCCCAATAGAAACAGACTCAGATCAACAACAAGAGCAAAATACTAACACATTAGAAAAAAAACTACGTCACAGATTCAAAGATTTTTCAACACATGTCAACTGTGGGTATGTTTCAGAACCAATGCAAACTGAGGGAAAAGATGCATTTTTTAATTCTATCCTCCTGGACCTGGGAACCTCATGTACAAAGTATTGCATTTAAAATGGCGTGGATACAGCCTTACGCTTAAATTCTTAAAAAAATGCATATGCACATAGAAATTCAGATGTATAAATCTGTGCGTATGAATTAATCCACGTATAATTATTTTGAACATCCAAATCAGCATGGAATTGAGCACACGTGCCCCCTTCCTGTCCATATCCACAGTTAAATATGCAAATCATAATAAAATGAGACCGGCAGCGGAATTCCACACAGCATGATCAGAAACATGCGGTTCTTACCACCAGTAACACAAGAAAGAAGACATTTGTAAATTATTAGACCGACAGCAACATATATGATGGAGATGATTTTCGAGTGAATAGACTTTAATTAATTTAGACAAACACAGTTCGCTTAATGGTTGACTGTATTTCTGAATGTGGGTGTTAAGAAGTGGGAAGTGGATAACGGAAGAGAAGGAAAATACAAATACTACTACTACTACTACTACTACTACAACTACTACTACTACTACAACTACTACTACTACTACAACTACTACTACTACTACTACTACTACTACTACTACTACTACTACTAATAATAATAATAATAATAATAATAATAATAATAATAAGCGCAAAATATGTCTCTAAGTAACAATAAAGGGTAGGGACAGAGCAATACAACAGGTAACCCTTCTTTTTTGGACTGAATGAGACTCATTCTGGAGGCACACATATACGTATAGGCTTATTGTATAGCTTGTTGTCTTCCACTGGCTCAGCATAAAACAGGTGAATGTGACACACAGTAAAGCACTTTGAGACAAAAGCGCTCTATAACTGAGATCTATTGACAAATATGTCAATCACAAAGTACATGTAGCTGGCTCGGATTAGACGTATAAATACAACAATGAAATAAATTCATTTATTTTATTGCAATAACAAAACATGCATGATGTCTTTAAAATGTTGCACTTCTTGCAGTGTTGACCTTCGACAGCATTTGCAGACAAAGTAAAAAAGATGTATAAATACAGTTGTAACTCAGGTCAACAGCAGCTCACAGCCCATCACAGATAGGTTCATGTGGGAATGCATTGTACTATTTTAGGCTCAATAAATCCTTATGCTGCGTTCACACCGGATGTGTCACAAAATGTCCGTATGTCCAGATTACATACAAAGTCAATGAATAGATGCGTCCCAGATGCAAAATCTTTCAAGTGCGGCGGTGCGGTCCGATCCGCACATCAAGTGCGTTGGTCGTGCGAGCACGCTCCCGATTTTACACATATCCGCTCATTCGCAAGAGTTGAAAATATTGAACAGGCTGTCAACACGGACACCGGTCTGTTCACCCATTCAACCATGGAGTAGAAGCTGTGTGTGACCACCTGGAGCTGTATGACACGGCCTTTATAACCAAGACCAGACTCAGAAGGATTTGGCTTGGAGGAGAATCAGCGAGGAGGTGGTAGTAGCAGGTAAAAGTTCTCTCTGTAGCACTGAGCTAGCATAGCATTAGCCGCTAATCACACCGGCTTTTTACACTGGTGGTTTAGGTGTATGAGAGGAGAAAAAGGAGCGCAGCTTCTCGCTTCAGCATGCAGTAAAACCCAACGAGTTGGATGTGTCGCTGGTGGGCGGGGCTTCGCTTCAGACGTGTGTATGAAGCGAATTGGGGACATTTTTTGATCTTGCGGGCCCTTCGGTACGTTACGTGCAGCAGATGCGTACGGTGCCGCAGAAGACGCATTTGGTGTGAACGCAGCATTAGAATTTAAAGCATCAATAGATGTGCATACGACACCTCGGGACTTGCAGTGAAGCACTGCACATTTCAGTTTTGAAACATCTGGATTTTATCATACGCACTGTTTGTACATGAGGCCCCTTGTTTAATGAAAGCTGTGACAATAACTCAGAAACTTCTGTGTCTGTTAGCAGCATATCACTTTATTGCAGAACCTTAAAATAGCACATAAAATTGTCAATACATCTCATCTTGGAATTTTAAACACAGCATCACTTTTCAGATGAAGTTTGTAAATCAAAAACAGTTTTAAAGTGATCCAGCATATAATTTATTTGCCGAACCTCTGCTTATTTTAACCCTTTGTGACCCTGCCTGTGAAACACAGACTCTTTGAGACGTTTACAGTCTTTAGAGCACAGTGGCAACACATAAGGCTCTCTATGAGGAATAAAAAGGACTGAAGCGGCGGGTATGAAATTGGAATGCACATAAAAGAGAATTTGAAGCTGTGAAATAACGCTTTCATGTACTGCTGTGCACAGCGCAGATTCTTGGGACAAACCCACACAAAAAAGCCTATAAAAAAAGATCCGTCATTATGGGTCATCTCTGGTTTCATTCGCCATTATGTGTGACTGTCACAAACATCCTACACACCTGGAACACCAGGCCGCAGTGATTCACGTGAGCTAATTTCACCATGTACAGTGTTTCCAGGACAAACTGTCTCTGCTCCCTATTCACCATCCTCCCACACAATCCACCTTCCTCTCTCTATGACAGTAAAAAAAAAATCTCTCTCTCTCTCTCTCTCTCTCTCTCTCTCTCTCTCTATCCAGCTGGGGTTCAGGCTTTTCCTAATCCAATCCCCATATCCAATTCTTTGCTAAAGGACCCCCTCCTCCCTTCCTTCCCCATGCTGGAAACCCTCGGCCACCATGCCTTTCTCAGTTACTCCCCCCTCCATCACCCTTTGTTTTCTTTGCATCCTGCACTAGAACTGCTCTTCCCTATCACTGAATACCTGTTGGCAGAAACCCTGTAGTGCATATGCAAGGGAGAAGCGGGAAGGAAGACTGAAATGAGGCGAAAGCAGCGAAAAAATTGCCAGAGACAACATCACAACTATTTATATGAAAAAGAGTGCAGCTTATACAAGGGTGTTTGAAAATGAAATAAATAAACCACTGGCCCAGATTCCAATTGTTGGGGAGATGTACCAAGCCGTGACATTTCCATTTTTGAGATGAAATGGTGTAAAATCCCGTAGACGCGAGGCTGGGAGTGGTCCATGAGGACACTCTCATGGCCCACTCCCTTCCTCTAACCAATTCTCTGCCCAGCTCCAGCCTCCTCCCCACCTCCCCTTCACCCCCATCCCTCTTTCTCTGTTGCCCTGCAGACGCAAAGCACTTTCAAGGCAGGCAGACAGCATCAAACCACCTGGGAACAGCCTCTCTCCTGCAGAATGAGTTGATCCCATGCAGTCAAACTTCTGACAGCCTTACGTGGAAGTGAGGAGACAGACCCTGAAATGTTCTGCCACCTGTCATTCAAGCTGACAACATGATGTGAAAAGAATTAAATGCAATAAAAAAATAAAATAAAATAAGATATCCGCCATCATATTTGCTTGGTTCTCCTGAGTCTGATGTTGAAGAAAAAGTGAAAAATTGTACACTAAAGCTTTATAAATATAAATGGCATTGACTGACCTCAGTGTAACAGTCAAACGGTACGTACAGCAGAGAGATTCTTTTACTAAAAGCACACATCAAGAATGATTCAGTGCAAAAAAAAAAAAAATAACATAATGCACTAATCAAAATGCATCAGCGGGACACAAGCCATTCTGTGTACACAAAGAGATAACTATACACTGTAATCAGAGAGTTGTTTTTCTTGTTTCCTCATTTATGGATCTCTGCACTGATGTGCTCTGCATTCCTCACAGTTTCCCTGTCTGTCAAACAGTACAGTCAGGATGACATCTCCACTGGAGAGGCTGTGGGAGGTAATCTTTTGTCTCGTTAGCATGACGGCTACCATTGCTCTTGCTAACCCCCCGTGATACATATTTACATTTTGATTATAATTAAACTTATACTTCACTATACACAACAACAAACTTGTTCAAACTGTACAATTAAAAAAAATAAAAAAAAAATAAAAAAAAATATATATATATATATATATATATATATATATATATATATATATATATATATATACAGTATATAGGCCTATATTTTGTAAAACTGAAATGAATTTAAAGTAGCTCAATTACTACATGTCTGGTGAAGTAACACTAAGGAATTCTCCTGGGAAACAAAGAGAGATTTTCATGATTTTTATATTGGCTACAGTTAAGGAATACTGTATTACTTAAAATAAATTACTACTCAACTTGGTGAAAAGTTCCTAGAGTAGCGAAGGGTAGAACACATTCTAAATATTTTTCATGACTATTATCCAACTCTCATTAACGATTAATAACTGTTAATAGTGTCTCAGAATCTCCATTTCAAAATGTCCTCCATTCTGTTTCATTGTATACCCATTTCTGCATTTTTCTAAATTTAGTTTACCGTTACTTACTTTTACTACTTTGCTGGCAACTAAACCTTCCAAAATCATGTCAAGCATGCCGAATAGGGTTATTTGAGTCAACTACTATTATTATTTTTATGATTGACTGTGTATACTTCAGATTAAACTATGAAAGCCAAGAATTCCAATCAAAGTTGCAGCTCTGACGTAGACCTGAGCGCCAGTAAAAGTTAAAACATGGCTCATGCAGACGGAAAGCTGTTAAAACGGGCAGATGTGTGCAGATTTTTGAGGAAACTCACCAGAATAACAAGGTTTTAGCATGTTTAACACAGATGACACTGATGCTGCCTAGCAGTGACAACAAGCTCGTTTGAAGCACGGTTGTGTGACAACAGGGCATCACACAGCATGTTGTTTTTATTGAAAAATACCATGTAAATGGGATTGATTCATTTATTTTGCCATTTAATGATGTGAAACCTTTAAGTACCTTTAAAGACGCAAGTTTTCACAAAATTCCCTGCAGCTGTGTGATTATAGTAATAGATTCTGACTGGATTATGAGCGAGATTGAATATATTTGACTGTTTTGTACATTTACTAAAAATTAAGTCACCTGTTTTCAGGGGGAACATAGTGTGTAAATGCATATTATTGTCCTAAACGGTTAAACAGTTAACCATGAGCATTGCTAATTTAAACACTATATATATATATGTAAATGTATTCATATCTTTCTTTGCTCAAATATTTTACCTCAGAATAATTAATAATAAAAAAATGGCACATTAGCATTTAGGAAGCAAACCCTGCAAAAAATCTAGCATCAGATTGTGCTTTGGTATGAAAAGGACATCATCATACCATAAACTTAGATTTAAGATTTTAATATTAGCAATCATTAGCAATCCAAGCTGCACTATGTCTCCATAACAACTATATAAACCGCCCCTCACAGTAAACCTAGTGTAACCTCCTAATTAACTCATCTCTCAGAATGCACTTTCATTCTCGTGAGTTGGAAAGACATGAGCAACCTGTCATGCATAATAGCATCCTTATAAATACTTTATCAGTAATGCATATCTGTGAGTGTATAATGACCTGTGTGCTTAGTGAGCAATAAATCCAAACACAAGTGTTTCCAATGCTTTGATGAGCAAGTGTAAAGATTAACAACTATTTTCATGTTGTCTTAGATAGTTCTTAAGGCATTACTGCATTTAAAATGTTTGAACTTGTTATCTGGTTGTGACCTCAAATTAGCTTTAATCATTAACAACAATGGAAGAACGTACCCCCAAAAACAAGTTAGGCTTGCTCTACTGCCCTCATATTCTCTTTTGATATTTTGTAAACACTTATTATTTATCTGCCTGCATGTCAACTGTCAGTGGTTCTCCAACTAAAACCAAAACCCAACAGAGAAAAATCTATTTCAGAACATTATTTTTAAATACTGATGGGGGAAAATGTAATTAAAATGATGAAAAGCAAAGCATCTTTGTCATTGAATAATATTACAATGAATAACACTGAGCAAAATATTTCCAATGAAATACATGTACTAGACAGTGGTGAGTGCCAGATGCCACAGTGGCTTTTCTTTGTGATCAGTCAGGTAAAAAAATGACAGATCACAGGCTCAGGAGAGAAGCAATACCAAAGGGTATTTCATAGAGTGTACCTGAAATGTTATTGGTTGGATACATTAGGTAGAGCTGAGGGGTTGTTTGTCTCCTGAGTGCAGAAAAAGCAACAGCCCAGCCAAGCTTTTGCCCAGAGTGGTGTAGACTGAGACTGGTTTGGTCTGGCCCGACAAACATGAGGGGAACTTACAAGAGGTGATGAGGAAGGAGATGAAAACACAAGGAGGAAGAGTGATTTTAATCACAGGGTCAACTAGAGAAGTCATCTAGATGGTGGCAATAGAACACCAACACTGATCGACAATATACTTGAAGGAACCTGTTGACTTCTTTTGTTTTGATACATATGCTCAAAATAGTAGGAATGAAAAGGATTACACATATAGTACTGACTTTTGACCTTCACAACTCTGAAAGTAAAACATGGGGTTTACATTGTTGAGACAGGACAAGACCGGCAGCACTGATCATTAATTGCAATTAATTAATTATAGGAAAAAAAATAACCTACTAAAAAAATTTACGCAGTTAATTGCTTTTCTTTTTTGCACCCCAAACATGCACCGGCTACAACGGTAGAACCGGAGGAGAAGTCTTTGTGCTTCATGCGTGTTAATTTTAGTTTGAAAAAACCCACACCAGATGGAATACAAAAGCCCAGTTGTATGCAAATTGTGCATGAAAGAGTTTGTGGATCACCGAAGGTCTTCCTCCTCCAGCGAAGCTCTCCCACCTCAATGCTAAACATGTAGCAGCTAGCACGAACAACGGTCCTTCAGACGCTACTCTAGACCAGAGCAGACAGAGTGTCTAATACAATCCACACTGGACAAGATGACAGGGTTCAGAGCCATTAGTCTATAAGTGACAAATGAACAAAGTCTGTGGATAATGATTGTAGGACAATGGACCACTCTCAGTGGTAGAGTGGTTTACAGCATTGTGATTGATTGGTTTGTTTTATTTATTTTTTATTAACTGAAGAAGAGAACAAAAGTACTGTGTTCAATAATTGTAATGCTCATAAAAGTGTTCTTCCTATTTTTGATGTGCTAACTTATAGCACTTCATACGGACCTGATGTTTTATTTCCTTTTTATTTTCTATTATTTGGAGATTGACAAAAGTACACATCATTCTTCCCTCTGATGGTAAAAACTAAAGACTAGCCTCAAATACAGAGGAATGTAAATGTTATGCTTGCATCTGTTCAAGTCTGTTAAAACAATGACTTTATATAAACACTGTTATTTATCAATCTTTTGATCTGACACAATAATGTAATTTAAATGAAACTACCTCAAGTTGAGGGCGTTTCCAGGCAATTTTTAGGTTAGATAAAAAAAAAAAAAATAGATTAATTAGATTAATTAATTAATTATAGAGCATAATTAATTAATCACACATTCTTTTTTATCTATTGACAGCACTAGTTGTAATATTTGAAGATTAGTTGCACAACTGGAAATATACGTATGTATACATACTATACCATGTATAGACATACTGTATTTGTACATTGATACAGTGTATAACAATTATTATTAGTATACTTATACTTAATGATAAGATATACCTGGTCTACGATGAAATAGGTTGTTCTGTCTAAAAAAGAAACACTTCCCATTTTACTGACAAGAGCAGTCAGAGTGTAAACCTCCACCAAGCGCAAATATCCTCTTTGCCAGATATTCACAATTATCTGGATCAATGATCCTGCTCATGGTATCATGATCATTCACACTTTAAAGGATCATAAAAAAGTTCTATCCTCATTAATAACGAAACATTAGGTAGAAATGTATGGGCACCCCCATTTTTAAATACAATTCTGGTGAAATAAACAATCCGGATCCAATCAGAATAAGGTACTTGAGGCCACAAACCGACAAAGCTGACTCAAATGTGAACCAAGTTATGAATTTTTGCATATGATAAGAGATAGTAATTTTTTGATTTTTAATAATACATCAATTTCATGTAGTGTTTTTTTGGACAATGACAGGCTGGTTTGAAACCGATCTAGAATTAATTTATTCATCTAAATCCCTATGAAAATGTAATGGAATCTTCTATAGTAAAAAGACTATTTTTGGTTTAAATATTTGACAAAATAGGTTCATTTTAATATGATCCTGCTAACTGACAAACAAACATTACCTCCTTGGCGGAGGTAAAATGCTATAGTATATTAAAGGTATATATTTTTAAGGGTATGTTTACTGCGCAGTTGCCGCAACTAAACTTATTTTATTTCATTTCATTGATTTATTTTAAAGAAAACTTTTTACCTGTACAGCAAAAACTGTACAGGTAAACAAAGACATACACCTGCAAACCTGCAAATGTATTATTCCACAAATTCATGAAAAAAAAAATTTAAACTATTTTTTATAGATCTCATCTTGAGCATATTAATACTGTATGAAACCATTTGATTGATTTTGTCAGATTGTTAATTTAGATTAGCCACTGATTTAAACAGTAACAGGCAATACATAAATACATTTATGTGACAAGAAAACAACTGGCAAATACTGTTGTTGTTGTTGTTGCTGGCAACAGACCTACACAGTATTCTAGCATGCACTTCCTTTTTCATCCCCTTTCTTTTTGAAAGCATAATGTAGGCACCTATTTTGAGTAGGCACACCTGGAGGCCGGGTTGTGTAATTCTTCAAGGCGTGGTTAGAAAGTGTGTCCAGGAGGAGATTCACACACCTCACTCAGCTGGATCAAACATTGTCATTACTCAGGGACGTGGTTCAGTGGTACACTGTGCCACCATGTGCGCATTGACTGTGTGCACTGTGCACCTCAGTTGCTGACACTTTGTACGGAACTCTGTGCTGTGTAGCGTGGGGTGCACACTATAAAGCTGGTTAAGGAGGGCAGATCTGCAGTGTGTTCTCTGTGTTACACTGAGTGCAGTGTGGGGTCTGTGGCTGTCTTTCCTGACCAGATGTGGCTCAGAGACCAGTGCCAGCCTGGAGCACAGTGGTGCCCGGAATGTTGCCTCAAGCAATAATCAATTCTTTATATATTTTTAATACAAGCTCTCATTCTATGGAGGACGAGGAGTGCCACAATTAAATAAATAAATACACTTAATTAAAGGGTCTATTCTCCCATCTAGACTTAAGCGCTTTTTTGCACGCGCTTCCCTCCAACGCGTATTCTCCGATCCAGGCTGCTGACACGCCCACCGTGCGTAAGGAACCAAAAAGCGCGTATGTGTGAATGAAGGTGGTCTGAAGGAAAGGAGGCGGTGATGTAATTTGTTTGGGCTGTCTAGAAATCACGGAACATGGAGTTTTTCCAACTCTTGTAAATGTCATTGAAATCTGTGTGAAACCTTTTAATTTGAAACGCCTTCATTAATAAACAATATAACAGGTTATTTGATCAGATCATTGATCAGATTCTTGCGATGTGACTGGGTCACAGTAAAAATATCTTTCTTTGATCAGCACTTCATTGGCATCATCGTCTTCATATACTTCATCATCATCATCATCATCATCATCATCATCATCATCATCATCATCATCATCATCATCATCATCATCATCGCCGTAAAGTGTGACAAAGTTAGATGCGCTGGAGATATGAGGAAATAACCTGGCCGCAGAGCGTCCTGCTAACACAGAGGGATGTTTGCAGTGAAACAGAACTATTGGCTTCCAGTTTTAAATATAAATTGTTTAAAGTGACCTGAGCTGAGCCTCATTAAAATATGTGTGGGAACAGTTTCTGGTCCATCCTCATCTGCATATGACAGCTTGTTTCATTCTGTAGTGGATAAAACTGTGACTTCACGTTTACATAGTATGAAAACAGTTGACTCACTGTGACCAATGTGGACAGAAGTCTGCGTCTGTCAGAACTTTAATTAATCGCACAGCAGCAGCTGTGATCACTCAGCTGCTGCTGCGTGACGCACGAGTCCGTGTGGCTTCAAATGTAACTAAGTCTATATTTCTAGTGCAATATAATGTTTCACCTTATCGGGGCTCTGCACTTATTCCAGGATTAGAAGCGTGTTCAGGGCTGCTCCACCCACAGTGTGTAACTGGGATGAAGGCATGCAGCGACTGACTTAAGTACAGGGGAGAATAGCACACAGCTAAAAACAGCACCGCTGTGCGGCTTTTTGGACTTATGTGCATGGGAGAATAGAGCCCTAACTAATTAAAAGTGACAATAATTAATTAAACGTGCCAACAATTAATACATTTTACCTTTCATTTTCATTTTGAAAAATATGAAGCAGGGTTCAACCATTTTCAAGGATTATATCACAAACTTTCTTGCAATGTTCTGTACAAATATAATGCTTATGATTTCCTTTCACCAATAAGTGGCGCTATGACTATGAATGACGGTTGGATTGAACCATAACTCATTTTTTTGGCAAACTTTTAATAACTACCATAAGCTTCGCACTCACTCGCGTGCCACACAATCGCCCTATGCTGTGAAAAATTCCTGGTGAGAACCCTGTTGTGGTAGTGTTATAGAAAGAAAACGCAGTTCTCAGGGAAATCTTCAGTGTACTGAAGTAATAGTTCTTCAGTACACTGAAGAATTCTGACATCATCCCTCTCTACAGTGATGATGTCAGAATTCTAAAGAACTGCATAGAAGTTTGCCATTCATAGACACAATTCCCACAAAATATCAAATTATTCACCAGTCCTAATATGCGTACAAATTTGAGTTTTTGAACGTGTTTAGGTCCTAAAAATTGCAATAGTTTCCTCTATAAGAAAAATATTACAAACGAGATGCAATACAACCCCGTGAACTGCCACCTTAACGTGGTGGGGTTGTTTGAGTGCCCAAATGATCCAAGGAGCTATGTTGTCTGGGGCATTATGCCCCTGGTAGGGTCTCCCATGTCAAACAGGTCTTTGGTGACCGGTCAGACTAAGCGCAGTTCAGAAGACCCTCTATGGACATTATAAAAGCAAGGACTGTGACGTCGCCCGGTATAGCGCAGCCTGGGGCCCCACCTTGGAGCCAGGCCTAGGGCTGGGGCTCGAATGCGCCTGGTGGTCGGGCCTTTGCCCATGGGGCCCGGCCGGGGCTAGCCCAGAAGGACGACATGGGCCCGCCCTCCTGTGGACCCACCACCCGCAGAGGGATCCGTAGGGGTCGGGTGCAGAGAGGACTGGGTGGCGGTCAAGGGGGGTTGCCTCGGCGGCCCGGTCCGCATCCACAGCTTCTGGCTGTTGGGACATGGAACGTCACCTCGCTGGGGGGGAAGGAGCCTGAGCTTGTGCGGGAGGTTGAGAGGTACCGGCTAAATATAGTCGGTACCTCTCAGTAATGCCTCTCCTGGAGAGAGGCTGGAAGCTCCACTTCTCTGGCGATGCCCACGGGAAGAGGCCGCGGGCTGGGGTGGGCTTGCTTATTGCCCCCAGCTCAGCCGCCACGTGTTGGAGTTTACCCCAGTGAACGAGAGGGTCACGTCCCTACGCCTTCGGGTTGGGGACAGGTCTCTCACCGTTATTTCGGCCTACGGGCCCAACATCGGCGCAGAGTACCCGGCCTTCCTGGAGTCCCTGGGAAGGGTACTAGACAGTGTCCCGACTGGGGACTCCATTGTTCTACTGGGGGACTTCAACACCCACGTGGGCCGCGACAGTGAGACCTGGACAGGGGTGATTGGGAAGAACGGCCTCCTCGATCTGAACCCGAGTGGTGTTTTGTTATTGGACTTCTGTGCTAGTTAAAGTTTGTCCATAATGAACACCATGTTCCAGCACAAGGGTGTCCATAAGTGCTCGTGGCACCAGGACACTCTCGGCCGGAGGTCAATGATCGACTTTGTAGTTGTATCACCTGATCTCCGGCAGCGTGTCTCGGACACTCGGGTGAAGAGAGGGGCTGAGCTGTCAACTGATAACCACCTGGTGGTGAGCTGGATCCGCTGGCAGGGGAGGAAGCCGGTCAGACCTGGCTGGCCCAAACGTGTGGTGAGGGTCTGTTGGGAACGTCTGGTGGATCCCTCTGTCAGTGGGGTCTTCAACTCCCACCTCCGGATGAGCTTCACCCAGATCCTGAGGGAGGTGGGAGACATGGAGTCCGAGTGGACCATGTTCTCCTCCTCCATTGTCGATGCGGCCATTCGCAGCTGTGGCCGCAAAGTCTCAGGTGCCTGTCGTGGCGGCAATCCCCGAACCTGGTGGTGGCGCCCGGAAGTAAGGGATGCCGTCAAGCTGAAAAAGGAGACCTACCTGGCCTTTTTGGCTGGTAGGACAGCTGAGAGGTACCGGCAGGCCAAGCGTGCTGCAACCCACGTGGTCGCAGAGGCAAAAACTCGGGTCTGGGAGGAGTTCGGAGAAGCCATGGAGGCGGACTATCAGTCGGCCTCGAAGAGATTCTGGCAAACCGTTCGGCGCCTCAGGAGGGGGAAACAAAGCTTCACCAACACTGTTTACAGTGCACTGGGGTAGCTGCTGACCTCAACTGGGGATGTTGTCGGGCGGTGGAAGGAGTACCTCGATCGTCTCCTCAATCCCACTGCCACGTTTTCCGATGAGGAAGTAAAGGCTGGGGACTCAGAGGCGGACTCGCCCATCACCCGGGCTGAAGTCACCAAGGTGGTTGAAAAGCTCCTCGGGGGCAGGGCTCCGGGGGTGGATGAGCTTTGTCCTGAGTACCTTAAGTCTCTTGATGTTGTAGGACTGTCTTGGTTGACACGACTCTGCAACATCGCGTGGCAGTTGGGGACAGTGCCTCTGGATCTGCAGACCGGGGTGGTGGTCCCTCTCTTTAAGAAGGGGGATCGGAGGGTGTGCTCCAACTACAGAGGGATCACACTCCTCAGCCTCCCCGGCAAGGTCTACTCCAGGGTGCTGGAGAGGAGGATCCCGCGATAGTCGAACCTCGGATTCAGGAAAAACAATGCGGTTTTTGTCCCAGTCACGCACACTGGACTAGCTGTATACCCTTCATCGGGTGCTCGAGGGTTCGTGGGAGTTCGCCCAACCAGTCCACATGTGCTTTGTGGATCTGGAGAAGGCGTTCGACCGTGTCCCTCATGGTGCCCTGTGGGGGGTGCTGCGGGAGTATGGGGTCCGGGGCCCTTTGTATGACCGCAGCAGGAGCCTGGTTCGCATTGCCGGCAGTAAGTCAGACCTGTTCCCAGTGCATGTTGGTCTTCGCCAGGGCTGCCCTTTGTCACCGGTTCTGTTCATTACTTTTATGGACAGAATTTCTAGGTGCAGCCAGGGACCGGAGGGGGTCCGATTTGGGAACCTCAGGATTTCATCTCTGCTGTTTGCAGATGATGTTGTTCTGTTGGCTTCCTCAAATCAGGACCTTCAGCATGCACTGGGGCGGTTTGCAGCCGAGTGTGAAGCGGCCAGGATGAGGATCAGCACCTCCAAATCTGAGGTCATGGTTCTCCACCGGAATAAAGTGGCTTCCCCTCTCTGGATCGGTGGAGAGTCCTTGCCTCAAGTGGAGGAGTTCAAGTATCTCGGGGTCCTGTTCGTGATGGTAGGATGGAGCGTGAGATCAATAGACGGATCGGTGCGGCGTCAGCAGTGATGCGGTCGCTGTATCGGACTGTTGTGGTGAAGAGGGAGCTGAGCTGGGGGGCAAAGTTCTGAATTTACCGATCGATCTACATTCCTACCCTCACCTATGGTCATGAGATTTGGGTAATGACCGAAAGGACAAGATTGCGGATACAGGCGGCCGAAATGAGTTTCCTTCGCAGGGTGGCTGGGCGCACCCTTCGAGATATGGTGAGAAGCTCAGTCACTCGGGAGGATCTCAGAGTAGAGTCGCTGCTCCTTCACGTCAAAAGGAGCCAGCTGAGGTGGCTCGGGCATCTGTTTCGGATGCCTCCTGGTCGCGTCCTTCGGGAGGTGTTTCAGGCATGTCCTATTGGGAAGAAGCCTCGTGGAAGGCCCAGGACACGCTGGAGGGACTATGTCTCTGAGCTGGCCTGGTGTCGCCTCGGGGTCCCCCCAGAACAGCTGGAGGAGGTGTGCGTTGATCGGAAGGTCTGGGCATCTCTGCTGAGACTGCTGCCGCGACCTGGCGGAGGCAGAAGATGATGGATGGATGGAGGTGCAATACAATAGGGTCCTACGCACCGTTGTGCTGTGTGAATTACTTTTAACAGTCAAACGCTGTCAAACTAACATCAATCCATCGAAATCCATTGCTTTGGTCTTCACTCTTTCCATTCATGGTGGCTACAACAATGGAGGATGTGCATGAACTTTCCAGGGAGTTGGTGAGAGAGATTTTAGGCCTCACTGGGAATGTAGAAGCAGGAATATAGTACAAAACCAACGTACAGATTATATAGTGCCACCCAGTGTATCAGAATAATGTTTACGAGATTTGCCCCAATCCATTGTCAAGGATCGATTTAGCTTGACTTGATGTTCAGGTAACTAGTCAGTGTTAGGAAACCGCCCCCACAGATTGTGACGAGGGAGTTTGACAGATAATATTGAATTATGAACTGCTGCAACACCAAACCACAAAATTAAAAAAAATGATTTCATTAATTATTGACACATTTAATTAATGATTGACACTTTTAATGTATTAATGAACGGTGAATTTATTTATTTAATTGTGGCACTCCAGGTCCGCCATATCATTCAGCCAGGTTGCAAAGTGAGCTTTTTCAAGCCAAGCTGCTGCAGCCATTGTATGTAAAGCTGACAGCCAGTCAAACACAAGAGTCTGATGTTATTCTATGTGATAACTTACATAATTGTTTATGTTTTACTGGTACAGTTTTATCTCTTCTCTGTTGGCTGTTGCTAAAAAATGTGGCTATGACAAATCCAGAAAGTCCAACCTTCTTGTGGTTCTTTGTTAGGAACACTGACCTGTTTATCTGTTTATTGTTGCATTTATAACACATACCTTAAAACTGTGTTCTCGCACGATTATATAAATACCGTGAGAACTCCTCTGTCTCGCGACATCACAGTCGCCTAACTGAAGCGCACCGTGGCGCACTCAAAACGCAACCGGTGGGGATTACGTGACGACGGACAGCGGGGAAAACCGGATCAGTGCCACCATGCCCAATGTTTAGCCATACAACAGTGCAGGGAGCTAAACAGTGCAATGAGAAATCAGGTGCTGTGATTGACACAGTGCAAAGCTGCAATTTAGGGCACCGTGATAGAGGCCTGAAAGTTTGACTGCAAGGATATCATAAAAAAAGGTAACAACTCTTCATAGTCTTCTGAAAGAGCCTTTTTTTGTATCCAAACAACTCTTACTATTTGGCTTGGAACACTCACATCATTGAGAAATAATATTTTCTGAGCATACCAATTTCCTAACAAAAGAATAAAAAGACAAAAAAGTCTAATCACGACTGTGTGAAAATGAAAGCGAACAATAGGTTTGATCAAGGAGATCATTTCAGTGGGTTGCTGCCACCTACCAACATAATTTATTTAGTTACATTTTCTTATATTATACTGTAAATCACTCAAAAGGGCAAGACGAAAGAAAGGATATTCCTATTAATACTGAAACTATTCCAGATTAATGTGTATTCAGAAATTTCAAAGTTAAGAAAATAAAGAAAAAGAAAATTCATATTCCTAATTACTGTAATATAAAATATGTATTGTAGGATTTCCACAGGACTGTGAACGGCACCATTTAGCCACATTAAAATTAAAGCAAAAGTCAAAAGTGGTCATCAATGTTCTACTTTTTCAGGGACATCATGCAAAACCCTTTCTCTCAAGAATCACCTCTCCTTACTTGATGATGCTGTTGGAAAGAGGGAAAAATATAGAAATAGTTGCTGTGGAGCCAGAACCAATCTAAAATTTCCAGCATTCTTCATGTACACCAACCTATTACATTGAACATGTTGAGTGTTGTCCTGGGGAAAGTGGGCTGGAAGTCACTAGAGCATTAATGAAATGCCAAGATAGAATGAAAGAAATGGCCTGAAATGGCCTGGATACCCTCTTGTCAAGGTGACTTTGTGGCACATACATAACATAATTAGATACGAGAGAAAAACAAAAAAGCTGGAGTGAAGATCATGAAAATACATTTTCTAAAGATCAGAAGCTTGAAGTAATTAATAGGAAAACCCAGTATCAACCATTTAAGTAAAACTGTCTATTAAAGACTGGAAAGACAAAAACATTGCCTCCAACTTACCTGACTTGGCTTCCAGTGGAATCTGGGTCCCTAGCTGCAACCATCCCAATGACTGTGTTGATGGGGGCATTCTCATTCACTTCCAGCAAGTACATGGGTTTGGTGAAAATGGGAGGCTCATCTGAGTCATCCACCACAATCTTCATTGTTGCTGTGTCTTTGAAAGGCCCACTGCTGCCAGGCTCTGTGCGGACGTTGGTGGCTTCAACTTTGAGGGTGTAGGCTCTTCTGGTCTCATAGTCCAAGGGCTGTAAGGAAAGAAGGTAAAAAGGCCACTTGTCAAGTCAAGCTCTCTATTAGTTACTCTCTACTCACATGAACTCTATCTCACACATGCTACAATCTCCGATAGTTATCCACCTGTACTGGCAATTAGTTGGGCTGTTTATTTAAGGTAAATAACCAATGTTAATTTTCTAATTTATCTTTGGTACCTGCTCAATTCTGTGCAAATAGTCAGGAGTTTTCTGGTGCCATTTAAAGCAGTTGGCCTAACTTTTTGTATGTCATAGGCATCTCCCTCACAGTAAATATGCTTCCTGGCTGCTTTGGAGTCTAATGAAATGTAGTCAACAATAGGAGATGTGAGGGCAAAAGCAAAGGTCACAAAATTCGACAAATGGTCGGCAGACTACCTGGTACCGGTTTGTAGCCCTGTGTTTGGGCACCACTGTGTTAGAGGTTACATCGATTGCAAGGCACAGATCTGCCCTGGATGAGATGTCAGTCCATCACATAAATCACACATAAGACTGACAGTTATTTTTACCACAAGTCACTTCTTGCTGGAAATTTGAGAAACTCCAATGAATTTGACATAAATGCTTTAGGACTGTGGGAAGATGCCGGAATACCCACAGTAAACCCATACAAACATGAGAGAATATGCAAACTACACTCTTCTCTTTTTCTCCCTCTCAATACTTTGGATGGCTTTCTGTCATTGTTACTGCCTCAGCCTCTCTTGCCTGTGACTAGCTGATAGTCCCGCTTTCATTTTTACTATTCCCTATAGTCTCAATGTATAATTCCTAACAATCAGTAAAGACATTGTTGGCAAGAACTCATAGGGGAACATATAATCTCTGGCCAAATTTTTACGTTTGTCATATTGTAAGTGTAAATGGACATGTCAGCTGTGGGTATGGACCACTGTCCGCCTACTTGTGACTTTGATTATATAGCTTGGGATAGAAATTCTTCCCTAAGATGGATAATCCCTTAACAACTCCTTTTACATTAGCATTTTTTTGTAAGAGACCAATCCATCATCTTTTTCTCTTTTGTAATACAAAAGTAAGAGATTTTATAATATTGTTTTACAAATGTCTATGTATTTATTCACCCGCCCACATATTAATATCTGACATTATAATATTTAAGAACTCATCCCACAAATTGTTTTGTGTTTATATTTAATGTGTTTTCCATTATCTATAAATCTATAAATGTTTGTACCATGTATAAGATGAATAAGAGTGAATAAGGGCCCTATTCTCCCATTTGCGCTTCAGTGATTTTTTACGTGCATATTCTCCCATTCGGACTCCTGACACGCCCACCACGCATAAATAGACCCAACACGCATAAGGTTGTAAATGAAGGTGGTCTGATATGGTTCATTTACAAGGAGGTGAACAGGGCCATGATGTCGGTTTTTTGGTTGTCTGGAAGTCATGAAACATGGAGTTTTCCTAACACTTGTAAATATCATTAAATCTGTTGAAATGGTAAAACACAAATTTAATTTAAAATGCCTTATTTGTTGAAGAACATTGTTACAGTTCATTTGATAAGTTTATTGTAGTGTGCAGATTTTGTCCGAGCCACAGTTAAAATATGTTATATCTCATACTAATGACACATTTACATTTTTGTGGAAAGTCTAATTTTATTAAACTACTGTAGGAAATACCTACATTCAGAAAAGATGAGCGCATCACCCTGTGAGCTCTAAAGCCTGCATAAGTGTGATGCGCTGCAGGTTTGACGGAAATAATGCGAGGTGGACTTTGACAGTGTCTGTGATCCCACAGAGCATCCTGCATTATTACTGAGGAGACATAGATGTTGTTTACATCCAGTGAAATAGACGCATTGGCTTCCAACATAATAAGCTATTTTAAATTTAAAATGTCCAATGCCTTATGGAGCTGATGTGACTGTGCTCGACCTGAAGCCGAGCATCATTTCTAAATTAATTCTCTAATGTGCATAGATGACAGCTTGTTTCACTGTTATTTAAGCTTATAGTGTGACCAAACTGTGGCTTTATGTTGTGCATAGTACGGAAATAGTTGGATATCAGTGTGACCAGCATGAATAGAAGTCTAAGGTCCGTCAGTGTTTCACTGAGCTGATGCATTCAGTTTTGTCCAGTCTTTAACTGGTAAATTTGTGAATGTGAACATATTAGAAATGCAGATGGACAATCCTTTGGCATACATGTGCTGCCCTCCCCACATGCTCTCATCTCAATGAACGTTTCAGGTGTCACATATCTGGCTGATTGATAATCATTATTAAACCATTTGTGTTCATTTCAGATCAATGAACGTTGTCGTGGAAAGAAAAGGAAAATTTTACAGGTGTATCAAATTGTTCAAGAATGAAAAGAAAGAAAAATAAGTTCATATATTCTTTCTGGGAGTCTCTTTTGCAATATTATTAGTCTGTGTTGCGTAAATTGTAAATGCGTCCAAACTTCTAGTGCAATAATAATGTGTGAGCTTCCAGGGGCGCCGCACTTATTCCAGGTTCAGAAGATCGTAGGAAGAAAAGGGCTGAAGCAGATGGGATAATGTGCGTAAGGCCAGATTTGACTTGGAACGCCCACATTTCAGCGCCACTCCACCCAGAGGTGTGCACTGTGTAATCGGAGGGTCACCGATTCAAATCCAACCTGAGTCATCCCTGTGGGAAGTTGAGCAAGCCCCTCAGTCCTAACTGCTCGTGTTGTATGTCACTTTGGATAAAAGGGTCTGCTAAATAAAATTGTAATTTTGTAAAGTGGAAGGGGAGAAAAATGCGTAGCCAGAATCTGCACATGGGAGGGTATGGCACTTAGTGCATAGATGGTTATTTGTCTCTATGCGGCCCTGTGATGGCCTGCAAAGGGTTGTATGCCTAATATCAGATGTAGATGGGCTAATATAAAAATGTATACGAGCCTAAGCAGATCACAACATGCCTTCTGATTTCAGCCTTTCCTTTAAACTTCCAGTTCTTCCATATAATGATGAGCCTGCTTCCCTTTCTGAGAATAATACTATATCTCTTTAATGAATAATTTCACACATCCTTGAAAAGCATCATAAAAAGCTGAGAGCTGGCACTAACATTGAATGTATATCTATTTAGATCTCTACTAATGAGATGCATTAGTCATGTGTTTTGCCTCGGGCTCTCTTTATGTCATTTTGCATATTAGAAGTACAGAATCAGAAAGCCAAATAGAGTGCCTGCTTTAAGAGTTCAGTCTGCCATGAGAAAGCAATAAAAGATGATTAAGTTTAATGGTGGAGAATGCAGGTGAATGCAGCAATGGAACTTGTCACATGAGTACATGGGGGGCTGGGTTTTGAATATGGATAGAGAACAACTGAATATATAAATGCAGTCCAGTACTCTAAGTTCTGGCTTGCCTGGCAAAAGGTGTTAAGCCATTTAACTTGAACTATTGCATTTATGCTCACTTAAATTACATTTTTTGATTCACACAACCTGTTGTGTTCATGACAATATCAACTCTTTGTTTTTGCTACAAACACAACTTTATTCATCATCAAATTGATCTGCATCCTACACTGTACTAGTGTTTTCAAAGTAACACAAACTACAAACATTTCAATAATTTATCTGTGCAAAAGAACAGAAATTATTTCTTGTTTCTTCGAAAACAACACATGCTTTGCATTTTAAATTCACCATCAGAACTGTCTCATCTAAAAGGGAATGAGAATCATCATTACACTGGAATAATTATAAAAGTGGACATTTGTTCAAAACAAAGCCATTTTGCACCATTTGCTACAATAATTGAAATTGGCATACCATTACCCTACATAATGTTCTTGACTGATAGTTCTTTGTTCATTTCATAGGAGTAGTACTTTGTTGGCTTTTCCCAGGATGCCCGAGACAGAAAAATATACATTCAGTATCACCTCTAGGTTTACTTCCTATTCTACTCAATTCTAGAATAAAGAGATAGAATTACTTCTACCCTAACTAAACAAAAGTTTATTTTTTGGGAAATTCAAATGGGCCTCACTGTATCCAATAATGCAATATCTTTTGACAACCTATTCCCTTCAAAACATTAATAATCCAACTTCAAAAATGAGACATTAAGTAGGCTATTTAATATTCTATTTCCCTTCATCAATAATGTACTCTGATGAGGAGTATTTAGCAGTGGGGACTCAAAGAAAATGGTAAAATAACATGAGGATTATTGACAGGCAGCTGATGGATGAAGTTTACCATTGTAAAGATCAGTCAAATGAATAAATGAACAAATTGAACATATTTAGTTTTGATTAAACATCTTGCAGCCAAAGGAAATGTCCCCGGGGTCAGACAGGGCCAGTTGCCGTGTGCTTCAGGCTTGTAATTAAGGTGCTTGTCGGAGGAAGGGTATCTGTGAATACAGACATAAAGACAGCAATAGCACCAATGAGACAAGATGCTAGCGCACACACTCTGAAGTCTCCTCAAGCCTGTGCAAACCCCACATATTCTCTCTCATCCATCCACTCAATAATAAAGTATTTTCTTGCTCGTATGACATCATTCCCTTTTCAATTATTATCATTCCACAATCTTGATAGAATTACTTCCATTTTGGGAGAGAGTCGAGGCAAGAGGGGCATGTTTTCTAGGTGACTTGATACTATAACACATTAAGATATCATAGGGTAGATTATGTCATATTTAAATCAAGATCTAAATGCACCAATACTCAAAAATGATGTTGAGATAGGGGAACAGTTACCAAGTTATTTTTGGTAATAGTTGTTTTTCAGAAAATCCTTGTGGGTTTGTATTTGGTTTATTTTTTTGGGGGTCGGATATGTGCAATCTGTGTTGTCCTTGCAATAAATAAAACTTGGTATTGATTTCCACTTGGAGCAAGAAGTACAATTGGCATTAAACATTAAATTGCCCCATTGACTACAACGTATGTGGAGCAAGATACAGTCACTCTCTGTGGTTACTTTTGGAAAAAGACAAAAGCCACACTTAAAGTGCTAATGATAGAAGATTAGGATGAGAAAAAAATAATTACATAATAATGGTTATATAACGACTAATCTTCTTGCTTCAGTTTGATTACAAAAGCTTTTAAGAGATGAGTTTGTATTTCATTTTTGGAAGTTAAAAGCACAGGACAGAGTGCAAATAGAGCAGAGAGGATTCAAAGATGAGAGCGCATGAAGAGATGCAGAGAAAATCACAGTAAAAGCAAGATTTTTTTTTATGTTTAGACGAGTTCTTTGTAACTCAGCAGTTGATTTTACTGACCATGACAAACAGTCTTACTATGAAAGTGAGGTGATAATGATGCTTTCTGTGTTGAAAATAACAGTAAATACCTTAGGGACTGAGGAAACATTAATGATTTCCTAACTCCAATAAACAGTGACAATACAGTATGCAAATACAATGAGTAAATATATATATATATATATATATATATATATATATATATATTTTTTTTAGAGTTTACAAAATAAATGTATATCCAACCGCTGTAAAGCTACGACTATTAGAAATCTTGTTTTTGCTGAAAAAAAAACAAAAACAATGGGGTTTTATGAATATGCCACAAGCATTTTTTATTCTTTTTTTTTGGTATAGGCTTAAAATATGAACATATATCTTCATCTCCCCTTTACAAAAAAAATAACTCCAGAAAAATATGAACAAACATGTTGTATTATGTTTTACTGTGGGAAAAGTCATTGTCATTATGTAGGTTGCAAGAAAGGCTGAAATGCAATACTTTTTAACAATCCATAAGTTGTACAATGGAAGAAAAACACTTGGTTTCCTGACATAAACGTTCCTTTATAGATTCAAAATAAATACAATATATTTTGTGCTGTTGTTTTTTTCCTTAAAAACAACTTCCACATTGAAAATGAAACCTTTATATATTTTATAATGCCCTTGAGTTTAAAAAAAATTGAAAAATACGGTATTCTTAACTAAAAGAGCAACTAAAATATTAAACAAGGCTAATAGCAGTTTTGAACTGTATTATGTATATATATATATATAGTGCTATTATTATGCTATTACTGTATTAGCATATATATATATATATATATAATAAAACATTTTGTATGAGGAAATGCTAGAGAGCTTCACTTAGTAAATAGATTTACTGTTGATTTACAGTGTAAATAAAATGATGAAAAATAAGGACAAATAAATACATAGTGTGTACACACCTCATAGTCTAACTAATTCTAATTTTCAATATGAGAGTTCATTTTTGTCATTGTATTCATCCACAATCTTGATGTGTCAGGTTTTTGTCTCACCAGAGTGTTGGCCCCAAATCAATGTAAACACATGGGGCATTTAGAGAATTCAAAGTGCAGCGTGGCTGCAGGGGTGAAAACTCAGCATCCCCACTAACATCTCTCAACAGGCCTGGGGCGGGCAGATAAAAAGCTTAAAACTCCAACAGCAAATAATTTCTCCCATGGTCCGTAGCCCTCCAGCCTTAGTTAGATCAATATGTTCTAACCTTGCCGGAAAGGATCTCTAAAATGTTTGAATTTGGCATCAGATGGAGGCTTGTAGATCTGCACAGATGTTGCACAAAATATTTTCTCCTGTCACCCTTGTTGAAGAGTAACACCAGAGAGGGGTGTACAACAAAGGAAAGGAAGCACAGCTACTTGTTTCACCTCATTTCAAGTTTATGGAGGGTGGTAAGAAAAGTCCGTGCACAAGTGCCTTACACCTTTCTGCGCACATTACCATCCATTGCACTTTGCTTAAGTGAGAACCCAACGTGGGACTTGAGAAAGAAAGCTGAATAGAGATGGAAGGAACAAATCTCTCTGTGGGACACTGAATAAGAGGTTTGCTATGACTAACACATTTGACATTTGCCTTGTCAACAGTAGATGTTATGACTATGTGTGATGCTTGTTCTTCAGCTCTGATGTTATCTTTGGTGCCTGTCAATTGTGTTCCCATCAGATTTTCTACTTTCCACCTCCCACACACCTCATTGTTCACACTACAACAAAGTCCTAGCATACATCCCTGGAGTAAAGTCATTTTGCATCACAAAATAGCCTGACGCGTCGAAAGGATGTTGGGTTTTTCTTTGTAAACATTGATTCAACATGTGATTGAAAAACAAATCCTAGAAAAGTTTGAAATACAGATTACTGGAAAACTTAAGTTGTGCTGTTTTTTTTTTTTTTTTTTGTTTTGTTTTTTGGTTTTCTTTGCTTAAATATCACAAATTCAATTCCTTGTTCGTTTTTCCATTTATTGTTGCAAAAAAATATTGACCCATCAGACCATGTATTAAACGAAATTATCTTCCAAGGCTCTCAAATTAGTGGCTCACTGGCAAGATCCAGCCTTTGAAGCATCCTGTAATGGCCCCTTAAAACCACTTAAATCCTTAAAAACAAATGAAGATAAATTTAAAATTACAAGAAATTTAAATTAAAATCTGACTCCACTATCTTTGTTGTATTTTGTTTCACCTTCCACATGCAAGATATCAAGAATGTTCTTGTTGTTCTTTGGTCCAGTCCCCATTCTCAGACAATAGTGTTGGTGTATTGTTTTGGTGTGTGCATTTAAAATGAGTCAGCCTGATACTCATTATATGGTTCAACATGTTCCTCAATGGGGCTTGGCTGTTATTGGTCCCTGGGCCAAGTTTAATGCATTGCCTTCTTTTTGGTATCTGCCTACTTTGGATGAAACACTAACCACCACAGCCAGGGTACACTGCATATTAGCTAAAGTTTTGGAAAATGCCCTGTCCCAGGAGGCATTCTAAAGAAATAATCCATCATCTATTCCATATTTTCATGGCTGACTGAGCATGTATATGAAATGGTTTAAGCCTTTCAGGAATTTAGGTATTCCTAATTCATTTTATCATTCATAAAATGCTACAAATGTAATGGTGACCTTCACATTTTGAACATAGCTTTTTTTTAATACAGTTTGCTTTTTGGCAAGTAATTAACAAGGTAACACTTCATTATTGCTGCTTTTGGTTCAGCTGTGGATATGTTTCATCTACAACGGGCTAGTGAAGCTCTATTCTAGGCGATGGGATTATGTGTCAGCAAAACAAACATTTTTACTAAAATGAGACAATAAACTGAGCCAATTAACAGCATGTTGCAGTTTGCCCTAAGCTAAGTGAGCTACAGCTTTTTTCTCTTTTTTTGCGCAATGTTATGTCATAGTTTCACTTGAGATGTTATTGAAAAAAAACAATTGTAATTTAGAAGTATTCGCTTAAGCTCACCTTTACTTTCCTAGCTGCTCAGAGGGCAACTGGGTGAAACATTTATTGTCTTTCAGCGATAATTTCTCCTACAGTCAAGAACACAAACACACAGTAATCACTTAAAGCTAGGTAGAGGCAGCGTGTTTTATCAAATTTAAGGTTCACATTTAGTGCCATTCTTTATAGTATGTAGTAAACTCTGCATCCGATCTGTTGTAATTCTTTGTGGCATCAAATTCAGCTGGATGCTAAAAAGCCTTCCTTAGTGTTTTTTTTATTTTACTACATTTTTAGTACCTTCGGGCCATAACAAAAATGGTGATGGTTTGTGCTTATCGAAATTCAGAATCATACACTGCCAAGCAACAACAACCATCTACACAAAATCTATTTATCAGTATAGTGTGAAAACAGGTTCTTTATGCACAAAGAAAAGAGTAGCAAAGGCTAGCAAAAACATGTTTTTGCACCACAACAACAATATTTCACATTTTTAGAATAACTGCTTAAATTGTAAAACATTTTGCCCAAAATGTTCCACATACTGTATATAGTCAGTTAAAACTACTATTATTATTATGCAACAGAGCAGTGGTTCCTTAACAGGGCAGGCACACCTTTTAGGGGAGTGGGAAGTTTTTGCATACCATATAGTTTTTGCATACCATATACTGTACCCAATAATGCAATATTTTTGATAACCTATTTCCCTTCAAAACATTAATAATCCAACTTCAAAAATGAGACATTAAGTAGGCTATTTAATATTCTATTTCCCTTCATCAATAATGTACTCTGATGAGGAGTATTTAGCAGTGGGGACAACTCAAAGAAAATGTTAAAATAACATGAGGATTATTGACAGGCAGCTGATGGATGAAGTTTACCATTATAAAGATCAGTCAAATCAAACTGAACTTTCTAAAGTTCAACAAAAATGGTATAATAAAATAAGTTTGAAAGCATGGTGCTTTCAAAGTGTTCAAACACATAATTCACTAATTTTGGCATTTTCTTTAAGGGAAACACAATGATTTGACTTTTTTGTGCACTATATGTACTGTATTTATTAATTCAGCCCTGCACAGATCATTGTTGTGGACGTTTTACAGTTCTGTGCTTGTTAACCTGCAAGCCCTATAAAGAATATAATACAAATATATGTAGTAAATATGTTGTTGCTCTATATCAAAGTGCTGATATAGAGCAACAACAGCACTGGGACTTCATACAAATCATACCACTCCGCTGTACAACTGATCTGATCTAAATACTGTTATTTACTGTTACATCTTGGGCTACGCACCACAGTACACTGTCACTACTTTCACACTACAGGTCTTAATGCACAATTTGGATTTTTTCAAATACTCAAATGCAACGCTGAAGTGACACGCATGTGCAGAAGAGGGCCAACGGTGACCCTTGACCCCTCATGCACGTACGGTGTTTATGGAAGTAAATATGGTGTCCAGTGTAGGACTGTGTTTCACAGAAAAATATTCTTTCCACCCGAAGTCAGCACTTCACAACTCTAAGGAAACTGAAACAGAAAGAAGGTTCATCGCTCTATCCGTTTGCTGTGATGGCTGCTACATCTTTACAGCGGAGTGTTTGGATGCGGAGTCTGAGTCAACAGTGTTGGGATAGAAATCGTCAGTGGCTTCAATGATGAAGAGTTCATTTAAATCTTAATTGTGCTATTCAGAATGTCTTTAACATATCAGATACAAGTTGCATATGGGCAAAAAGATCGGATTTAAGTTGCATTTGCCTACAGTGTGAAAATAGCGTGTGTGTGTGTGTGTGTTCCTCACTTGTGGAACTATTTTTGTTGGTGAAGCCAAATGATTAAATATACAAAACAAATCATAATTTCTTGTCACTTATTACTGTTAACTAATGAAATGTAGTTGTAGAACTGTTGTATAAAAGCAATATCATACTTGAGGTCATGCAAGGTCATGTGAAATATCAGCACTGGTTTGATTATCTACGACTGAATCACACCAGTTATGATATTTCATCACAACAGCACTCCTTTTTGTGTGATATCGCTTATATCAGGGGCGGAGCTATAGGGGGGGCTGGGAGGCCGGGAAGGGCCCAGATAGGAGGTAGGACTTAAGGGAACTGGCTCAGGAGAGCTGGAGAAGGCGGGCCCTCCATGACTTGTGCCCAGAGGTGCACAGAGTATGAGCAGTCTGTTTAACATCACTCATCATGCAGATTAATACAGGGGTTATATAGACCCATTTTGTGTGACGTATGCATATTAAATTAGGTGCATCCGAGCGTGCACGGCAGCGGACAGAGCGCTATCTCAGTTCAGTAAAAAGTGATCATAAAAAGCTGTAAATGGACTGATATGCAGACGTGGGACAGTGAGGAGCAGACGTAATGTACTGATCAGAATTACATGGAAACCTTTGGTAACAGGAGTATAGCAGCCGTCCTACCTGCCCGTTCATAACAGTTATAAACATCTAGAGACTTAATGCTTTTAGGTTTTCTTTCGTTTATACACTGGGTTTTTCTATCAGATATGTATAAATGTCTGGCCATTGAACATCGGGCCAGGAGCGGACATCTGATGACCACTCGTTTTCAGGAATGCTGCATTGGTCCTGTAACCTGTACTTAAGTTTCCTTAAATAAGCTGCCGCATCCTCAGGTGACAAGCTTTCTACATACTACAAACTATTTTTGAGCCTTAACAGCGGTTCATTCATTGCCATTTTTCAATTTTTCAAGTGTCACATATGTAAACAACATGGTTTATGTACAGCATTTGCGCGCGCATGTCAGTCATGTGTCCTGCTCATATTCCTAGTTAAAACTTATTAAAAACCAGTTGATGAGCACAGTGGGACAGGAGAGACTGAGTGGACTTGCCATGTTGTCCATAGAGAATGAGAGAACAAAGAAAAAGGACATACAGAGCACTGTGGACGAGTTCATGGAACGCAAGGCTCATTGTATGCTCTTCAAATAGTGGTGAGTATGCCTATAGAACTTCATATTGAAATAGTGTTTGTGAACATGTGGGCCGCTGTGCCAGTTTTACTAAACTTTATATCCAATGATACAGGCTCTGAGTTGAAATGGTTAAAGTGGGTGTCAAAATAAAACGGTCGCTATCCGTGGTGCTGAGATGCTTTGAATTTGTGTTATTGACCATCCTAATGTTTTTGTTGTTCTCTTGTTTTGTTGTACTTCATGTCCGTTTGATGGACTTCAAAATGACATAGTCACTCTCCATGGTGTCGAAGATTGTAAGCCCCGTTGTTGCAGGCATTTGTATGTTGTAAAATGATGTTATCATGAGCTTTTTTTATTTTGATTTAAAGGGCTCGGTCATTAGCCCTGCCCCCGACCCGGCTCTGATTTGTTCCGCTACTGGCTTATATATATGCTTAAACTTGTTTTTATCTATTTTTCAAACCCATACATTTCAAAACCAAACTTTGTCTCCAAAGGAAATCACTTCACAAGAAGGTGCTGAATAATATTTATATGTATCTTGGTTTAAAGCTTTATCTTTACAAGCCAATGATTGTCTTGAATGCCTTCAAACATGAAGAGAACAACATGCAAACTGTACTTGAAAGCCTTACCTTTTTCACCCGAAGAATTCCTTCTTGTGTTTGAGCATCAGTAACGATCTCGAAAACGTTTTGGTCATCTCCCTCGATAATGCTGTATGTTGATTTGGCATTCTCACCAATGTCGCGATCATTGGCTTTCACCTTCCCACCCATTTTGCCGATGGGCAAATCTTCTGGGATTGTAAAGTCATACAAACCTGATGGATTACAGGATAATGCAAGTGTCTATTATTGTTTGATCTAATACCCAAAATATTAATGATGATGTTTGAGTTTGACTTACTTTTGGAGAATTTCGGTGGATTGTCGTTGATATCTGTGAGTGTGACGGTAACAGTGGTTGTCCCTGACAAACCTCCCATGTGACCTCCCATGTCTTTAGCCTGAATCACCACCAGGTACTCCTCCCTCATCTCCCGATCCATCCCATGCAGAGCAATTTTGATGGTAGCTGGTGAAACAAGTTCCAACTTATTATTACAATTATAAACATGACCCATACTCATTTTAATAACACCCCTATGAGGACAGACAGGCAAAGACAAGACAAAGGAAAGAAATGTATTATACCAATACCAATAATTCTCTGCAGTTTCTAACCAGGTTTATATCAGAACATTCACAATATACTCCACACTTCTTTTTAATTTTCACTCCACTTCTTTTATTACTTTTATACTACACTTTAACACTTTTCTTGAATACTCCACACTAAGTAGAATGGGGAAAAAAAAACATCATCCCTGCATGTTCTTATCCTGAAAAAAAGCGAGGCTTCTGTGAGTATATTAAGGCAGTCATAGCTGAGCCAGTCCCAGCTCAGAGAGTCAGCTGTGTTTGTTTCCCGATGTGCTGTTCCACTCTCGACAGTCATTTGTATTCTGAATGAGTATGAATTATGCTGTCTGTCTTGTATAATCTTGAATATTGTATGCAGAATGGACCTTATTGACGCTGCCGCAGCTCTGAATATCAAAAGGGCTCAGTGCTGGCATATAGGGATAATCCACTCAGGAAACAGAGGCCCGCAGGATCATCACATAAAAATAAAACCCCTCATGAAAGCCAGGGTTTGGCATAACACCCCGTATTGGTCCTGGGCTGCCTCAGACAATAATAATGTGCTAGGCTTTGATGAAAAACATGGGAGAGGTAAGGATTCTGTCTGTCTGCCTTTAATGCATCAGAAAGGTTTTCCTGTGAAATGTCAATAATTTCAGGGTTGTATTTGTTTTCTGGGGGTCACACACAAAAGCAGACTATCTATACAAAGTGAGGGTGTGAATGAGCAGGAGGAGATGATGTCAGGAACCTCATTACTATTGGAAGATGATTTTGGTTTCAAAATAAAATAGAACATTTGGTGACTGTGGGCGTAAGGAAACATGTTGTATTGGGATGAATAGCCATTGCAGGTCAATGGAACAATGTTTCTGATCCAGTGTATTCCGTCTGTCCCTTAGAGCAGTGGTTCTTAACTAGCTTTGAAACCCACTATCAATCCTTAATGATAAAGAGACAGTAATAAAGGGAAATGTTCTTCCATTCCAATTTTATTAAATAATACATGTTCAGGTTCACTGGGATCTGCTGCTTTCACTTGACACAAGGTGGAGTACACCCTGGCAAGGATTCCAGTCTATTTCAGTGCTTGCACTTTTATTCATTTTTAGAAACCCAGGAGCCGATTCACAAAGATCTGAAATAAAGGTTGATAATTCAGTTGCTTCCCTAATTCCTTTTGTGACACAGTTTCCTCACCTGCTGCGTGGAATTCACTAAGATTACAGCTTTGATTAGTGCACGAGCAGAACTGGTGCAGACCACCCTTATTTAAATGAGCATTTTGCTTGTTTAATGTGGAGACGTCAGTGCGCACAAGCACACTGACGTTTGAGGAAGTTCAATTTGAGGCAGATTTAATATTTAATAATGTAGAAAAGTAAAGAAACAAAGACAAATGTTTTTTTTTTTTTTTTTTTTTTTTTTTTAAACAACTTAAAAACCAAATTATGTTTTTCTCCCCTAATTTAATGTTGGTGCTTCGTCAGGACCTGTAACTTTGCTCTGATCAGTCCATAAAAAATAGGCAGATTTGGACAGAAACCGTCCTATTGATCTGCCATTGATCTGAGTTAATGCAGTCTGTCATTCAGTATGTAATATTTGAAGATGATCTACTGACCATAATCTAGTAGGTCTGAGCAGCACTGTTGCACACACTCTCATATGTGAACATTGGTCCATCAGTGATCACCACTTTGTAAATAATGCATCTGATCTGCTGATTCTGGCCTGACATCAACACGACACAAGACTTTGATGGTCAAAACATGGAGAGAAAGACACAGACTGGAGCAGTGCGTCCGATCCATGTTCATATCCATATATCCCTCTCTGCGCACAACGACTGTCTGCACCCCAGCTGCCGGGGCAGCATGTCCAGCTTTCCAACTTGAGCATTTTTTCCATCTCCGCTGTGTTTTCTGTCAACTGCGTGTTTGTTTGCACCTGCTTCTCAGTTGTACTATTTCTCCGTACTAAAACAATCCCCGCAAACAGTTCCAGATTTCATGAATCGCATTGCATCCCCTGCCATAATTTATTTGCATTTCCTCCGCCCATATTTTTGCTCCCCCTGGGAGATCTGCCTACTATGCATATTCATTAGGGGTAAACGCGCTAAATGGAATGAGGGTACATTCTGACGTGCTGAAGACGCCCAGTCCTGATTCCCTTGGCTTTGTACTCCTGATTAGCATGTGGAGTGACATTTACACACGTTTTAATACCACTAAAGGTTTTGTGAATCCGTCCCTTTAAGTATTATTTGTTCATGTGAGTGAACCCACACACGCTCATGATGAACATGTAAAGTCCCTGATAAGAAAAGACTATGGGTTGCCCTTAAAATTGCTAAACTAGGATATACATGTTGTGGTTTTCTCAGATATAAAAATTTTTGCTTTGCAGTGACACTTAGTCAATGCCATCAGTTAACATAATAGAAAAAACCACCAGCTTTTAATCTAGCCTCAATACCATTTGCAGAATGTGTGAACAACGTTTATGTACTAAACTTCAAATGAAAATAAACTAAACTAAATATTCACGTTTCTGAAAACAGTTTTTTATGCACATACAACAGTTACTATTTTAAAACCACTGACCGTATTTTATAGAATTGCATCATCATTCTCATCAGTCAGTGCCCTTTTTCTATTTTAAAAAGACAGTAGATGTAGATAGACATCGCCTACTTGTTTCTCCCTTGTTCAGCCTATGATTTTATGACTTTCCTGAGCTGTCTACTATTAGCATGCTACTCAAAAGCTGGATAACTGAAGCTTGAATAACACACTATCCACTTCACTCACATTTTAAGGCCTAGGAATAGCTTGGGCACCAACATGTGGCTCATTGTTAGCAACTATTTATTTCCACCTTTGATAAATTCTATTTTGAGTTTATGATACATAATATAACTAAATCCCTGGCATTGCCTGATGTGCCACGAGCTGGAATTTTAAAAAAAATGCCTCAACAACACTACTTCACATGCAACAAATACATTACTCTTTAAAGTGTAACGAAACCCCCATGTTTTTGCTGATCTGCCACTAGGGGGAAATTCAAAAAATGTCTTGATTATGGGCGGGGCTCCTGGACCAGTTAAGACACGTCCAGTCTATACAATATTATCTTCAAAGAACAATCTATGCTACGTTAACTACCTACTCAATACTGACTATACCTCTTCATCCATCCATTAATTTTCAGACCCGCTTTGTCCTATTTCAGGGTTGCGGGTGTCTGCCGGTGCCTATCTCTGGCTCACACTGGGCGCTAGGCGGGGGTACACCCTGGACAAGGGCGCCAGTCCATCGCAGGGAAACACACAGGCAAATAACCACTCACACACATTCACTCCTATGGGCAATTTAGAGACTCTAATCAACCTAACAGTCATGTTTTTGGATTGTGGGAGGAAGCCGGAGTACCCGGAGAAAATCCACGCAGCACGGGGAGAACATGCAAACTCCACACAGAAAAGATCCAAGTGTCTTCCCCAGGGCTTGAACCCAGGACCATCTTGCTGTGAGGTGGACGTGCTAACCACTATGCCGCCCTGCGCGAACTATACCTCTATTCACAATTATCTCAATCCAACCTACTTGCCACAGATTGTAGAGTCCACGGCTAGTTTTTATAGGAGGGGTGGGGCTAACAGTACTTGTTTGTAATGCAAGATGGTCCTAAAACATCACTAAGACTCGTTCTCAGCCAATTGCAAAAATCAATTGCAATAGCCAGGCTATAACCCATACAGGGCAGGTACTCTTACATTTTATAACAAAATATGCCAAAATGAAATAATTTAACTAACTGATTGAGAGTTGGACCAGGATCAATCAACAGCACTACTTAATACCCAAATACATATGTATTCAGCAGAAAACAAGTTGTTTTGGGGTTTAGTTACTCTTTGAGAATGTTTGGGAAAATCCTGAAAGTTATCATTTATTCCAGGTGGGTAAGGGATCACATAGATGTCACACTGCACAGTGTGTGGGTAATTATTAATCATTTCTGTATCGAACTACAATCATTAGACAAGCCTTTAAGTAAGCATTATTGATGGCGCTAACAATAACTATAAGAGGTATGCAGGCACCTCAGCCCATCTGGTTTTTGAAATGCTTGTAAATTATTGCAGCATGAGGCTGCTGTTAACTCTGCTGTTAACTCTGGTCTGCCATGCTCGCTCTACCTCTCAACCACTTCCATTTACAGCTGCTAAATCGTGTACACTCTAGCTGCAAAACATAAACGGCACACTGGGGCAAACACCCATTACTGGCAGTTTCAGTACTAAGGTGTGAAGTATATAGGCTAAATTGAAACATGAAATATAAATGCAACTTTGGAAACTGGAGAAACGAACTGAATTTTTAAAATGTGTTGAACACATCGCTAAAAATTATAACCATTCAGGATCCCAGTAGAGTTAATTAGGAGTTATATTTATACCACAGATCTTGGGCTGGCTAGACTAATGACACAACTAATAAACCATTGTCTGTACTTAAAACTAGGCATAGAAGTTATAGCCTCTTACCGGACAAGGACTTGTTCCCCACAGTGTGTTCACACAGCTATTCAGAAAGATCAGAAGGAAAACTTGATTTTTAACTTGTCTGTAGCCAAGAGTAATTTCAAAACAAGCAATAAAACTTATTTTATTGTTTTTTAAACAAAAGTAAAGTAGAACTATTTTCTAACTTATTTCTAAGGCATTAAATTAGCAGAAAGATTATAAGGAAGTTTTACAATGCACCTAAAGCCACATTTTTAATTCAGTTTGGCTTGGACCAAGTCTCGCTTACACATACAGTATCTTTACAAGATGAGAGAGTTAAACTTACTAAATATTTATTTTAATATTTATTTGAAAGTGAAGCAACAGAGAATAACATAATCATAAATAATGTTGTAATTATTAGGGATAAATATATAAAGGTAAAGTCAGTATGGCATATACTGGATTGGAAAAAGAGTATACCATGGCTTCCATCACCACACCACCCTGAACTGACAAAATAAGTCATCATCAGTGATGGAACTCTAAATTTTGAGAGTATTTTTCATTTTTCTATATATTATTGTATAGCAAAATTTACTAGCGTCTGTCCAACAAAAAAATATTTAAAACTTTTATACTTATTTCCGGGCAGTAGAGCATACCATTCTGCTGGTCGGGTGGGCCAGCTGTGATACTACACAGAGAAAGGCTGATCCCCCTTTGGTTATTGGGTCTTTGTGTTTTCATTGGAGTGTTTTGTTGGTTTCTTTTTGCACAGGTCAACAACATAGCTTATCGATTGTAGGTTTAACAATGCACTATACGAGCATTGACATTATATATACAGTTTACACAATGCAAATCCAAAGGCATATTTAATGTTTACTCTCCTTCCCTTTCGTTCCCCTCACTATGGTGTTGAATTGCTGTTAGGTTCTGTATTTTGTTTGTTTTTGGCCCTTGTGGTGTTTTAGTTGTACATTTTTAGTCAGTAGTTTATTTACTTATGTGTACCGGTGGTGGGAGGGAGGGGCAAGAAGGGTCTTAAGACCCTCCTGTAAACATCTGGGACCCCCCTTTATGCCTCCCCTTCCCTCAAAATATGAATTTATATATATACAAAAAATAAATACATCACTCTCTTCATCCGCTTGGCCACGTATCTGGAAGATTGGCTGCTTTTGGCACAAACGAAGGCCAGCGAGCACACACACGTTCTGTTACATCACGTTAGGATTTGTGATAAACACGATTAAACATGGAAAAGAGCATGTTGTCCCCAGCACAGGAAATTGTTTTCCTGGTGCTGTCCCTGTGCTCGGTGCCCTTCACGGCACGCTTCTCTGCGCAACGGTCCCACTAAACATCCGACGTCCCCGGACTTCTAGACCATGTTCATATCACATCGGTCGGTCTGGACCACAACTGTACGTCTATATGACATCCAAAATAGGTTGGCATTTGAACGTCATGACCATGACCTCATCTAGACCTTGATGTGACGTTCAACGTTTGAAGTGATTTCACTTCTCATGTGAAAGTTAAACAGCCTTGCAAACCCACAAAAAATCAGACACATGCGTGTGTGTATATGTTTCCACTTATTACAAATCATTGTTCAGTATTATCCAGAGTCACTAGGTATATATCCAGGTGTATTTCATTAACATTTATTATGCTCTGCAAGCTCCCATTGAGCAAGTCAACGTTTAGAAGACATCTTTTTTGGACGTTGTCGGGTCAGGTTAATTTAACAAACGCACACACAACAAGAACATCAAAATTACATATAAACATTACAATACTGTCAAAACTAATGGTATTGTATGCTTTTACAGTGCAAAACAGTTATTGAAATGATTATGTCTTTGGTTACTCAGGCTGATGGCATCTGCCATTTTTGTAATCCGCCTCGGTTGCCTCCACATAAGAGAATCCCAGCTGTGGGTGGCCTCATGCGGGCTGAATCCCGTGCGTCACGGCGCATGGAGAGTGCTGGTCACGAATATGTGGTATTTGTTGTGTCAGAGCTCACTAGTACCTCCTATAAACAATCCGGCCCCCCCATGGATCCCCCAGTAATAAATCTCTGGAGCCGCCACTGCTTTTGTGTAGTTTCAGTTTGTAGTTGTTTCTGTTGATTTTTGTGTTAACTCTTGTGTCTTGGTGTTCCCATGGCTATTTCATCAAACCTAGCTCAGAATTATTTCAAAGTTTAACCTGAAAGTCTGGCTCAGTTAAACCAGGAGCTTCCTGAAACAGCCATTTTCTCAAAGAGAAAACACCTTGGTTTCCATGGAAACACTGTCTGTGGCGCAAACCTGCTCCCGACCAGGTTTAAGCAGCAGGATTGGTCTACCTGCTGTAGGCTGCAGAAGCACTCATAAATGTTTACTTATGATTTTAAATCGATAAAAAAGGCATTAGAATTATCGACTCAGTAAGTGTTTAATGTGTACCATACTTTTTAATGAGATGATCACTGTCTCCATGTATTTTAAACCATCCATTGCCTCCCGTTTACCATGTCATATCCATTCATTCAGGATCCAGACATTCATAATAACAAACCTCTTAATATACAGAGAGGGAGAGGGTGTTTAGGGAGATTCACAGGGCAGCACGAAGGCTCCCCAATGAAAAAATCCAAGAACAGTATCGCTGAGATGTGCGCACGGAGTGAGCGGCTGCACTGTTGCATCAAGCAGCATCCAACACAGCACAGCTGCTCCCTCTGTTCATTAGAATTTAATGAGTACTGAATTCCAAGAAACTATTCATAAAATGTCTCACAAGTCTCATAAATTACATATTTATTAAAAAAATTTAAATGAATAAATACATTTTTAGAAACAGTTAACTCAGCAAACTCATGAATCAGTGTCTGACCAGTTATTCTCTATGATAAATTGACTAAATAACGCCAACTTTAACCCTTAAATACTTTTAAAATGTTGAAACCGCAAGAAACTTCTGTCCTGTTTTCTTTCTCCTCATGTTGCTCACTGCTCAGTAACAGATGATGTCACATCCTTATGGTCAGAGGAGAAAGTAATAGATTACAACTACTCACGTTACTGCTTAATTGAGTTGTTTTCATGGGTATTTTGTTTAGTATATTTCTAAATCAGTAATTTTACTTGTACTTAGGTATGTTTTAGCAGAAGTTAAAATAATTCATTACATTTCTACAACCAACCATTACTGAGTAAATTGTTATTATTTTTTTGTTTTGAAATGATCATGGGACATTGTGAAACTACAAAAAATGTAATGACCAGACAACAAGCAAATGCATTACATCATAGCTGACCAATCAGATTGGGTTATGAAAGCACACTGAACATAATCCATCCCACTGAGCAGACGTGATGGCCTGACGTTGAGAAGACGTCTCTGGCGGATGCAGAGTGAAAGTTTTTACGACGTTTTTTTTGGACAGCCGAAAACGACGTATTCTAGACATCCCAAAAAGACGGAATAATAAAGGTGGCCCACGATGGGTACGATCCCCCTGACCTTATGCTTTCAAGTGCACAGCGACTATAACCACAAGAAAATATTTTCTATAAACATCATTTTTCAAAGGTATTTTGTTAGTTATTTGAAACTTTAAAATATGTTTTAATAACTGTTTTGCACTGTAAGAGCATACAATACCATTACCTTTGGGGGTATTTTTACATGTAATTTTAACGTTCTTGTTGTGTGTGCGTTTGTTAAATGAACCTGACCCGACGACGTCCAAAAAAATTGTCTTCTGTTGAAACAACGATGACTTGCTCAATGGGAGCTCAACATTATTTATTACTTTAAAAGTTTGCATGCACCTGGATATATACCTAGTGAGGGTGGATAATACTGAATAATGATTTTTAATAAACAGAAGCACATACACACACACACATGTGTCTGTGACTGTGTGTGGAATTGCAAGGCTGTTTAAATTTCATATGAGAAGTGAAATCGCTTCAAACGTTGAACGTCATATCAACGTCCAGATGAGGTTGTGGTCGTGGCATTCAGATGCCGACCTATTTTGGATGTCACATAGACCAGACCGACCGACGTAGGTTATGTTTGTTGAGCCAGCGCAGACTGATAACCATCACTGCATCCAGACTGTAAAATGAATTTACCTTGAATACGCTTCTCTTAAGTTTACACATGATTTATCCCATCTGTTATCACCAGTACGTGCTATGGACCTTGCACAGGTCCGTGAGGACGCAAAGCGATCCATTCCCCCTCAGTGTTTGTGACTTCTATCTGTTGCTTCTCCACCTCAGTCTGCCTTTTTCTTCTTGATTTGTCACTTAACTGTTATGCCTAAAGGTGAGATGGAGACTTTGCACCTTTATTACCGATACGTACGTGAACGTGCCTGACTTCAGTTGAGCAGCCAATAAAAACACCCAAAACAGCTCATGGAGCACATGTGTTTGTAGAAAGATCTCTGATAGGCTGACATCCAGCCTCACGCTCCCGGATTTATTAATGTTATTTATAGGGTCAGAAGAAGAGATTCACTCTCCTCTCAGAACACTATGCTCAAAGATGATTATGGATTTTTGACCAAATGCTGCCAAAAAAAAATTACAAACTGCAGCTTTAAGTTCTAATTGTGCAATATTTTATCTCTTTTTAAGTTTATACATGAGATGTTTACTGTATGCAAGGGAACCGTGGCAAGACGTATTACCAAAAAATAAATGTGGGGGGTGAAAGTAACTTACTTTGTGTGCTTTTTAATTGAGCTACTTTTTGCTTGTACTTAAGTTTTTGATGACTTCCTTGTTTTTGTACTTGAGTACAATTTCAATTAAGTACAGTACTTCTACATGAGTAAGATATATCGGTAATCTTTACACCTCTGCTATTAGTGTCAGCATTGGTTTCTACTGGCGTTTACTCTAAGTCAAAGCTGCAGCACATGCATCCTCATATCTCTGATTATAAACTCTGTGATATCGCTTACAGGTCTTCTGAAGACGTACGCATAAAGATTAACTAAACCCCTGCTTTCTGCTGACCTGCCACGAGGAGGGAATTCAAAAACTGCCTTGATTATGGGCGTTACTACTGAAGCAGTCAGACAAGCCCACTAAAGCAGCGCTGCGCTGCAGTAACATCTGTGATAAAATACAGCAATCACACACATGCAACAACACAACAAGTATTTACAATATTTACAGTGAGAATGCAGATAAGAATATGAAAATAAATATATATAATTATAACTATTATATAGTAAAGTAGTGCAGGGCAGTGTGATGTTGCAGAAAGTGGCTGGTGTAAATGAGACTTCTTTTGGAGAGGGTTATTCCAGAGTTATTGTGTGCAGGGGGATTTCTTAGAGCCTCGGGGATGAAGCTGTCCCTCAGTCTGCTGGTCCTGGCCCGGAGACTCTGCAGCTTCCTCCCAGATGGCAGCAGACTGTAAAGGTTGTGTAGTGGGTGGGTGGGGTCACCAACAATACAGAGGGCTTTGCGGGTGAAACAGGTGCTCTAAATGTCCTGGAGGGAAGGGAGACTACCTTCTCAGCTGGAGTTTGTAAAAGTTGATGATTCTGGATCTGAGAGTAGGGACAGTCCCATGACATTATATTATTCCAGCTGAAGTCTCTAATACGGCTTTTGGCACAGCGGTTACATGGCAAAGCAACAGGAAAAAGGCACAGACGTGTTAAGGAGTCAGAGAGAGAGAGTGAGAACAGATGGAATAAATAGCTTATTAAAAATTATCTAAGGTGGAAAAAACAGACCCAATTAATCTGCAGTGTGGACGGAGTGTGTCTGCTCTGATCAGCTGAGATCGACTGCTTGTGTTTGTGGAGCAGCTGTGACTCTGACCTTCTTCACAGCAGCAAGTGATACGTGCTTTCATGTCTCTAAAATATCAGAAAACTCTCCAATAGCACAAGATAAAGTGTGCATGCAAAACTTTAGTTCAGGAGGAACTTGAAGGCCTGATTATTTTACCCAGTTGGATGAAACACCCAACAAGCTGTGCTGAAAGGACTCATCTAGTCTAAAACATGACTTTTGTCTGTGTGAAAAGAGTGATTTTGCTGCATCAGTCATCAAGCTGTAATGGGTGATTTATGTGAACTACTGCCTTAAAACTACTTTCCCCTTTGGGGATCAATAAAGCCATATACAGTATATATCTAGGCCTACACAACACAAGGAGTTTATGAGTGTAGGTTGCTGAAAACACAGTTATGCTTCCTTTCAGAGGAGGAAAAATGCACTGTCTTTGTTGGTGCTTGATTATAGAACATTCACATGATTAATGGTAACACAATAAATTATCAGGATAAAATAATCTATTTTTGGATTTGGGCATTGTGGAAGAAAAACAATTTAATCCTTTTAATTTGTGTTTTGTTTAAATGTATGCAAACATAAATGTCTAATATTGACCAAATGTTTGAACATGACCGTCAACTTGCCATTTTATCTGGAAATCAAAACGATTATATTAAGAAGGTATGCTTTTCAGCACGGTGGGTGATACGGAGCATTTATCAAAATGGTAATGCACAATAAAAATCTAGATTTTTTTTCTTAAAAAAGTCTTACCAGAAAGCTGATTCTGAGTGAAAGTCAATGGTGCAAAATTCCACATAAGCACTTTTATTAACAGCCAAAAACGCATCAGGATCATTAGTTCTTTGTGTCCTGTGCGTCTTACAATAATCAACTGCTTGTATTGCTCCCTTTATTAATGATCCAGCTGGTATAGTGAATGATTAATCCATTTACTCCATCATTAAATGATACAAAGTTCAAACTATGGTTATGGTTGTTAATTTCCCAAAGACTTAAAGAACTGATTACATTAGTTCCCTTGAAATTCAAAAGGTTTTTTGTGAATTTTGCTGAAGCAAGGCATAAGACATATGAATGATCCCGACAACACGCTGGAGCCGATTAGGCTGAAATTATTTTAGTAATTGTCATGAGTATTATGAGTCAGTCTGTGACATTTCTTTCTCCTGTAAAGGTTTTTGATTCCTGAAAGTTTGAGAAACCCTGCAATGAAAATTTTGAGGGATGTGATTCCACTTTCTTTTTTTTTCTGTAAATGAGTTATCATACGTGTTTAAATGTGCGTAAATGGTTGCCTGTGAATGAATAAATGCTCAAGATATGTTTAAAAATGTGGCTCGACTTAATGGGCCATGAGACACCTGTAACAAGTTCATTTAATAATAATTTGCGTTTTCAATTAGCGTTGATTGTTGTATACACAGTATTTGTACATTATTATTATTATTATTATTATTATTATTATTATTATTATTATTATTATTAATCTCATTTCTACTGCAATGTGTGCACTTGTATACAATCCTTATTTAATTAACAGTTTTTTACTTAATTATGCACGTGTTTCTTTCTCTTTCTTTCTGTTTATCCCCCTGGGATAAATAAATAGATTTTGATTAGTGGTTAGGTTTTTATTCCTCCTTCTCCCCCCCCAAAAGAAATTATCTATTAAAATCTCGAATAAACATTCAGCAAAGCTTTATTTTACAGGGTTATTAGTATTAGCTGACCTATAAATCATGCTCAAACTTAACCTGCAACCTGGGATTTCCAAGCACTTTTACCTTAAATGAAAAAAATTCAAACAAAACATATTGCATTGTGTACCTAAATTCAAATAAGAGCGTTATTACCTCTTTTCACAAGGCAAACTCTTTGGCAGTGTCATCATGCGTAAAGTTATCTCGAAGCAGACTCAAGATTGGATCTTTAATTGGTTTTCAGCTGACTTTCTAACATGTGTCTGTGAGCAGTATGATTAAATAAAAGTGGAAATACATGAATAAGAAATGAAATGGAAATTGACGACTCACATTTTGGAAAACAGTGTCCAATAAACAAGCAACAAAAAAGGCGGCTCACCAAAAATTTATGTGCATAATTACGAACAACATTTCGAGTGTTTGTGCTTCCATAGGCGTCGCCGACATCTCGACTGCAGTGGGAAAAAGCAAGGCCCTTAACTTAAGCACTAGCATGCACGCTTTGTGAGGTTGAGGTGCACATGCAGATGGTTCACTCAAGTGAGCCAGATGTTTTAATGAATGTTAATGAAATTTTAAAATGGTAAGAGGGAAACAACCATTAGAAGGTGTTTGACGCTGACAACCCTGTATTGGAAATGAAAGGCTTGCAATAAATCAATAAGCATTGCGCCCCAATTCATCACTTGGCTAATGGTTGGTGAAAAAAATAAAGTTGAAGCAAATGTGTATGGAAATGAGTGTTTGTCTATCCTCCCTTTTCAGTGATTAGGAATTAATTTGAATAATTAACAATGATCAACAGAGATGAGAGTGTTGCTCTTAGCAGAATGGTATGTGTGTTAGTGTGTGTGCATGGATGAATGACTGACTTGTTTGTGCTCTCTTGCTTTTCTTACAAGATTTTTTTTCCCCCGATGAGTTGAAGATGAGTCGTGCACCTTATCATTCCTAGTCGCAACTTATCTTGCCATCGTGTTTTTAAAACATCCATACTGGATGATACAATGCACTGAATAAAGCATGATGTTTATTCATTCATTTACATAATTCTTATTTTATCTGATTAAGCTTACTCACATACACACGATGTATTCTTATCTGTATTAAAATCAATAATAATTATTGTACAGTTACATTTATAAATTCCTCTTTTTGCAGATTCAAAGCATCTTCCAGTGTACCATAGAAGTAGCAGTTTGCAAGTTATAACCAACATGTCTCTCAACAATTGAGTGGTTATTTTAGGTAGTAACTATACCGTATATGAATGTAATCTTCTTGACTTGTAAAGAGGTTTTTCTTATGTTTTATCTGAAATGCACTGCTAGGTATTATGGAAACACAATGCAGCAAAAGTCCTGCTCTTTAATGACTAAATAAATCATGGGGCTGAGGAAAAAGCTGATATCTTGCTTGTAAAGGTTTAGTGAAAAAACACAGTGAGATCTTCTCTGCTGGGATATACATATTCATTACACTGTCCCAAACTGTATGTTGGTTTAGACCAGTGGTTCCCAAACTTTTCACAGTCCCGTACCCCTTCATACATTTCACCTAAAGCCATTTACCCCCTACTCCTGCACATTTAAAAAACATAATGTAATGTCATATACAATTTAACCCGACAGTGAAATTTGTCTGATTTTTATCTTTCCTGTTGAGGAATAAAATATAATTTAAAAAAAAGGAAAAAAAAAATAAAAATCTGTAAGCACACAAGACAACATCTTATTTCGAATTATCACTCAATTTATTGAATTGATTACTGGAATACTAGAATTTTCATTGAGAAACGATTTCTTATATTTTGGAAAATGAAATCTACCAAACACATGTTGATTGAACATCTATCAGTAATACAACATATTCCTCACCCTGAAACTGTGAAATACAACTTGCTACAACTTTAATGAGAAGAGTGAGGTTGAGAGGATGAACAGAAATCTGTAATGTTTTGCTAAATTTGAGAGTCTAAAATTGTTCTCCACGCAAAGTTTTGTTCTGTAATTTGTTTTCATGTTAGTCAAAGCTGAAAAGACACATGGAGGCAAAGGGTATCAGGCACGTTTAGGTTGCGAAAAGCCATCTTTTGCACTTTTTATGATGTCACCGCTTGATGGTTGTCTTCCAGAGGCCAATGTGTAATTTGTGGCAATGCCCGGAGGCTCCTGACTGCTGGTCTATTTATATTCTAGTTTCCATTGTTGTGAGCCAGCCCTTAGTTTGTAGGCTTGTATATCTTTCATTCCCACTTCCCTTTAAATATAATCTACTGTGAAGTCACCTTTTTGTTCAAAATAACAAACTGTATGTTTCACAATGTGTAATTAACTAAGTGAAATTGCATTTTCCTAACAAAATGACATAAATCCAACAATTTTGGCAATATATAGTCTTTAATGTTTATATATAAAATTATCCCAAATTAACCATTATATGAGCTGATAACTGCAAGGATTCTGTTTGTGAACAGTCTTACATAACGGCTCATGTATATTAAGATCTTCATCACTACAATGACTTTTTAGTGTTTCATCTCGTGTTTATTCAGTGTGCACTAATAAAGAGCTTACTGCGACATTTCAGCTTCTGTCAAAATAATGTAGTAGACGTATATGAAATCCCATAGCTTCTTATAAAATATTTACACTGTGTAAAGTTGTTCCTGCTACGCTCTTGGATTCTTAAAGTTGAAAAAATGGCACACAAATGTTTGATGGAGCCACATCTTTCTCTTTTTTTCTCACTACAATAAGTGTGACCCTCTTAAGCTAAAGTTATTCATAACTGTCACTCTCACAGGCTTAAGCAGACACTTGGTCAAATAGTAACAGCCCACAGCTTGACCTATGGTGACATTGTAAGCTCATTTATCTAAGTCCAGGTAAGTAATGAAAGAAGACAATGTTTAAATACTAAAAGGTTTTGGTCTGGTACCTGGCACGAGCATATAAGTGACAGCAATAATCCTCAGATTGAAAGTACTGTAAAGCCTATTTTTCCCTTTTTTCTCCTTTCATGGATATGGTACCTACATTCTGAAATAACGCTATTCATCAGTTTGAAACAGATAAATAACTTTTGCACTTTGTGAATCACAGGCATAAACATTAATGAGGCATTATCTTGATCTTGCAGAATATTATTCAGGGTGTGCCAGGCAAACACTGACTAACAGCTTTAAAAGCAGTTCCTGGCCAGCAAAACAGAAGAAAAATGGCTGCTGGCAGGAGATTTAAATGTTACTCAAAAATACGTAAATCAATCTGAGCAACACTGAAGGTACGTTTTTCAGTAGGGAATGACACACTATCATGATATAAAGCTTGAAAAAGTGATTTTTACATGACACCCCTCTTTAAGAAATACATTATTCTTGCATGTCAACCACCAATGGATAAATGGTTAGATATACCTGTAAAATATTTTTAGCCCTATAAAATGAAAAACTATAAACTTAACTTGTAAAAGCAATGTATAAACACACTTACCTGAGTTGGGGTCTACAGAGAAATATGGTTGTCCCTCTAGTATGCTGTAGACTAATTTGGCACTATTTCCATACACTGGATCATCAGCATCTGTTGCAGTTATTCTGGTAACTGGGGTACCTGTAGTGCAGAAAAACAAAGTCATGACCTGAGTAGGCGAAGATCTACAGAACAAAGCCGTGACTACAGCTGAGACCTAGAGGGTAAGACTCTATGACCTTGTCAGAGGTCAAATACCCTCAGATATCACTGGATTCCTCCACTTCCAACTGAGCTGCAACATTTAAGCTTTTTAGATTTTTTTGTCATTCAGTCAATCCCGCCATAACCGCAAATGAAAACAAAAAAAGTACATATTCTTTACACATCAAGGTATACCATGATCGCATGTCAATATCTGGAAAACAAAGAAAATGGGAATACATTATAAATGCCCTTCATATTGCGACAAGGCATGGTTGAAGTCAACAAAGGTCGGCTGGATACAGAGCGGTTAATGATTTATTTAGCAGAATACAAACACAGGAAGAAGACCAAATCTAATAATCTAAAAAAGTAGGAAACATCAGCTGAAACAAAATAATGAATACTAAACTAACCACATTGTAGATCACAATCAATACCATGTCAAGAAAAAGCACACAGTGAAATACATTCCATAAATAGTGGGGTTAACAAGAAGGGCAGCATCTGTAGAGAAGGTGGGATGATCTAATTACTCAATCACGCTGCTAACAGGAGAGAGTGACAGGAAACTAACAGAAAAGAACTAAACAACGATACCAGGGAAGAAACTATACCTGAAACAATACTATAAAGGAATTATTAATAATAGTGAAAACAATTCTAATGTTAAACCTCTTTGTTAAAAATTGTGAAATACTTCATAAAACATCAAGTACATTAGTGATGAAACTGTGCCAATGCTGATTAGTGGGTTATTATTATTATTATTAGGGTCCGATGTCCCAGAATGGGACAGAGGAACCTATTGTTTTCGCTTTTATTTATTATTATTATGTACCTCCCCACGCTAATTCGACCCCCTAAAAATGCCCGAAAACTCACCGAAAATTGCACGCACCTCGCGCCTGGCAAAAAATTCGATTATTTGGTGGTGCGTTTTTGCCGCCAAAAAAACGATGGAACCGCACGACCGCCAGGTTTGACCGATATGTACGAAAATCGCCACATATAGTCTTCGGCCCAGAATGAGCAAAAAGTTACATTGTGACCCTGCCCAAAACCAAACAGGAAGTCAGCCATCTTGGGTCAAAGGTCAAAAATGGCGTTTCGCCCTCGAAACGCATCTGCGCGAACTAGTCTGAAGGGATTCATCCGATTCGCTTAAAACTTGGCAACACCACATAGGACCCATTGAAGATAAAAAGTAATCGAAAGAATTTGCGTATCTGTCACGGTTTGGTCGTGGCGCCGCCACAAAAATGCAATGCTAATTTTCGTTAGCACGCAGAAATGTCCAAATCTCCATAACTCTGGCACACAAACTACGATCAGCTTCAAATTTCACACAAAGGACATGTGCCCAAGCTTGGTCATGACTGCTTTGAAACATTTCCCATCATGCATTGTGTTTTCGACCGGTGGCATTTATGGTCATGTACACGGTTAGCATCAACAGGACGCCGTTCTAGGAAAAAGCTTATAACTCTAGATTGCAAAGTTCAAACTGCTTCATATTTGATACACATGACGACTGTCCAGCTCTAAACAAAACACGATAATCAATTTACCCACAATGCTTTGCGTTCTCAGAGGGCGCCGCTTCTGTGGTCGTCCTACACGAGCAGCTGTAGCGGACAGACGATATGTCGTGTTGACTTCAAAACACTGTAGGATGAACCTACACAGAGGGTAGCAAATTGCTATGGAAGAAAAAACAGGCTGTGATCAGTGGGAGGGGCCTATAATGTCACTGGAAAATCCTTCGCCATCAACACGCTGTAATAGGAAAATGCTTATACCGCTCCAATGCAAAGTTCAAACTGCTTCATATTTGATACACACGATGATTGTCCATCCATAAACAACGCTCGATGACCAAATTACCCATCATGGCCAGTGGGAGGGGCCTATAATCACACAGGAAAATCCTTCGCCATAACTACGCCGTTATACGAAAACGCTTGCAACTCCAGAATGCAAAGTTCAAAGTGCTTCATATTTGATACACATGATGACCGTACAGCCCCAAACAACAAACGATAACCAAAAACTCCCACAATGCCTTGCGCTCTCAGAGGGCGCCGCTTCTTGGGCCGTCCTACGCCAGCAGCTCTAGCGGCAAGACGACATGTCGTGTTGACTTCAAAACACTGTAGGATGAATCTTATTAGATGGAAGTACATTGCTATGTCAAATAGAGCAGGCTGTGAAAAGTGGGAGGGGCCTATCATGACACAGGAAAATCCTTCGCCATAACTACGCCGTTTCAACGAAAACGCTTACAACTCCAGAATGCTAAGTTCAAAGTGTTTCATATTTGATACACATGATGACCGTACAGCCCCAAACAACAAACGATAACCAAAAACACCCACAATGCCTTGCGCTCTCAGAGGGCGCCGCTTCTTGGGCCGTCCTACGCCACCAGCTCTAGCGGCAAGACGACATGTCGTGTTGACTTCAAAACACTAGCGTCATCAGTAGGAGGGGCCTAAAATGACAGGAAAATCTTTCGCCATTTCTTGGTAAATGCAATATCTCAGTTGTTTTTACACCAATTTACACCAAATTTGCTCAGGCCAATTCTCAAATCCCCAACAGTGGTATACGTGACCGTGGGTTACCGCCCCCGGCCGCTTCATCGGACCCTATGACGCCGCTCGCGGCTTTAATTATTATTATATTATTATTATTATTATAGAATAATAATATGTTTGGATTGCACCACATTTTCATGCATCAATATAGTGAGGCCCCACCAGAATTTCCATACCAAAAATGCCACTGCTAATGCACATGTTGGAAATAAAGCCTGTCTCTATTTTGAACCCATCACAGTCTCTGAGGTTTGTTAATTTGAAAGAGAAAATGACTGGGAGTAAGTAAGACCCTATATAGAAATGTATTTGTGCATCACCAATTAGTTTTTAAGAAGATTTTCTTTTTATGTTTAAGTAGTCATATCATCATATGCACAAAATCAGATGAATATGGTTTTTGTCCATTTGATATCAAAGTGGGTTGAATGTTGGCCCTGAGATAAAATGAGTTAACAAATCAGGAATAGTGTTTCAAATGTAACCTTTACTTTGATCTATAACCAAATTGGATCCTCATGGAGGCCGGATTTGGCCCACGGTCCTTAAGTTTGACACCAGCGGGTTAGCCTGTGTTAATCAAATGACAGTGATGTATTTGTACATCCAATAATAATTCAATGATTAACTTACATGGTTTTCACTGCTCTTCTTAAACAAACAAATCAAGTTAGTACATGCTGTAATTAGATGTTTCTATCTCACTCAAAGCAGATTCAAGCTCACAAAAAAAAAACCCCTTCACCTACTGTTTAACTCTTACTCTATTAGACTTTTAGCATAGCTGTTAGAGTGTGTTTTAAAATGCTAATTGCCTATCACAAAGCCTTTAATGCTGAGGCAATTAACTGTTAGCCTCACATCAGTAAAGCTCAATATAGCAGAATTTAGCTTCTTTAATAAACTCACTTCATGAGCTTTTCAGAAAATGTATGCAAGGTCCTTCATCAATATTCTGACACTGCAGAATGCTCAAGGCAAATCAGAAAATGGAGTAGTGACAGTTTAATCCACCACTGACAACTGAATTTGGAGGTAGAAAGAAAGAAGAAAAGAAGACTGAGTAAAAAAAGAAAAGTAACTCAATTATGATAACTCATTTTAATTTAGGGTGACCAAGCTCATAATTAGTAATAACATGAAGGAGCAGGAGCAAAAGAAGCTGGCATTGCATAGCACAGTGAGCAACACACTGGCAGGAAGCTACATATGGGATAGTATTTGGTTTTGTAACAGATGTTTAGAGGTGTTCTGACAACAAAGGGATGATGTTCTCCCAAACTGCACAGTGCACATCCTCTGCAACAAACATCCAATTCTGTTCTGTCCACATTAACCAAAAAAGATCAACACTATAGGACCACTTTCAGAGATTAAAATATACAATTTACTAAATTAGACAACTGTGTCATGTAGGCTGTTATGTTGTATTTTACTTTATTTTTAAATAGATTGTAGCGCCTGCACAATTAACGGATTGTTCTCTATTGGCTGCATGATTTGACCATTGATTCATCATTATTGGCTGTATGTTCCTTTAACAGCAAAAATATGTATAAAAATGAAAAACATGTAGCACACTAACCCAGAATGCAGTATTTTGCTGTCACAACCCAGTTATTACATAGTGAGAGAACCTCAATTGGTCCCCGGGGAAATAAGTGTTCCAGTAATTCAAAGTCTTACTATGACCTGTGCTGTTGTGTTGCTTACCTTTTAAATGTTGTACCTTATTATTCTTCGTTTATTTTTAAATGTTTTGACATGGGCTAAATAAGTAATTTTTTTTCTTTTTTTTCTATACAGGCCTTAAATAAAACAACCAATTATGACTTCATATCAGTTCCTGAAAGGTTTACAGCATCCCTCGACAGCCAGTGTCATGCCAGTGTCACACCATCATCAGTTTATGTAAACCTCATGTGACTGTCTGCTTATTGCTTCTTGTTCACACATTTTCAAACCTTGAAGAGTACAAGGAGAAGCATATTCTGCTCCAAAGCATTTTTAGTTACATGAGACTGTTTCACACTTCTTTGTCATTAAAGGCATTTTTTCTAATGAACACTGAAGCTTTCATGTTGCTGTTGGCTTTTTTCCCTCATTGTAAATAATATTGCACTGTTTTTTTTTTATTCAATCATAATCCTTTATATATATATATATATATATATATATATATATATATATATATATATGCTTTTAATGCAATTTCTCAAAACATACAGCCAAATGTCAAAGTTCCACCAATTGTTTAAAACTCAAATATGGCAACCTTGTTCTTTGCCTTACAGCCGTTACACTGTTCCAAACATGCTGTAACTCTACCTGCATTGCAGGGACACTGTCTTTGACAAACACCCACCAAAATGGAAAAGGTGAGTTTTTAGTTTTTCCTTTTTATTTTTCATAAAACTTCAACAGTTTCCAGAGTCACTGCTTGTTTGAAGCATCAATCGCTGCTGTAAGAAGAAGTTTCCGTGTATGTCTAGACTTCACTTTGTCATGGTTACTAATAGATAATAATAGTCCGAAAAATACGGTACATGAAAGACCTAATATATATATATATATATATATATATAGAGAGAGAGAGAGAGAGAGAGAGAAGTGCTGTACATATATATATATATATATATTTATATATTTAGTCTCATATACTTTGCCACAGCAAAGTAGCTACAATCAAATAAAACAAAATACAACAAAACACACACACACACACACAAACACACACCTCACTATTCACCTGCCCACCCATCACAGAAGGAGTACAGCAAAGTACAGTGGTTCGAAAACTGTGGTATGTATTGTATACCACTGGCAAAATTCTTCAAGTGTTAGACTGTATTCATACATGTGTTTTTCTAATTTTACTAAAGTAAGGCATTTTCACTTAATTTAGACATTATTTAGTCAGGTTTGGATAGATTTTAGACACATTTTATACCCTTTATAAGTCAAATTTTTAATCTTGGGCTCAGCATGAAGGTGCTTTGAAGGTCAAGCATTTTGTATTTTTTTGCGGGGTGACCACTGGTGTAACATAAAATACAATAAATTTCATGATGTGTAACACTACATCACAAATATTAATGACAAAGTTAACACCTCATATACGAAAGGCTAGAAACAAAGACAAGTATTCTGAAGATGTGTTAACAGAGCATTTTGGAACAGAGGAAAAGACGTAGGGGAGCAAATTAATGCTGAAAGGTTGTTCCAGTCATGAGGGGCCCAAACACAGAAAGCATATTTCCCAATTTCTCAATTACTGTAACTCTAGGGACAACAAAGAAGATCTGTTTGTTGTGACGAAGGCTACATTGTGAACTGTAAGGCACTAAATATAATATTCTCAAATAATTATCAAAATAAGTTACATATTATTGACAGGTAAATTGAGTAATATAAAATACATTTTATACGTCTGGGTATCTCATCTAAATGATGCCTTAAACACACCCCAGAAGTTGCTTCTGCTGCTGAGAAGATAAGCATAATCAAAAATCTCTAAATCAGTACTAGTTAGCAATTCAAAAGAAAAACATGACATGTTGAAAGGAATTTCTTTAAATGTGTGTCATGAGTGAGAAAATATATAATAAATTGGTTGACAGAATGTGAGAAAACTTAAGTAAACGAATTATATCCCGCAGATGTGTGTGCTAATCCAAAACCGTGTGTCCGTGCTGTATTTCCAGGTGGGAAACTTTATCCTGTGTGCTGAAGGTGTTTGCCAATTGTCAAATGAATGAAATGAAAGACAGCTAAGGAAATTGCACCTTCCTCTGTCAGAGATACAGAGCCTTATCTCTTTTAAACTTAAATTACTCCTACTTCTACAGAGGGTGACGGCAGCCAGCTACCCATGCCTAATTATTAAAAGGACCACCATGCTTCTAAAAGGTGCCTGCCTGTTGCAAACTGGCCTCATGAATACATCATGACTTGAAGTGGGAAGTAAGAATAGAAGGAACATTTTCATAAAAACAGTAGAAGCAGTGAAGCACGAAATAGCTCTCCCTTTCTTTCCCTCCCACAGGGGGAAGGAGCCCCTCAGCATCACTGATAAAATTGAGGGATGAGAAAAACCTGTGTTTTGGACCTGTTTCAAATCAATGCAGATTAGTTCATCCTTCGCCCTGATAATGCTCAGAAATATAAGGGACGCTGCAGAAATGGCTGCAGCTGAAGGACCAGGCGACAAACACAGAAACCCAATAGTAGGAGGAACATTGTGTCTTAGCTGCTTCTAAAGCCTGAAGCACCTGGAGCATTAAAAACAGAAACACAACACCTGTACCTGTGGTGTAAAACTTTTGGAAAGTGAAGTGCTGGATAGGTTTCAATTAAAGACATTGTTTCTTCATAAGAGTTGAAAATATAATTGTAACTAAAAAAAACAACATTTTCATTAAAATATGCACAAAAGATGGAATGAAGAGTAAAATAATACAACATACCCTTTCTGCAATAATATTGTTCCTGCCTACACATATAATTATTAAACTGTAAAGACACTACAAACTAATCCAATCCACGCTTTAACATTATGACAGTATAGTGACAAATGCAGAACACACACTTTTACATTTTGAAAAATATGGCTCCTGCAAACAAAAACTATTCTACATCAAAAGTCAAGTATTTCTAAACATGAAATCAGTTTGAAAAGAAAGAAATAATGAATGTAAATAAAACTTTAAAATGTGTTGCAATGGGAAAAAAAAGTACTGTAACTTATAACTGTATTTGTATTTCATCAATCTATCCAGTGACATGCCATCAGGGTAGGCAAGGTAGGCAGTGCCTACCCATGGGTGAATTGATATTTTGATTATTTGTTTTAATTATAACATAATTATAAATTATTTACTTTTCCATTTCCAATAGCCTACAGTACCTATAAGAAAGTGTCCGCATTTTGTGCGTTTCATAGCCCACATTACTAAACAGCGCTAATTCCTGGAACAGCTGCCGTCTCACTCCGCTCTAAGGCAGAGGGAGGCCACGCCCCCTCCCAAAGATACGTTGCTCCTCTGCCTCCATTCCCGTTGCGTGTTTTTACGTGTTTGCACATGAGCAGTCAGGTCCCCAAGATGACAATCATTTACGAAACCGTGCTATGCTAAATGCTATACATATGTTCACAGTACATGAGTGAATCGACGCCAAGTGACCGCTGCTGCTACGTTCTCTAGCTAGTGGGAGGGATAACACTACAGGCAGGATAACAGCGCCAGAGATGATAGAGAAACTTTTTTTTGAGGAAAAGCGACAGCTTTTTAAAGATGAAGACCAACACCTGAGCTACCAGACCTTCAGCAAAGGTAAGGTCAGAAAATATTTCATACTTTCCTCCGTGAATGATACAAAAGGAAGGATTGGCTTTGTGGATGCGTCTCACTGAGGTTGTTCCGAGTTGTTGTTGTTGTTGTCTTTTTTTCCGTGTTTCTGTGTTTCCAACACAAACAAACGGATGCGCTGCTGTGTCATGAGATATATCTTGTTGGGAGAGTATGAAGGCTATATTAAATAATTGTTTATGTTTCTTTAATGGTGTTTTACGATGATGATTTTGTTAGATGGCTAAATACTTGTTCATGTGGATCTTGTTGGGTTTTTTCTTTCTTATTATGAATTTTATATTTTGATAAGCGCATTGAGATGACATTGTTGGAAATTGCTTCATTCAAATAAAATTAATTTGAATTGAATTAACACTTGACAGCAGAAACATATGAAATTGTCATTGGTGGTTTTGATTTGCAATGTGCCTACCCAACCCTAGTGGTCACGGCACGTCACTGAATCTATCATATTGTAAACACATCATTTTATTTATCAAACATAATTTTGATTAATTAAACCAAGAAAAAAGGCCAAGAAGTGAAATTGCAATGAAGCTTTGTTACATGTTAAAAAAAATCGAGAAATATATAACTTCTTGTAGACTTTAGTACACTACAAACACAATACTGTTCTTATGTTCACAGCTACAGATTACACTGTTCCACTATACTGTGAAAGTTTTAATGATTTAAAATAAAACTGATTATTAGTTTCATCTTTGTTGCTCTGCATTTTTCCTATATGATTCTCCAATAGCATGAATTGAATCACAAAGTACATTATTTGAAATGCAACTCATGTCCGTTACTGATACTATTCCTACCTGAAAAATGTTACAGGCCACTGTTGGTCAAAGCTATAGAAATATTGGTCCAATCGTGCTATCGCTACTCTAAATGAATTTCTCCTGCTTCTGTGGCTGTCTAGCAGATGCCCGCACACTGAAAGACTGCTCATAACCTTCTCCTGGGAACCCAAATCTCCCTCTGTTGGTTCGGGCATTGGGCCCTGCAGGCTGGCACGCATTAAGCATGTATGAAAATACAGCCTGCTTTCACAGTTGTTTACCCACACTAAAAGTAATCTCATTAATCAAGTCCTGCAGCATTGTGGATGTAATCACACGATAATAATTCAAACATGCATTGTTTTCAAAGGATGTCGAAAACAATAATAATTCAAACATTCATTGTTTTCAAAGGATGTCATTACTGTACATGAGGCATTTACATAAAATTTACAGCTTACAGGTTTTGTCGGCTGAAGGGCATACAGCAACTAAAGGAGCCTTGTGATAAAGACATTATATTCTATAGCATTGTGTTTTATCAAGACAGAAAAATACTAGGGCTTCTTATTTACTCTTTACACAGGCTTGGTGATAGGAAATCAATAGGAATCTCCTTTGAACCACAGAGGGATGGAGCTGGTGTGACACACAACGAATGTGGAAGGACGTTGCAGCTTATTTCTGTAACACTGTATTATTTCTGTATCCTGCAGCATAGCTCTGTCAGTGCAGTCTGCTTATTTCCTTGGTGGAAGTATTGCAAGGATAATCAAACAACGGGGAAAGTCATAAAGATGTAGCTCTGAGCCATCACGAGGCGCTCATTTGCAGCTGCTCACTTTACACTGTGTGGGAGCAGAAGAAGGAAATGAAGTTGAAAATCAGGCACCACGCTCGTATGTAGTGTCATTTAAAAAAAAGGTGTTTTTTTTTTTTTTTTTAAACAGCAGCTCTCAGCAGAATCTATGTCAATAATCTGCCAGACTTCATCTTACACAGGAAATATGTCAAAATCCCAACAGTTGACCTATTAATGGCTGCCTAACATTTTGTCATCTTTGATTTTAATTCAGGCATTAAAACTAGGGCTACTTTTGTTGACAAAAATTTTCCATTATAGTTTTATGTTTTTAATTTAATAAGTGACAATAACAAGACTATGACTCAACAAAAAAAACTATATAAAAATATATTGGTATTTTTTTCAACTAATAAAAACTAAATATGAAATTCTACAGATGGAATTTAGTGTTTAGCTAAATTCGGTGTATTTACAACTTTGGCTGTAGATTCATAAACACTGTGTCTCACTCAAATAAACAAAAAAATTAAAAAAAAAAAAATAATTCAACTTATTCAAAGTTACTCAATACACTAACTTGCACACATACTGACTGAAGGTCCTGTTTACAATACTGATGTCAAAATGACCTGCGACAAGCATTAGATGGTATAAAGCAGTGTTTCTCAAATTGGGGTATGTATACCAGGGGTACGCAATGACACTACAGGGGGTACTAGAGAGAGAGAGAGAGAGAGAGAGAGAGAAAAAAAAATTAACAAACAAAATATCAATCTAGAAATCAATCTATTCAGGAGACACTAAAACAGTGTTTTTCAACCTTGGGGTCAGGACCCCATGTGGGGTCATATGGAGTTTAAATGGGTGTCGCCTGTAATTTCTGAAAAATAGATTTTTTAATTATTATTATTATTATTATTATTATTATTATTATTATTATTATTATTATTATTATTATTATTATTATTATTATTATTTAAAATGAAAACAACACACAATCTTAAACAACTGTTTTTCTATACTTTCACTTTGTGAACTATACATCTAGTTCAACTAAAATGCAGTTAAAAAATATATATATATGTCTGAGTTCAAGATGATCAAAAACTAATTCTAAAAAAAAATGTCTTTAAGGTCTCCAGAAATTCTCGATATCAAAATGGGGTCATGATCTAAAAAATGTTTGGAACCACTGCACTAAATACTGTTTATTTCCACATATTTACAAAATGAGATTCTTTAAAATGGTGTTATTACTCGTTCATTCAATCATTATGCTCTGTGTTCATTTTTAAATAGTTTTCTAAGCAAAATGTTGTAATTGGACAAAGGGGGTACTTTGGATTCAGAAATAAGAAAAAAAGGGGTACTTAAGTCAAAAAAGTTTGAGAACCACGAGTATAAAGGATCAGTGGACATCTGTTGGAGTAGGCAAACTTTCTGAATCAACAATAGGTTGTATTCTCAAACTCTGTCACAACTTTTACAAGTTTTATTAAAATGCACCAAAGACATTTTCACTCACTCAGTGTTCTTTCTCTCTCTATAGGCACATTCTCCAGTAACAAGGACATTTATAAAACTGTATTGAGCTTACCTGCATTTACGTTACTCTTTATAGATTAATAGATTAAAGCTTCACTTCATATACCACCAATAGCACACATTCTGCTATAAATGCTGAATAGCAAGATCATTATGAAGGTTTTTTTTTTTTTTTTTTTTAATCTTAAAAAGCCTGCTAAAAAGGTGTGGAATGTTACACTAAGTTTACGCTATACAATATATTGGGTTTATGAAGTTTATGCGACAAGATTATTTGAAAATGTAATTAATTGTCTTTAGTTGGATCTTAAAATGTATTTAACTGAAATGAACAAATAAAGGAAATAAAACTTTTACTTAGTGGAAAAATTTAGTAAGGTTGACAAATAAGGGCTATAGACCCTTTTCATGTGAAGTATGCATACTAAATTAGGTGCATGTTCCCGCAGGCTTGGTGAAAAACTACCGGAGAACTACATTATGCTAGCATTAGCACGCAATTGAAACACTTTTTTTTTGTAGAAAAACAACACCATGCCATTGTGTTGCATTGTTGATTGCACAAATAGGAGTACCAACAATCCAGGACTTACATTTTACAACATACTGGCTGATGGGCACCCTTTACAGAATAATAGACGAGACTTATGGTTGTGTGCTATCAAATAGAGGCTGACAGCTGACGTATCTGACACACACACACACACACACACACACACACGGAGAGAGAGAGAGTGCTGAAACATTCCGGATAAAGTAAAAATCAGCCAGTTTATGATAGAAATAAATAGCATAAAGTTGCCAAATAACCACATTACACGTGCACGGCAGCGGACGGAGCGCTATTGGATTCAATAAAAAGTGATCATAAAAATCTGTAGATGGACTGATATGCAGACGTGGAACAGTGAGGAGGAGACTTAATGTAGAGATGGAAACTCATCCATTGAAACTGATCAGAATACTAGGAAATACACAGAAACACTCGGTATAAGGACTATAGCAACTCACCTACCTGCCCGTTCTTAAGTAGTTATAAGCATCTAGAGACTTAATGCTTTTAGGTTTTCTTTCTTATATACATTGGGTTTTTCTATCAGATAGGTATAAATGTGTGCCCATTGAACATCGGGCCAGGAGTGCACATCGGATGACCACTCGTTTCAAGGAATGCTGCATGGGTCCCGCAATAGTTCACCTTTACTTAAAGTGAGTTGCCTTAAATAAGCGACCGCATTCTCAGATGACAAGCTTTCCACATACTATGAACTATTTTCGAGCCTTAACAGCGGTTCATTCATTGTCATTTTTTAATTTTTCAAGCGTCACATATGTAAACAACATGGTTTCTGCACCGAGTATGCCCACACTAAAGCATCAGCCTGTCACCTGTGAGATACAACAGAAGAGTGATTTTAAATCAGGCTTTAGCGCTTTAAATTTAAATAGTGTTTCTGTAACATCCCTGTGTCCCACCCTAATTGACTATATCTTTACAAATATTATGGACAGTAAAGTGATAATTGGAATGTTAATGATTGATATCAGTAATCACTGGCCTGTCTAATTTATGAATGCAATTGTAAAAATAAATAGAGGGAGTTAACATAAATTAAATATAAGATAATTAGGTCCAATTAATCTTATGTTGGTTTAAAAAAAATGATCTCATTAATTGGAATTGGATTAGTGTGTACATAGAAATTGTGGTAGATAAGACTCATGACTTGTTTTTAGAGACATTCATACTGAATATGATAAGCACTGCCCTGTTAAACTGTGTAGAATGGATGACCGAGAGGCTTCACAATGCATGTAAAAAGAATAGGTTTTATATACTATTAGTTAGAAAAATTAAGTGAAAGAGGCCAAATAAAACTAATATACTAATACATTAATAACCATTATGAGATGAGGAAGAATAATTATTATACTAAAGTATTAAATAAAAATATTGTTAAAGGTATATGGAATATGTCAAATAAAATAATTAGAAATAAACAAATGAATCAAACATCGCAATCCCTGTACAGATAAAGGAAAGCAAATTCTTACAATGAAGGAAGTGGTGGAAGGTTTTAATAGCTCCTTTGTTGAGGTTGGGCTTATCTTGCTAATACAATAAATTATGCTGAGGAAAAAAAAAACTGTGGAATTAGAATGTGGAGAGAGAAATGGAGATTCAATGTTTTTGGGAACAGCTAAGAAAATGGAAATTGATAAATAATTAAAATTATGAATAAAGTACCAATAAAACTTCCATGGATTGGAATGTCATTGATTTATAGCTGATAAAAAAATTATTGAGAGAGTAGCTAATACACTCAATCATATGTACAACTTGTCATTCAAAGCAGACACCTTAGATCAAACGGCTCTCTCTGAAGTTATTAATAATACATCCATTCAAAGACGATTGACCTGTTTCCATACATCACAGTGATCAAAGATACTGGACTGGATGATCAGTGTAGTTTTAGATAATCTAGCTCAACTTTCACTTCTTTTGATACTATTAGTGATGGGACATTGCAAAACATACATTATGATAAATAAATAGAGCATAGAGTTAAAGTGGTTACAAAGTTCAGCAATAAGAAGTAGTTTGTCTATATGGTTAACCATGAATCAATGTGCTTGAACATTACTTGTGGTGTTCTCCAGGGGTCATTATGTGGATCCTAACTATTTACCTTATACATAAATGATAGATAGAAAGTGTTTTAATATTTTGTGTATTATACAAATGTTATTTGCTCAGGGGGGGGATTTACGGTAGCTTCTAATGGTGTTCAAAAGTGAAATGCTAAGATTAAAGTAATCGTTGAATGTAAACAAATTATCATTAAACCTGAACAAAAAAGGTATCGGAAGACATCAAGTTAAGCAAGAATAGGTTTATTTGTGTTTTCATTGATCATAAGCTGTACTGGAAACCTCAACTCAAATAATATGTGCAAGATATCTGTACTCCCTGCGAAAATTCTATGGAGTCTTGCTTCTGCTTCAGCCTGTGAACATCCTGCGTGCTAGTTGCAAAATGCTTGGGTTTTGAGTCCTGCTACAGCTCGCAAGCTGGTTACATCATGCTTTCCTCAACTAAAGAATAAACTACACTGAAATAGAATTACTCTTGTCATCTTTCCTCGAAAGCTGTTCAAAACCTTACAACATACAATGCAAAATACAAAAAAAAATCAAAAGGATGGTTCTTCATGCTAAGTACCTTGATACTACTAATTTGTGCCTAAAATCAGGTATTTTAAAATTCAGAAAACCAGTTAAATTCAAAATTCTTCAGATTTTGTTTAAAGCCAAAAAAAAAAAAAAAAACCTGTTAAATAATATCCAATGGATGTTCAGTGGTTCATGGTCAGAGAAGGAAAATACTATTCAAGAGGAAATCATCATTTTACAGTTTTTTTGGATTGCTTCCACACTAAAATTAAAAGTAGTACACAATTAGCAAAACCTTACACTCAAGAAGCAAAACATTAGCCCATATTTGCACAAATATAAGCACATTGTAAACCTCACACTTGTTGCAAAACTCTACACACAGTGATTTGCAAAACACTACACACACTAAACATACATTGCACACAAAAATCTATCATGAAGTCACTTCCTTGCAATGCCAAAGTACTGACTGTCAAATAACCACACCTTCCAACCAATTGGTTCAACACAGTCATCAGGTGTGCAAACTGCTTAATTGTAGACACACCAATCAGGTGTGTAAACCCTATAAAAAGCAGCAGGTGAGTTCATCGGTCTTCAAGCACAATGGAAAGAGTCAGCAAAAGAGTAAGACGAGGAGGAGGACGAGGAGGAGAAAAAGGAATCAACAGAGGAAGAGAAGGAGGCCATGCTGGAGGTAGAGGAACACAAGAACGTTCTCAAAGAGGACTGAATCTGACAAATGAGATCTGCGCAAATGGATGGAGAGGAGATCCAGCATGAGTTCATGTACGTAGATGAGGCTGGGTTCAACCTGACGAGAACACGAGGGAGGGGCTGAAACATCATTGGCCACAGGGCTATAGTCAATGTCCCAGGGCAACGTGGGGGGAATACAGTAACACTCTGTGCAGCCATTACACAGAATGGGGTCCCATGCTCATATGGGCCCGTACAACACAGCACTCATACTTACATTCTTGGATCAATTGCACAACATAACAGCAGCAAATCAAATAAATCATATGCAATACATTTTTGTATGGGACAATGTGTCTTTCCACCGCTTTACTCTGGTTCAAAACTGGTTTCAGCAACATCCACATTTCACCGTCTTATATCTTCCACCATACTCTCCATTCCTCAATGCTATAGAAGAGTTTTTTCTCGGCATGGCGGTGGAAGGTATATGACCTCCGTTTCCAGGCTAAGGTACCCCTCATCCAGTCCATGGAGGAGGCCTGTGACCAGATGGAGGTAGCAGCAATGCAAGGTTGGATTCGTCATTCAAGACGTTTCTTTCCAAGGTGTCTTGCTAATGACGACATTGCCTGCGATGTAGATGAAATTCTCTGGCCAGATCCAGCTAGACGAAGAGACGATATATAGTTATTTATTTATTTTTTTTTGTTTTGTTTCAGTATGTATAAATCTCCATGTCAACATTTTAGGCGTGTTGAGAAATAAATGAGTTTCTTCAGTCACACATTGGTCTTGTGTAGTGGTTGGTGAATTTACATTATATTTGTACTTTGTTGATAGTAGCCTACTCTAATCATAGGGAAGTAGAAGTGCTAAAAGTGTTTTAGGTTTATCACAGCAGAGTGTAACTCGTGCAAACAGAGTACAGTAATGTGAAACGTGTGTGTTTCATATGGTAACAAAGTGTGGTTTTTAAAAAGAAGTGTATAGTTTTTACAAGAGTGTTTAATTATGCAAAGGATCTGTAGTGTTTTGCTAATTGAGTGTGTGGTTGTGCTATTTGTGTCTAGTGTTTTGAAAACACGGGCCCTGTTTTGAAAATCATGCTTAAGCAATCCAAAAAAAACCACGAACCATCCATTCCACTCTGAATGCGCATCTCAGTCTGCGGTGGGAGATTGTGCAATAACATATATGAAGAAGTAAAAATGTGCAAAAAGTTAAACGCAGGTACAAATAACTACTCTTGGAATTGGACTGCTAACATTATACTTTGTACTTAATTTAGAACATATTTTTCGTTTGTGTTTTAAAAGCAGACCTCTATCATGTATTAAAGTTGAAGGTCTATATATATTTAATTATTTTAAAACATTTTGGGGTTATTTACGTGTTTATGGATCAGATAATCTACATGAAGACGTAAGGGGGCATGAACATGATAAACTTAGCTTAAATCAGCCCCTTCTGAAACTTGCACTGTGCTTTTTTTCTTTTACTTTCATTGACAGCTTTTATTCTTGTGCTTTTTTTTTTTTTTAGATTGACAAGTAAATATGAAATAAGAAATAAACATAAACCATTTTGTACGTAAGCAAGCTTTATAAATGAGGCAGCTCATCCGTTTCAACAGAGCTCTTAACAATGGCCTAACATTAAGTGGTTGGCACATCTCACCGGCAACAGAGATCTAATAGCCAATGACACCGTCAGCAGCTCTGGACTTATGATCTTTCTTACTCTCGTGACATTAAAAGCAATTAGTGAATTGCTAAAGAACTGAATGGCAATAACAAGACGTGAACACTTTTGTCCATTTGTATGTAGTGAAATAAACTGCAAACAACTTCTTCTTGTCAAATTAACACCAGTGTTTGAAAGTCTATTGTAAATCAAAGACATCTGAATCACTTCTTGACAACTGCTAGAAAACAGTTGTGTTTTCCTACTCATCCTTCAAAGACACACATTTTTCTCCCCATCATTGCCCAGAATTTACCCTCTCAACAAACACCACCACAGGGAGCTCTTACTCAATGCTCACGCACCAACGTACCTATAATCACTCTCAGGAATGTCATTGGAAGTGATATAACTGTATTGAAATACTACATTTTTTCTTTTCTTGAAAGCTCCTCTGCTCAACAAGCATGGCGGCCATGTAACATCTGAGCTCTTCACTGTTTGGAGCAGCTCTGATGTATAAAGGCAGGAAGAAAGGGCATTCATATGTATGCAGGCAGTGAGCCATGGCACAGAGATATCACTGAGGCATTGAGAGAGTAGTGGGCTGCATGAGGCGTGGGCTAACAGTGCCCTGCTATGAGCCCTACCTGGGTAAAACAATACTATTTACAGTATGTCTGGCTGGCTTTATGCTGCAGTGGTCAAAAAAGGAAGGGACGAAAAGTGGATGAAATTTTGAGGAATAGCAATGTGCAAAACAGCAGTAAAATCCAATTAGCTGTTGCACTTGGCTGTTTAAAATATTAGTTTTCTTTAAAAAAATTAATAAATACATTATATATATACGTGGTTCTTAAACTTTTTTACCTGAAGTAAAAACCCTTTTCTTATTTCTGAATCCAATTACCCCCTTTGTCCAACTATAACAATTTGCTCAGAATACTATGAAAAAACAACTATAGAATGGATGAGTGATAACACACATTTAAAAAAATCTCGTTTTGTAAATAAGTGGAAAGAAACATTATTTTGTGCCTCCGAATAGATTTTTTTTGATAGTGTGCATCATTTCTGTTCATCTCCCACCTGGTGTAGAACCTTGTATTTTTAGTTCATGGTTGCATTTGTTAATTTTATCTCTCTCTCTCTCTCTCTCTCTCTCTCTCTCTCTCTCTCTCTCTCTCTAGTACCCCTTGTTGTGTTGTCATTGCGTACCCCTAGGTACCCCTACCCTCATATGAAAAACATATCTCAAAACTTAACTCATTCTCCCTCAGCTCCACCGTGTCCTCCTCCCCTCGGGTCAAGAGTCTGGGTGTCATCCTCGACAGCTCCCTATCATTTCACTCCCACATCAATAACATAACCCGGTCTTCATACTTCCATCTACACAACATCAAGAGTCTCCACCCATCTCTCACTCTTCACTCCACTGCCATCCTGGTTCACAGCCTTGTCACTTCCCGGATCGATTTTTGCCACTCACTGCTTTTTTGTGTCCCTCACAAATTCCTCCATAAACTCCAACTGGTCAAAAACTCTGCAGCCCGTATCATCACCAGAACCCCCTCCTCTGACCACATCTCCTCTGTCCTTCAGCAGCTCCACTGGCTCCCCATCAAATTCAGAATCAACTTCAAAATCCTCCTGTACACTTTAAAGGCCATCCACAAACTCACCCTCCCTACCTTCGTATTGTCACTCCCTGAGGTCTTCATCCTCCATCCACCTCACTGTACCCACTGCCTGCCTCAGAACCATGAGGAGCAGAGCTTTCAGTTGCTCTGCTCTCAAACTCTGGAACTCCCTCCCTCCGGACATCAGAAACATTGACACCTTACCCCTCTTCAAATCCAGACTCACAACCCATCTCTTCCAATCAGCCCACTCTCTGTAAAATCTCATCCTTAATTTCACCTTCAGTGCTTTTAAAAATGATAATAATAATAATGCATCAATTTTCTATAGCACTGTATCATAGACAGTCAAAGTCGCTTTGCATAATTAAGGCATTATTCTTTCAGACCTGCTTAGCTTCCGAGATCTAACAGGATTGGACAATGACAGGCTGGTATGGCCACTTTTCTTTTCTCTTCTTTGTATTATACTGTTTCTAATGTATTGCACTGTTTTTATTACTTTGTTTTTATTATTCAGTTTTTTTGTAAAATGTCATTGGGTGGCCTTTTAAATAAAATTTATTAGTATTATTATTCATTATTAAACACTGATATATAGACCCTGATATAAAGTGTCCGCTGGAATTATATAAATCTTTAATGTACATCCACTAACGTTATTCCTCCTATTCTGGCACCCAAACACACAACAAGGCAACATTCTAAAGCAGTAACATTACTAGCCTCCACAGTCTTTAGCCAACAGCGTTTCCTGTTTTTGCCTCCAGCTAGAGTTGTGATGTCACTCGTGACGTGGGCCATTAAGGGGTCTATACCATGCTACAATTTTTGGAGAAATGTCTCGTCAATTTGATTTTTGATCAAGATTTTCCCAAAAGAAACAAGTTAGAAAGGTTGCCCTATTTAAATTAAGCTTGTTATCTACCACTGTATTCTGCACCATTAAACAAAAACACAAATCAGTTATACAAAGATACAGATATTAGGAGATATTATCATGCACTTCATTACCTATTTTCATAAATATGATATTAAATCACATGGCACTATCGTATATAATTGATATTACATTGAAATCAATCAGTTGTATCACTAATACTAAGTCATTCTGCAGAATTAAACACCAATCATCTGGTCCACACACCTTCTGGAGCATGTCTTCAGCATTAGCTAAGTTTACATTTGAGCATTTACGTGTGTCATGTGGTCAAGGTAAAGAAGCAGATGTGTGCATAATGTATTCATTAGAGCTGCAGCAACTGACTTTCATCACTATGATTGTTTTAAATATGACTAAGGGCTTTGGATGAGCATTGGTTAGTAAGGTGCAGTATTACTCCAAGCCATGATTATTATTATTACTGCTCAATATCCCAAAAGAGATCTAAAGTTGAGTATAATATGCTGGTGTATAAATCTGTGAATGGGTTTGGTCCAGAATACATCAGTGACATGATAGTCAGGTATGAACCCAGCAGGTCTCTCAGATCTATGGACACAGATCAGATAGTGGAGCCCAGAGCTCACAGTAAACATGGTGATGCTGCTTTTAGTTGTTATGCTGCAAAGAAGTGGAACAAACTGCCAGCAGAGCTGAAGTCAGCATCCAATGTGAACATTTTTAAATCAAAGTTAAAGGCACTTTTTTTCTCTACTGCATATGATTGAGAGAGAGATTTTTGGTCATGTTGTTGATGTAATGATGATTTTACTGATGCTTTTAATTGATTTTACTGATGATTTTAAATGTTCTTATTGATTTTAAACAATTGAATGTTTTATCATGTAAAGCACATTGAGTTGCCTTGAGTATGAAATGCGCTATACAAATAAATTTGCCTTGCCTTGCCTAAAAAATTTTGTTCGATCAAAATATGTGCAAATTATTAACATATAAAGTGTTCTAGCTAGCTACAAAAACGCAAACTGTGGCATATCTTGGTCAAAATAAATGTTAACACCAAATCTGATATTCTTGGTTGGCATGTGACTGTGGGGGTATGAGCCTAATTTGAATAATGTTGGCCTCTAGGGGGAACTGCAAATATGGGAAATGTTTATATTTTAAATGGCAAGACTGATTTTTACCAAATTTGGTGGGTATGACCTTGGGTCGCTCCTGAGGCCATATCTCGAAGTTAATTGTGATTGGTCAAAGTGGGCGTGGCTTATTATGACATAAACAACAAACATGTATTTCAGCTGAAGTAATATGTTGAGGGCTGTGAAATTTACAGGGTAACTATAAAAGAGCACACAGATCACCCATACCTAAAAGTGTGCCACTAGGTGGTGCTATAATTGGTGCGAACACATTTTGGCCTTTCACATTTTAAATCACATCTTCCAAAACTTCATATCCACCTGTTCACTGCAAATGGCACGTTGGCCTGTGTCCTGACGCTCGCCCCAAGCCCGTCATCTCCGCAAAACATGGGAGCCGAGTTGCACGGAAAGGCTTTGCCCCCTTTCATAACTGCTTGCAGTTCTGATTATTATTATTATTATTATTATTATTAGCATAAAAAGACAATATTTTATCTTAACTAAGTAACTTGCGCTTAGCGCTCCCTCTAAAGGTCCTTTTTGGTTATGTCACTGTCGTAAACACTCCACACCACCCGCCGCCTTCCCTACCCCACAGCGCACCTTTGCTCTCCCAAAACGGTAGCAACCACTCACTGAAAAATCCTAATACAACAGTGACACTAAAGGTGCTTTCACACATATAGTCCCATGTGACCATGTGAACACTATGAAGAAAAGAAAAGTAAAATAAATTAATGACATGGGAGTAATACGGAAGGGAGTGTGGAAATGTGTGTGATGTGTTTGTTTGTGTGCGGCTCTGAAAATGGTTGGATGGATGGATGGATGGATGGATGGATGGATGGATAGATGGATGGATATTTGTGTGTGTGTTGCCTGATGGAACACTGGTTTGTTTGTGTGTGTGTGCCTGTTGCCGCGACGACAGTCTGTGATTTGCTGTGTGTTGCTGCTGAGCTGTCACTGCATGGAGTTGCTCCGTTCCTCAGACAAAGGCCTTCTCAGCCTTTTTTTGCTGGCTCCGCTATTATATAAGTTTGAGAAAAGTGAATTTGTAGACAACCATGTGCATAATCATGATCTAGCATTAGTTTGTATTGGGCTGCCGTAAAGCAGTACGTCTTGCCACCGGGTCGGAGACAGGGAAAGTTGCAAGTGCGGTTTTCTGGCAGGGAGAGATGAAAGACCCCCGAATCACCCCATAAACACTTGTATTACCCTCACAGGGACTACGAGAAGGATTTATGAAAGTGAACAAAGTTACTTAGTTCTGCTTTAAAACAAGTGTCAAACAGGTCATTTTATAAGAACAATTTTTAGCAAGTGTTACATAAAAAAAAGTTGATTGAACAGAAATTATATTACAATACATTTCGAGATGGGAGACACAATCTTAATTTTCAGGTTTTTTCACACGTTCACAGTGGCCAGGTGAGGGGTGTAGACAAAAGTCCCCCCAAACTTTCAGTCACTGGAATGCCATGCTTTATTAGAGGAGTAGGAGCAAATTCAAAAATATATAATCTATTATAACACTTCAATATTTCATAATTCACACATTTTATTTAGAATTTGAAAGTGCAGTCATTAAGAAAACAACCCCCAACAAAACATGGCTCAGAAGCTTACTGAAAGCACAGAAAATTTAAACCAAAACAAAACAAACATTTTTAGAATTTTGACACCAGGCTGTTCCTCATCATTTGTAAATACCAGGGTGACCGTGGCTCAGGTGGTAGAGGGTCATCTTCTGATTGAGAGGTTGGGGGTTCGATCCCAGTACCATGTGTCGAAGTGTCCTTGGGCAAGACACTGAACCCTAAGTTGCTCCCAGTGGTCGACTAGCGCCTTGCATGGCAGTCCTGTCCCACTGGTGCGTGAATGTGAGAGTGATTGGGTGAATGAGCTGATATGTAAAGCGCTTTGAGACTGCTTCAGTGTGGTGATAAAGCGCTATATAAAATCAAGTTCATTTACCATTTAAATAATGTGTATGCTATTATTATTTTTTTGTTTTCTGGCTGTTTGAGCAGATTGTTCATGAACCAGATCTTCTGCCTATTTCTGCGAAAATGAAATTTAGTCTAACCTAAGTTCTGTGCATCTTCTCAACCTCACCCTTCTCATTAAAGTTGTAGCGAGTTGTATATTAGATAGTTTCAGGGTGATGAATATGTTGTTAGTGCTGTATGTTTAATCAACACATATTTCGTAGATTTTATTTCATCACTGAAACTGCTAGTAGGCTAATTAATTAAGTAAAGCAAAAAAGTGAAAAATCTGAATAAGATGTTTTCTCGTGCGCTTACAGATTATTATTTCTATTACATATTATTCCTCAACAGGATAGGTAAAATTCAGAGACACATTTTACTGTAGGGCTGCACTGTGTATGGCATTACATCGTTATGTTTTTAAGTGAGTAGGAATAGGGGGTACATGGCTTCAGGTTAAATCTCTGAAGGGGTAGGGACTGTGGAAAGTTTGGTAAGCACGGATCTAACCAAGCTTACACTAGCACAGAAGCTTCTGATCACCAACGTACATGCCCACTCAGAAACCCACAAAAACTCAATTACCCAAGGCAGACACAAAAAGCACACAATTAACATGAGGAACAAAGTGTGCACAACACCAACAGCTAAAAGAGAAAGTAGAATGATTCCCTGTTCCTGTAAATATCAGCCATTAACAAACACCAAAAGACAAGGGCATCACTCTATTACAGAGTGCAGCCAGCAGCTATTTAAAACTTCATCCAATCTACACCAGTATTTGGTTTTTTCTTAGATAACTATGTTGTTATCTCCATTTTGCTGTTTCTTCTTTGTCGTCTTTATTGGTTCAATTTATTCGTCCAAGTTGTCATATTATGACGTTAAAAAATAAATAAATTTAAAAAAGAATTTTGGCCTATAGGCAATCTGTACAATACTCGTGGATCTTTACTTTTAAACTTTTTTTCAATATATTTAATAACAAATGTTGCATTAACACAGCTGTAATATGCATCTGCAATATATATATATATATATATATATATATATATATACATTACAGTTTGGCTCAGGCCCATAAAGCCCAACCCAAGCCCGACCCATTAACTTAAATTGTAGGCCCGAGCCCAAAGCAAACCCGACGTAAATTATTATTTTATTGAACGTATTGCAGCCAGTAGATTATTAGCGCAGCGCCTCGAGCAGAGAGGGGGGCACGCACACACTCACCGCAGCCCAAAAGGTATTGTAATGACGAGACTCGAGTCGTTAGTAACACTCCAAAAATAAACAATCAAACACAGAAAGAACTGCCTTACACCATCATACACTCACACTACCGTAGTAACAGAATTGTACACTAGTCTTTTATCAGCTTACGCCCGCCCTTTCCCCAGCCTCCCAGCCAATCAACACTCAGAACACATGGAAACAAAAACACACATTGGCAGAGAAAGCTGCACGTAAGTATGATGCCTTCTCGGCCATGGGAAATTTCAGCATCAGTTAACCACTGAATACACACAAGTAAAGTTGTGACAAAACCAAAATGAGTAACCACGATATTATACCAGACATAGTATCACGTTTCCGGGTAATATCATGATACTGAAGCCTTTTTTTATTATTAATATTTTTATGAACTGCAATGTATTTGTGCAAGTTAGAAATACTTATTAATTACTTTAGTGTTGTGTGGTGCATGATAAGAAAGCATATAAGCAATAAAAAAAAAAAAAAAATAATAAATGAAGTTAGAATTATATGGTTGATATTAAAAAAAAAATCGCTTTGAGTCCGTGCAGAAAAGCAAAAAAAAAAAGTGTTCCCTCCTTTGGTTCCTATAGCTGGTGGCAGCGCCTGCACAGTGGATCTCCTATTGCTTTACCGTCTCTGCCTCGATTAAAGTCAAAATAGTTCCAAATGGGACTTTTGGAGTTTGGTTTCTTGAGCAAAGTTAGTGATGCCACTGACGATGCCGACACCGCCGCGGCAGACTCGCCACTCGGGCCCTTGTTTTTTTTACTAATTTCAACTTTATTATTTTTTTAATAACAACATAATCACAATATAGTAGTATTAATAATACAGTATTAATAATACAAATGTTTTCTTTAATATTGTTTCTTATCTTTATATATATTTTTGCCTTGAAGGCAATATAATTTGATGTTTAATTTGAGTTAAACAAGAAGAAAATGCCTGAATATTAATTGTTCAATTCAAGACGATGAAATAAAATGACTTGTGTTGAACTTTCAGTTGTGTTTTGTTCTACTTTTGGAGAATTATGAACACGTATGATTAAGGGCTAATCATGGTATGGCTCAAGGGGTACACAAGACAAGAAAGGTTGGAAACCACTGCGTTGCTTTGCAGACCAGATCAGGTGGCCCGTGCGTGGTGCACAGACCTGACTGAAGCACGCAATCATATTTGTTCCCTGCGCTCCAGCAGCAAGTGAGGAATGAGCAAAATCAGCAAATAATATTCAGTGAATGTGAACGCTGAACAACAAAACGCAACAACGGTGTCAATATCCCGTCCCACTACTAGCAGAAATAACTTTAGAAATGATACCACAACAATATAGTAGTGTTTTTGTGTTTATTAAAAAATAATATGAATGTAATAAAGAATGAGAATGAGGCCCGAGCACGGCCAGAACTCTAATATATATATATAAATATATATATACTGTATATATATATATATATATATATATATATATATATATATATATATATATATATATATATATATATATATAGAGTACTTCATCAAATAAATATATTATTTATTTATGTTTTATAAGATAGTTGGTATGCATTGGATAATATTATGTTTTGTATGTATATAATGGAATGCAATTTTTGTGCCTTACTGACTGTTTAATGGATCCAAGGAAGCTGAAAAGTAATACCACCGTGGCAATGACTTTTTAAATGACTCCTCAATGGCTCAGTGAACTGCTGCTTTCTCAGTTTTCTAGGTCAGACCGATGGTGCGCCAAACCCTTTCTGTAAAGTAGCTGGTCTGCCCAAGCTGGACAGGACACCGATTGTGCCACAGTGACAGAAAGTGATTTTGTATTGATCATGATCACTCGATACCAGTGTACCACCTCCTGTATGTGAGCTGAAAAGATAATTGCTCAAGATCAGACAGAGTCTGACAGGCCTTTCTACAGGCTTTGTTACCAGCCACTAATTTTGGACGGTACCAACTAGGTGATTGAAATGCGTGCCCACGGATGTAGACTAATGCAAAAATAAGAGGCGATTAGCAATGTGAGGCAGCGTGCTTTCAAACACAAAGTGTGTTGTGCTGCGCCAGCTTGGGGTAGTGCTCTAAATAAATTAGTAAAATGGACAAAGTAGGTGGACAAAACCAGTGTGTCAACGCATTCATCCATCCATCCCTGTCCATCCACTCTCTACGATGAGAAGATGACATACTTGGAGCCCAGCCAGTTGATTTTCTGACTGTAGCCAGAGCCAGTTTTAGATCCCCGAACTACAGATGGCAATTTATGGCAACAATGCAGATGGGCATTAAAGGAAAGCCTTAAACACATAACCATGCTAATAAACAGCCATCAAGTGTTTTTATCACCTGTCAGCACAAATTCAAACCTTGCAGCCCTCCATTTTCTACCTCACACAGTTACAACCTCAGTGGCCATTAAAAGCTGTTTGTCAACTCCACCGTAATGTGTTGCATTTATATCAGGAAGAAATAAGTATTTCACATTACAATGACACAGAGTAAATAAATGCTAGGTTGAAACAAGGCATGGTTACCCTCAGCCCATCAGTCTTCATAACTGAACTAATACCTCTACGCTAAACTGCACGTAGCAGTGGGGGTGCGAGTAAATGGAAAAGGACACCCTGCACAGGTGGTAGGAATCAGGATATATGGGTTTGTGGGGCTGTGTGGCTGTAACACACTTCTTAATGTTAGACTGCAAAATGAAACATAGGACAAAGGCTAGAGACCAATGTGAGTGGAAAAAAAATGTCTTAAAGATCAGATATGGTTGTCAGCATCCAGAAATAGATCCCCTGAGTAATGGATAGGGAATGCTGCACTTTTGAAGAGCTCGGGGCTGTAAAACGTGCACTGTTATTGTGGCACCACAATCACATGTCTTTCATTAGACACAAAAAAGTCAATGTAGAGAAATGTTAGTGTTCGTACGTTCATCTGCATGGGAATAGTTGGTTCTGCATGACTTTTCAGAAAGTCAGAAACCGAGTCGACTGCTTTGACAAGGCAGTTACTGAAAAGCAGTAACAAAACAATCAAAACGGGCCTTTGTTCTTCACTAATGGCCATGACGTGCTGCTGTTTGAAAGACTTGTCGTTAAATACATTTAATTAGTTCATTAGTTGTGTGCAACATGCAGATAATGTTTAAGAATAAAAGTCAAAAATAAAAAATTGTGCACTTCAGTGTTTAATTTCCACTTGGTGAGTACAATGGCAATAATAACAATCAAAGTGTGTCTATAGTGTCTAATAAACATCTTCATCACAGACAGCTAAATTAACAAAATTATACCTAACTATGCCACAGGTCAAAGAGTGCTTCATAATAGCTATGTATCCTCAAAGCAACAAATAAAATAGCTTTGAGATAATCTGTGTGAATATGGATGCCCCATGAGAGGAGACACAAGACATCAACGCCATTACTTAATACCAGAATTGAATTACTTTGTTATACAGCTGCCAAAAAGCCCAACACTGTTCAAAATGAGCTGCTCAATAGATCCCACAAATGGGGCAGATTCAATAAGATCTGAAACATAGGGTAGTAAACCAGGTGCGTCCCTAAATCCTTTGGTGAAGCTGCTTGCTCACCTGCTGTAGGGAATTCACTAACATTGCGGCACAAATTGGTATTCGTATAGACATGGTTGAGACCGTCCCATTTAAATGAACATTTTGCACATTGAACATGGAGAGGTGAGTGCATAGAAGCACAAAATGACATTTGAAGAAGTGAAATTGGAGGCAGATTGACTTATCTGTCTGCTGCACAAAAATTAATAATATAGAAACAAAATAAACAAATACAAATGTTGTTTAATAAACTTTAAAATCTAATGTTGTTCCCCCCCACAAATTTAATGTGGCTGCTCCATCAGTTCCTGTAACTTTGCTCTCATTAGTCCATGGAAAACATCATTCAACAGGTCTGGGGTCCTGAGTAGCGCTGTCACCACACTCTCAGGGGCAGATTCACTAAAAGTTTAGTGGTATTAAAATGTGTGCAAACGTCACTCCACACGCTAATAAGGAGTATAAAGCCCAGGGAATCAGGACTGCGCGTCTTCAGCGCGTCAAAATGTGCCCTCATTCCATTTAGCGCGTTTCCCTCTAATGAATATGCATAGTAGGCAAATTTCCCAGGGGAGGAGGAAATGCAAATAAATTATGGCAGGGGACGCAATGCGATTCATGAAATCTGGAACTGTTTGCGGTGATTGTTTTAGTAGTACAACTGAGAAGCAGGTGCAGACAAACACGCAATTGACAAAAAACACAGCGGAGATGAAAAAAGGCTCCAGTTTTATGTTGTTTTTTTTTTCTTGTCTTTTTGTACTTTTGTTTTTGTTTTCTGTAAATTTGTATATGTTTTTGAGTCATTCTGTGTATTTTCGTGGTCATTTTGTGTTATTTGGAGTAATTTTGTGTATTACTGTTGTCATTTCATTCATTCTTAGAGTACTTTTGTGTGTGTGTGAGAGAAAGAGAGAAATTGAGAAAGAGGGTAGTTGTGTGCTGAGATGGATATAAGGATATGACCATGGATCGATATCGCTTTGGGCTCACTGCCCACTGAGCTCCTTTTTCTCCATGTTTTAACCGTGAAAGCCTTGTGTCATGTTGATATTTGACAAAGGTTAAAACATTAGTACTTGATGAATACAGTATATTTGGGATATTTACAGTGTACCTGGTATTTATATAGAATAAAATATCTAAATTTGACAAATGCATTTTGATTGCCTAAAAATTGCCCATTCATTATTATGAGCAATCTAAAGACTCCAATCAACCTAACAACCATGTTTTTGGAGCGTGGGAGAAAAAAGTACACAAAAAAATATTTTTTTCAAGATTAAAAAATGTTCAAGCTACCAAAATGAACTTTAAAGCCTAATAATGTTATTGAGAATGAACCTATCATTCGATGTGCAAACAGCAAATAAGATCCCATGTTTATGTGAATTTCAGTCTCTTTGGGAGTAAGCTTTGCAGTCTAACCTGCAGTGTTTTTAACTAATAGCGGCATAATAGTAATAATAGTAATAGTTTAGCCCTTTTTGTAAACATTGCCACCCTTAAACAAACTGTAATGATGAAATTGCTTTGGTAACTTTGACACCCTTCCATATACAAACGCGACTAACTTTGTATGTACAAATATAGGGCAAACCATGGCTATAATTGTGTATAACCAAATGTAGATAATGAGGAAAATACTCAAACAGAAGCCATACAGTTCATCATCCACTGACTAGAGGACTTGGATGGTTGAAAGAATGGCTGAATTGTTGTATCCTGAGAATGTATATTTATGTAAGCAGCTAGTTAGAAATCAGATCCTGGCCACATCTGATTCAAAATAAAATATACATTTTCTTTAGGTGCCAGCATTCATATCCTTTGAGTTATTTTCATATTCCTGAGACAGCAGCCACAGCTCTGAGGATGATGTTGCCTTAAAAACAAAGCATAGAGTATGAGGGAATCTTTGCAGTTCCTCCCTCAGCAACAACTTCCACTCACTGTTAAAGTACAAAAGATGTTCTCAGTCGATCACTTTTTTTTATTCGGAGAGGCAGCAATGGTAAAAATAAAGGTAAAGCCCCAATGCCTACCAATGATGGCTACAGCACAGTCAGTAGCCTATAACTCAAGCATTTGGCCAACCTAAAAGCAGTTTGTGTCAAAGATCCTCTGCCTCCAACACAACATTTTTAGACACTGAGCTCAGCTGAATCCAGTTACAATGGTGGTTTTACACTGAAAACCTTCTTAGTAACACACACTGTCATCTAGCAGCTGCCCCAGCAAGACAAGGGTTAAAGCATTTTCCCAGAGGAACTTTGAATCCTACTACGCCTCCGTGACTGGTGACTTAATGTCTCCATCAGCAGGTGAGTGTGGTGCTACACCGCCCGTCTGACAAGCCATCCATCAACGGGAACACACAAACAGAGAGCTGCACGTGGGTACTTAAAGTGTCCTGTCCTCATTAGAGACATGCTAAAATGTATGCCTACACACATACAGTATGTACAGGCATCCATAATGTAGACAGACAATGTATTTATACACTTGGTATGGTACTGACAAGTCACAAGACAGACAGACAAACAAGCCTAACACTGAGCAAACAAAGCCAGGTTTCCACAGAAGTGTTGGATTTTAGATGTACAACACAAGTAATTCTAATATTTGTTTACTCTCTTTGAAGTTAAGTAAAATTTTAAAGGGGCTACCCTCATAGCATGCTGGTGAGCTGATCCAGCCAATTACACACTGGCCCTCTGCGTGACATGGCAAACCTGTCAGGGATTTGGCTCTGTGTGTGTGACGTTCAGGGGGGCAAACTGTGACCATGGCAAAAGCACAAACTGACTACAATGATACTGAGGCAGCAAGTGAATTATAAAAGCAAATACACTAACATAAATTGCCAGAGGACATGACAAAAAAGTGAAAATATAATTATGATAAACATCTAACAGAGATTACTTGGTATTTGGACACTGTAAGATACAATAAAAACACATTTAAAGCTCAGATGACAAAATGTAAGCCGTGAATACATGACATACTTTTTTCTTTGCCTTCCCTTCATTTTGCTCCATTGATTAGGTCCACTGGGGTCTTTATCAAACTTTGTGTGCATTTTTAAGTATATATTCTCTTTCTCTGAGTCTATCCATAAACTCTGGGTCAACTTACCCCACGATGGGAAACTCTGGGTATTGGATTCCATTACAGCTGGTATGAAGTGGGTGAATCAACCCTGAGTATGTAAACCTTGGATTACTTACGTGCACGCGCGCAATAAAAAGCCAGTGGATCAAAGGTTAGACGAACTACCATGGTAACCACCCGGAAGAGAGTGATTTATTCACCCTGATGGATGAAATAAGCCGGTGTTTGAGGAATATGAGTCTGTTGTCAAGGTGCGTTCACACTGAACGCCACTTCAGCAACTATAGTGGCTTAAATCACCCATGATTAGTCACGCTTTTTGGTCGCTTCATCACTTTATCGCTTCAGTAACGTGACGAGTGGGGAATAATATGAATAAAATGTGTCTAGAGAGATGTGACAGCAGCATAGGATGGCTGCATAGAGAGCCCTCCTGTTACACTGGCTATAAAGACAATGACTGCCGCTTGATATCAGATTTTTAAGGTAATATTGTTGCCAGAGTCATCTCTACGTCTAAAAAATATTTCACAAAAAAAGACTGAAGCGGGATGCAAACCCGCAACCCATTCCTTCCAAGAGCAGTGTCTTTATTGACTGCGTCATCATAACGTCAAAGATGTGTGATCTATAGGTCAAACTGTATGACAATATAAAACAACAGAGTCTTTAAAGTGGATTCATTTCAAATGTCATCTCCTCCTTTACATTCTACACAGGTTTGTATCCAAGGAACTTACTACAGATGTCGTTTTAATGCAGATCAACCTCTCAGTGTCTTTCCCTAAATGCTCTGCATCAACATTGTTATGAAGAAAACTAAAAAACAAAAAAATTAAACTTAAAGAATCACAACATTAGTAATGATGTGAACACGTCTGTGGTATGTGATGTTACTAATGTGTTTCAGAAAAGAGTATCAAGGTACATTCAGGTGTTCAGAAACGGTGTTCAGATGGGCGGAGCCAGGTAGAAACCCAGGGTTTCTTCGATAAAACCTGCCAGCGACCAGACTTAGTTCACGGACAATGTTGCCATGGTGACATACTCAGAGAAGAACATACCTCGCATTTAAGAATGGGATACTCAGAGTTTCCTTCATTTGAGCCCAAACATACTCAGAGTTCGAACAAAACCCGCTTTATGGAATACCCCTCAGCTGTTTCCCCTGCTAGTTTAGCTTAGCAGCTAGTTGTTTTGTCTCAACGATTAAGCCATGGAAGTTTAGTACACGCGGTCAGTAATGTAAAACTGTGAATGGCGCATTATAACACTTAATATCTGTTTTTCTTGGGCTTGTTGAAGTGTGCCTGTTTCTGGCAATGTTGTTGTGGTTATTTACAGACACACCGAACAATGTCCGCAATGTCACACACAAAATAGTAGCTCATTGTCTCAAAAAAAGCACCTTTCAAGAGGCTCTAATTAACAAAAAAAGAATATAAAAAATAAACCTGCGCTTGCTTAGCGTGCGTGTTTATGTATGTCTGTTTGTGTACGCGATCGTACACTGATGACATCACTGTTGATGACATCACCAGTGTTCTAAAACAATGTTTAACAGGAGTTCCACAGTGTGGATGGGAAAATTAATGAGATATATCTATATATTCTCTTTTGATAGCCAGAACATCACCAAAATTTAATCAGCTGTTCCTTGTCCCATCATCAACATTTCCTGAAAATTGAAAGCTATTGTGTACACAAACAGACAAACACAAAAACACAAACACACACACACACACACACACACACACACACACACACACAAACAAACTGACCAAGATACTTCCAAAAACTTTTTTCATTTTCAAAAGTAAAAATGCTTTATTACTAGTGATGGAATAATCTCTCGTACAACGTAATCTCATGGAATTAAAATGTCATGAGCTGTATCATCTGGGGGTTCATGTTATATCAGAAAATCCTAAAAGTTGTTGTGTAAACTGTTTGGATGTTAAAGATGACCATTTATTAGCTGTGTGGTGCTAGTTTCAGTTTCTATATTTGGTTTGAAATTTGAAAATCTCAGAGTTTACTGTAATTTAAAAAAATAATAACTTAATAAATATGATAATAATGAATGTTATAATATTGTTTTGTCTTTTTTCCATAAATATATATATATATATTGCATTATTTCTATCTTGTATTGCATTGTATCGTGAACTCAGTGTATCATCCCCTAGTTATTACCAATTAGTGAAATATACTGTATCCGTTTGATGAAGTATTTCACTTTCCCTTTAATGGGAATGGACATCAAGAGAAAGAGATTTGAGCCTTTCGTTTTATCAGCTTCTTTTTCAAATGACCTTGGTGCTAGACTGCTATGCCTCTTCCCTTTATTCTCCACCAGTGATTGGATAAGCCTCTGGAATCTCAAACCTCTGCCACCTTGATAAATGTGTCCCATCCCTGTTTATATTGCATTGACCAATCCCTCTACTACACCAGCTACAGTACACTCTACGACAATGACTCTATCCACATACACACACACACACACACAAAAGGTAAAAAGAATTACACTTCTTTTTTTTAATCGTTTTTCATTTGCATGCAGTTCAAGAAAGTTGACATTTTTGTGCAAACAAAACATAACAGCTATTAAGTATGACCGTTATTATGGCTTTCATTTGGAAGTAATTGCTTTTTTAATTTTGGGTAGTGAGTTCTGGGTGCCTGCGGGATCCAAAAAGCTAAGGTCGATAGCTCTGACAATTAATAATGCAGGCGTGGGGGGATCCTGTTGTTGCAGTTCAACACTCTAATATCACCCCAAGAACGACATTGGCCACGGTGACATGATGTTTTTTAATTCGGAATTAGTTATTTGGAATTAAATTATTTGGAATTATATTATTCGAAAAGTGTTCTGCTTTGTGTTTACATGGAAATAATCATTCCGAATTGAGGTTTACATGACAAAATTTATGATTCCGCTTTAGGTTTTGGGGTTGAGAATTTTTCTGATTGGACAGGGGACGAACGTTCTACCTTCACTATACAGGACGTTGTGTGAAAAATGAACTTAATAATGATCCGCGTGTCATTAGTGAAGGTCTGGTGTTTCACACCCCGCAACACCAAACCATGTTCCGTTTGCCGATGTTTGCGTGCATAATAAATCCGTGTGAATGTCCGCATGTTAATGCTTCCATCCATTCACTCTTTTCATTATATCCGTATCTTCTATGGCTCTTATTAAATAAACAGTCTCGGCTGAAGTCCGGGCACCCATCCTGGACTACGTCGTCACCAGCGCGTCATTGCAGCAAGTCGAGCAGAACGACCGGAATTAACTTAAAGAGGAATTAAGAGTTTACTAGAAAGAAGAATTATTTAATTCAGAATTAAAATTGGAATAAACCAGCCGCCAAATTTGGATTTAAGTTTAATTCGGAATGAAATTGGCATTAGGAATTCAGTGTTTACAAGGCCAGTTTAAAGAGCAATTAACTTTTATTCTGAATTAAAGAGGAATAAAGCTCCCATGTAAACGTGGCCAGTGTTGCAAAGACTTAAGCTATTAAACACACATACATGCAAGAGTATGCACATTTAATTAGAGCCAAAGAGGAAAAAGGACATATTAAAAAGCATAAATTAAGGCATGGACAAGCCATCTGGCATACCAAGCAATGCCCGGTGGGCGGTCGACCCGAAGTGGGCCGGTCCGGTGCTCTACGTATTTTTTAATAATTATTCTGACATGACCCATCAGACCATACCTGTCTAGTCTCCCGTTTTGGCCAGGAAACTCCTGTATTCTATACCTATTTCTCGCCATCATCCCGTATTAGTATTCTTCCGTAAATAACCTGTATTTTAATATAGTAATAATTAAAAGATGAATTCAAATAAACATTCCTCTCCAAACTGATAAAAAAAGAGATGGATGGATGAATTTATTGGGCAAAAGGTAGTTTATTTGAAGGAAATGGCAAAACAAAATGTTAAAGAAATTACAAAAATTGGATGAAAGTGTAAAAAAAAAAGGGGGAAAGGATATTTATTGGCAGACGAGCTCAAATCCAAGCAGTCAGAAAAACTGCTGGACTGCCTAGATGATGATATCTATGATAATAATAATAATAATAATAATAATAATAATAATAATAATAATAATAATAATAATAATAATAAATTAACAGTTTAAATTAATACAATTGCATTATTACAAAAGATTATTAGAGACCCTTAATAATATTTGGGGAAATTCTAGTCTAAAGTGTACAAATAACAAGACACGTTGTATTCAGTGAAACTCAATACATGCACAATAAAATGTCTATAGAGTTTTGTTTATAACCTTGCCTTTGCTGATTGATAATTGAATCTATCTATATATTATATTATTATTTTACATGGATCAATGGTTTTACCGTGGGCACAATTGTGTATTTAAATAAACAGCATATTTCATTAAACACTGAAAAGACATCTCGAGTGTGTGCCTTTGATATCCACTTTCCATTCAAGATGGGAATTGTGACACTGTGGTCAGTTCTCCCAAGATAAGCATCTTTATAGAATTGAAACAGCATATGGAAGTTTTAATTAGTTTCTGTCTTCCATTTAGGCTGCTACAACTTGTTTTTTTAAACAATACAATGTGCAGATATATATTCTCTTATGTTGTGTGCATTCGCATATTGTATGGTGGTCATACAATGCCAGGGCCATTTTTTTGGTCTCAGTACAGCCCTACATTCATCTCTGGAAGAGAATAATGCAGAGCTGGAAAAGGTAAATTACCAAAGGAATGCCTTTGAAAACACAACATAAAATATCCACGACCTTCCTTGTGAATAATTAATAGGTGAGTCACGGCTGAGTATGGATTTGTTCCAGAATGCTACCTGAAATCTCAGTAAATATGAGTAAGCATTTGTCAAGAGACAAGGTGTAGAGGAAACCCTTTAGTTTGGTTCCTTAAGTAACAATACTGAGCAGATCTACCACTCAACTATGACCATACCATGACAACCTGAGTGATCTCTGCTGACATATAGTGGTGATAGTGGACAATCACCTTAAATGGACTATTCCTTTAATCACAAGAGGAGATAATGGCAAGAAAGTGACTTAGTAGCTTCGGTAAGCTTTTGAAGTGTTTGAACTCCTCTGTTTTTGCTGCTGCTGCTCTGGCTCTGCAGACAGTATATAGGGACCTATAAAATCCGTTTTATTTTTTTCCAAATTCCTTTTGATTTAATCCCAAATTCCATTTTTTCCACTTTATTTTTTTAAAATTCGTTTTTTTTCTTCTTTTTTTTTAATATTGATTTTTTTTTAAAGAATGCATTCATTTTTAGCTCCTGTGAGAAAACAAAATAAATACTAATAAATAAAAAAAACCTCATAATTAAACAAAAATGTATATCAAAAATACAGATACAATAAAAGGTAGATATAAGTTTTAGTAGCATGATTTATTCTGACTGCTCCTTTTTAATTATTTATATGTCATTTAAAGATGTATGAGAACAGCATTAATGTCACCAAATTTCCTCTCAGGGATCAATGGTTTACTGAATCTGAGCAGATTCATTGTTTAAATTAACCTCATTTAATTTATCCTGTCTTCTGTAGTTCTGATTAGATGTTTGAATGTAACAGTCTAATAACGTTGCTCCAACAGACTTTTATTTTGTAAACCGGAAGTTCCCACTGAAACGGTTGCACTTAAGGTACCTTGCTGACTGTGAATGTGTACCTACGAGGCTGAAATTAAAAGAATTAAAAGACAACACAGACTGAGTTACAGTATTCTTGGTTAGTCACGCACATCAGTTCGAACACTGAGCAGGGGAAGAGGATTAAAGCTGATCACGTTTTCACGGTGCACAGCTGCACTACACAAAAAACAGGCAGAGCTTCACAGGGACAGCAAATGAGGCTCTGTAGTTAGGAGTCAGTGATGATTTGTGTTGCTTTTTCGAGGGTGTTTGTGGTGGTTTAACATGAGTTTAATGCCACTAATAAGCGGTCCCCGAAACATTTCCCCATAAAAGAAATGTTCTTTGCCCCACGGTGATGGTGTTTCATGCCGATGTTGTCCATTTCCACGTTTAATTGGTCAATTCTGTGATTCCATCCGCGATTCCGTTAACGCAAATTGTATAGGGCCCTACATACAGTATACTGCTGGCGCGTGGCGCACACACATTTCATGAAACAATGTTTTTCTGACTCACAATCACAATAGCTGCTTAAACAGCCATGTGGTTTACTGTAATGTGCAGTTTTTTGGCCGAAAAAAAACAGCATAATATGGGACTTTTAAAAAACACTGGTATTAAACAATATTGGTGCTTCCTGCATTCATTTAAACTGTCAACATTGGAAGATCTACACCACCACCACAGTTTCAAGGTGGAGGCTCAAGATTAGTGAAGTGAAATATAGAGTCAATCTCCTTCGTGTTTCAAGGAGTAAGGTGACAAATGACGGCCAGAGATGTCATCATTTCTGGTCACTTGGTAGGTGTCTGTCTCTAATGTTGTGTCTCCTTATTGTTAGCAATCTCTGTGTGCTAGTGTTGTTGTCTAAGTTGAACTTTCTATAAGCCAATCACTGTCGGCAAATCCAGTGGCGTAGGCTGTTGCCATTGGATCAACACAATCAAGCAGTGGTGTGTACTGTTACTTACTATCATTTTACACATTTTGCTTTAGGCAAACAACTTAGCGAGCTGTACAGTAGTTTTTTAGACCTGTTATTTTGCCTTCAACTACAGCAAGAAATTGGAACTGCTTTGGGGCTCTTCAGGGTGCTCATTGTCTCACAGCATCACAGTCCTGCAATGTAGGGTCACTGAAATATCCCTAAAACTTTATGCAATGGTCTCTGGTTGGTAGTTAGGGTTGGGCACCGATTTAGAACCGGTTCCTAACGTCCGGTTCCAGAACCGTTACAAAGATGTTTGCATTTTGATTCTTTTTTTCGATTCCTAAATGCCCACACTAGCTTGTTTCTGCGGCTTGCTCTGTTTGTTTACGCTTTTACGGTTGCGATTACAGGTGCGTTCAGAACGCAGCTATAGCGACTGCAGTGTGTGTGTGTGTGTGTCTGGCTACGGTTTCAGTTTAGACCGATGAGTGTAAGAGAGATAGGAGCTAAACACCAGGAATAAATATTTGCTCCCTGAAAAAGATAGTAGCTCTAACAACAGATAAAATGATAACGTGGTGATATTACAGCCTGTGAATGCAGTACGAGAATGCATTTATCCTCCTCCGGGTCCTAGTGCCAGCCTTCCGGCGAAGCCTGTTCCGTTTACTGCGATTAACGAGGTCAGTGTGTGCTTATTGAGTCCGTGTGTGCCTGTGTGAAAGTCCGCATGTTTATGCCTCCGCCCATCCACTCTTTTCATTATATTCATCTCTTTTAAGGCTCTTATTAATAAGTGTCGGCTGGAATCCGGGCCGCCGCCATCTTGTATTATGTTGTCACCAGCGTGTCATCACCGCAAGTCGCGCAAGCGCAGAACGACCGACATTAATTTAATCTTTCTCAACAAGAACTGTTGATTGATTGGTCATGAATGCTCCAGGGTTTGAGTTTGTTTTATTTTGTTTTACATCTACCTGGGCTGCAGCTCCTTGTTTTTTAGACTGCTGCCAACTTGTATGTAGTTTTATTTCAGCAAGTTTCACTTTTACAGTTACAGTTGGGGACCTTTGTAATTGAATACCCTAGTTACAGTACAGCAACCAAATTAAAGTGTATCAACTAAGTTAATTAATAAAAATGGCCTGTGTAAAGGATTTTTCAAATGAAAAAAATATCCTGTGAAACCTGTGGCCTGTTGACCTGCACAACTCAAAGAATCGGAATCGTGAGTCGTTTAGAACGTAATCGAAATTGAGAATTGGAATCGGAATCAGAATAGTTAAAATCCCAACCCTATTGGAAGGGGGTCATTAAACCTGAAACATATTTTCCATTTATTTTGAAGGCCTGGGCTTAGATCTTTATTGCAAAAACATTATACAATGTCTTGATTACAGTGTATGGAAATATGTGGTTACAATGAGAGTCAATGGGGCATATTTGGTCATGAGGTTACTAAGTGTCAGTATGATGCATATCTCCTTTTCTATACACTTCTAATACATAGGACTTTGGAATTAAGCAAATAAACATGAAAAAACCAAAGTGGAAAAAGATCATACAGCTAGCTTTTAAAATGACTGTTGACAGACAAGCAAATAAAAACACCAAAAAATGTAACTTTTGGTACCAAAGACCCCCGAGGGTTAAATCTTTTTTACAGTACCATGAAAATAGGTCAAACCAATATATCAGCAGTAACAGATGTGAGAGGAAGAAGCTGAATATACAGCAATCTGTGGTTCTCTAGCATGGACGCACTATTCTAATCAATAGCGTAGTAGGCCTGTGCTGAAGGTTACTCCCACCCGACTCGCTTCAAAATTCAAAGTAGAGGTTTAAGTTAATTTGCAAGTCATGATGGGGACAAGAAAAAAGCAAAAACTGGTATGCAATGCATTCTGTGACTTTCAACGAGTTCTGTGACATTGAGTTTATGACAGTGTGCAGTGGATGATATTCCCTTCCTTCATTCAGAGGAAGAGAAAGCACTTGTAGTTCTTCTCAGCAAAGCAGTTTTGTTTTACATTATGACATAAGCTTGTCTGCATATTTAATAAACAAAAATGGTCTTTGTTTTATATTCCTAGTAATTAGAGTCTATATATATATATGTGTTTTTTTTTTCTTCTGGTGGTTGATAAGAAGCATTACAATTTGGAAACACCACACTTCAGTGGAACCATTCTAATATCTGGCCACAGCTATGTGGATGAGAACATGTCAGGTCCTTGAGTTTCCTCTCAGATTGATTAACTGACCTTGTTGACCTTTCGACAACTAATTAAAAAATGTTTGTGAACAAAAACTAGATAAAATGATAGATATATTTTTTTTCAACTTGTAAAAAATGAACTATAATGTGCACATGGGACGAAATCAACCAAAACTTTGAATCAGAACTACTTTTGTTGCATAGAAGCTGGTTATTGATTCAACAGGAAGTAAGCTGATTTTGTTTGTGGACGTAAGACGACTCATGTGGCTTTACCCATTGATCACAATCACATCTATCTGTGTGTATTTAAACACTATTACTTTCCCATGTCAGTTTGATAAATAGCTATTGAGTGAAAAAAGTGCATTAACTCTCACGGTTAATATTTTAGTTAACAGATTTAGTCAAATAAAATCTTAATGTCATTTAGTTGACTACAACTAAACTACACCTGAAATAGTCCTGATGACTGCATTTTCACTAAAACTGAGTTGCAATTTAGTCAAAAGACAACAACTAAATCTAAATCTAAATTTGTAGTCATAATTAACACACTATAAGTGAGATGAGACCACGCGAACACGTGTGTAAGAAAGAGAAAAGAAGAGAGTTGTGTGTGTGTATGTGTGTGTCATTTTCCATATTGCCTAGAATAGAAATCTCGATATATCGCAAATCTCAATATTTCACCTAGGCTTAATTCAAACACTGCAGTTATAAGAATCTTAAATAATAAATACAACATTCAGCCAAACTATTTTAATATTCTTCCTCATATTTGGACATGTCCCATTCATACCACTGTTGGTCCTGTGGCATGAAATCAATGTATTCCAATCAATGGGGCATTTGTGGCAGCTCTTCTCTCCAATTATTATGAAATACATGTGGACCAAGGTTTATGCATGTGCTCATGTAAATAAGCTTTCTAGCTTTGATTTACCTTCCCTTTCATTAGCTTTGTTTGTTATTTATCGTCTTTCTTTTCATTCCTATTTCCCTTTCTTCTTCATGGCCAAGCGCCTTCGGTTGTGAAATGACACTTTGGCTGAGAAGAGAGGTGGCTTTTTTGTCCTTGCTCTCATTGAGAGTCTATTTGCTATTCATTGGGGCAAGGTATTTCTATGCAGATTGCAATGAAGGGCTTCATTACCTAGAAGCCAGCAACTTTTTGTTCTCCCTCAAGGGAAGAGTGAGCATGAGCATTACCTTAGCAAAGGTGAGCAATGGTGAGTAAAATGGAGAGAGAGTACACACAAAAGTGAAGAAAGAATGGTTGTCCAAAAGCATGTCTCTACAGACTCCACAAGGGAAAATGTAGAAATTATACTTAAAAAAACAACATATTTATATCTGTTGAGGACCTTTATGCGAACACTTGAGTCTGTATCTTATAGTGTGCACTAGGGATTGAACAGACTTGTTGACTAGTTGTCTCGCAACTCTATCCACGTGACGTCGACGAGTCGTGGTACCTGACTTTTGCCCAAGATGGCGGCGCAACACAGCAAACAAGGGTCCTAGTACCCCTGCGCGGCAAGGCAGCACAACATCAAGTGTTTCTCACTCCTTCCTGGTTTGTGCTCAAACTGCAGCTGGTAGGCAGACACTACGGCTAATATACATGCTAACGTTAGCTATAGTGGTAACATGTCTGTGTATTAAGCAGATCTGGAAAACATCAGCAGTGCAGGACGGAGGCTCAGTTAGCGGGGAAAGACCAGAGAAGGCGACAGTTCCAACCCCTGCGGCTTCTGGGAGGGACATTTACTCCCCCTTAAACATGTTTGTAATTCTTCTGCCGCCGAGAAGCCGCAGCGGTCACAGACTTTGGCACAACACCTGCTTCGGTGAAGGAAACTGAAGGTACTGTAAACCAGCCCAAACAAAATCTAAACGCCCGGCTCTGAGGAAGCCTCAGGACTTAACAGTTACCGTAGACTCACATTAGGCAAAGCAGCAGTGTTCCTGGGTTTACTTAGCTTCTATAGCATGTCCCGTGTCCCTGGGGCTGGCGGTGTTGTGCCAAAGTCTGTGACTCGAAAAAACAATACGTCACTGCGTCAAAATATTGAGCTCTTGTCATTTTCTCTGGTCATATTTAACCTGAAACATTAAATATACTCACACAGCCCTTGAATAATCAACAACATGTACTGTTGTTCTATTGCAAATCTTTGTGTAGCCATCTGCATTATTCTTTGTAGGTTTTATCTAAATAGTTTTTGTGCAAAATGTACAAAAGTACTCTTCATCATTATCTCATTTTATCACTTCTTATCGCTTCTTATCTGAGCTTAAAGGGCCGGTATTATCCTAGTACTTGAGGCTTACTTTCTAGAGATATAGCCCTCTGAAAAGTGACTTTCTGAGCAGTTCTAAAAATGGGCTGTTGTGGGGCCTACTTATGAATATTAATGTGTGGGCGTGTCTGTAGATGCAGACTACATGCATCGCTCTTGCGAGGGAGATCACTGATCCCCAAAGCGATTTTCTTTTTGCTATTTACACACTGTTATTGTTTTCATCGAAAAAACTGCACTTTACAGTAAAACACATGGCTATTTAAGCGGCTATTGTGATTGTCCATCTCAGCGCTTCAGGCTGTGTGTTTATCACATCAGCAGCAGCTGAGTAATTCAGCTGCTTCAAACACCGACCGGAGCGTTAAGCTGCTAAGTCACTTTCTTCTCCTCCTTATCTCTATTAACTACAGGAATACTGCATTTAAGATGATAATCATTTGTTTTGTCCTACTGCTGTGTTGCATTGTGCCGCAAACACATCAGATCAAGTCAAAGGGGAGACGAGGCGATATAACGGATACTAAAAATGGAACTGCTCCCTGAGTTCTACACAGTTGCTGCCCACTGCTCCTCAAGAAAGGGTTAAATGCAGAGAACACATTTTGTGTATGTACACAGCAAATCCAGCATGCCCAAATTAACAGATTTGATTTCAACACTTTTAAAATGTCTATATGGGTCCACACCGGAGAGTGTTCATTTAACTCTTTAACTCTAACTCAGTGTTAGAGTCTAAATATTCTTCTTATTCTTTATTCTTTATTCTTCTTGCTTCTCTCGACGAGGACAGTCGCACTCTCTGTTTCTCCCTCTCTTCCATTCTTATCTCTCTCCCAGCTGCTGCTTTGTCTGGTCTTGTGAGCCTAACAAGAGCCTCTCTCTGTAACTCATCCAAAACCGGAATAATGGAACTAATTAGTTGGTCTCTCAGTGCTATCGATCAGATTTTTTCCACGAAAAGAACCTGGGGTGGTGAACCCGCAAGTCCAAGCTGGACGTTTGCAGCTGGATACGCACTTGACCCTTGGAACAAGTGGCGAGTTGTGTGTCTGTCCATCCTTTCCGTGGAAGACGTGGAGGACATCTACATGATTGGAATAATGATAGTAGGCATGCTGCTGATCGGAGCTGGTGGCTTCCTAATCTATCGAAAAGTCCGTACTACGCTGGCGACTGTTTTGGAAAAGCTGCCAGTGATTTCTGAAGGATGTAGCAGGGCTCTGAACACTCAGACTCATGTGTTGATCGATATCAAAAGCAAGCAAGAGCTGCTTTTGGATGGTCTACTCGTTATGGATAACAACTGGGAGAAGTTGGAGACCCGGCTTGGAAGTGGAAACTAGGTCACTCATTGGATTACAGCAGAGAGACCCAGGACAGAAGGCCATTGGAAATTGACATAGCCTGTATCAAATCACATTGCTTATCTCCCTTTCGGCTCCCCAGTCAGCCAAGGCTAAAGCCAAGGTTGTCTCAACTCTTATCACCAGGAAGTTTCTGCAGACGGCGGCTCTTACCCCCACTCCCTCCCCCCACTCCTTCCCTACATTCCCACCTGGAACTGTTGATGCTGAACTTTTCCACACGTCATCTGGTTGTCAGTAACGCAGCTACAGGACTTCAACTTGGCCTCGTTGGCCATCTTTCCCCACCTCCCATCCGCAGCTGCATGGAGGCGTGGTTGCAGCGCCCATTGGCAGCACGCCCATGTCCCCAAACAGCTGGAATCCTGCTGTTCTTCCCACTTGACCCCCTCCCCCAGCCAACCTCCCACCTAACCCTTCCCACATGCCTTGTCTCGAGTTGTTTGACTGTGTCATGCTTACATTTATGTTTGCAGAGGCGTTTTCCTGGTTTCACACTGCTTTCTCTGTTTAGGGAAATCAGTTTCAAACTGGCAATTTTTTTTTTTCCCCTCACCCCTCCTCTCCTCCTGTTGTTGATCCCTTTTTCACCTAAATATGTGGGCGCCGCAAATGGCTGCTCCGGTGTGTTGATGTGTCTTCTTTCACTGCAACTACCAAGTCAAATTCCTCGTATTGTTCTAAACTGTACCTGGTCAATAAAGCTCTTCTGATTTTGATTCTGATTAACTCTCCAAGAGTTTTTTTTTTTTTTTTCTTTTAACTACATAAGTGTAAAAAGGTATAAATTTAGTTTTTACTTTTAGAAATTCCTTGGGAAATAAACATTTAAGAGGCAATTATTTTCTGAAATACATTTATTTCAAAACATGCATCACAATTAGAAAACAATTTCTAAAACATGTCACAATGTGGAACAATGTACATGCTCTCACTTTCATCAGAATATTGCTTATCAAAGGGTCTGACATATGTGAGCTGGTCAATGCAAATAACAGCATTTTAATTATTTTTTTTTTATTTCAATACATTATGCATGGAAGTGTACATCAGGATAAGTCCACCCTCTGTGAAAAGCTGAGACTGAAAGCTGAATTTCTCCATAACTGAAATAAATTAAGAGAAATAAAATGTCATAAACTATTAAAACCACCAATTCAAGTTGTTCACTCAGAGGTAATTAGTCTATACCAATTTAAATTGCACATAAATACAAACCCTCTTGAAGAAACTGAAGGAAATGGAAGCATTCATCACTTTGTGGAACTTTAATGTACTTCTGCACTCCCCCATATTCCATCTTTGCATCTCCTGCATGGAGATTAAAAAAATGAACCAGAAGTTGTGTAAGCCCAATCATTTTACAAGAAGACAATTGTAGATACTATTGTTCATCTTTAAAGGCAATTTTAAACTCAAAAGTAAGTAAGTAAATAACATTTATTTATATAGCGCTTTTCGCAGATAAAAATTACAAAGTGCTTTACAATAACAGAGAACAGAACTTGTTTGTTAAAATTGTGCGCTCTTAATCAACGCACACAGACAATAGTTAGTGCAGAAATAAATACAAAACCTCTACCTTTTTCATTTTTACCTAAACCGTGTGCACAAAGATCTGAAGGGATCTAAATGTTAACGTAGAACCCAATCAGAACTTCTGTCTTCAAGTCGTGGCATAATTGTATGTCAACCTTTCACGATCTGAAAATTGCTTTAGGTGTACAGTAGTCCCTCGCTGTTTCACGGATTTTTTACAGTGCAATTTTGGATGCATTTTTTTACAGTGTATGAATGCGCATTGTGTTCTGTGTCCTGATTGGCTAATGCTGCGTTCACCCACCAGTAACACATCCAACTCAGTGAGTTTCACTGTCTGCTGTAGTGAGGAGCTGTGCTCCTTTTTCTCATCTCATACACCACCAGTGAAAAAAGCTGGTGTGATTAATTGAATGCTATGCTAGCTCAGTGCTACAGAGAGAACTTTTACCTGCTACTACCACCTCCTCTCTGATTCTCCTCCACAACAAATCCTTCCAAGTCCCGGTTATAAAGGCCGTGTCATACAGCTCCAGGTGGTCACACACAGCTTCTACTCCATGGTTGAATGGGTGAACAGACCAGTGTACGTGTTGACGTGACGTCATCGTCAACAAAGACTCATCAATGTCTGATCACTAGCAGTGTGACTTTGTAGTGCTGTATGTTTGAAAACAGGTTTATGTTTTAAAATCTACGAAGTTTTGAACTGTGAGAGTGTTTAAACAAGAGAGAAATGTGGTTTTACAGCCTTAAAACATGTATGAAATTAGTAAAAAATAAATCTGACAACTTCGCGGATTTCGTCTATTGCGGGTTATTTTTAGAACGTAACTCCCGCGATAAATGAGGAACTACTGTATTTAAGTTAGCCAAATATTTGAATGTTCACCTGCACGGTTTTATAAAACTAAAGTTTTGCCCGCAAACAATGAACTTCGGCGTGCCAAACCAGATTTATATATCACCTAGCAATGTGGCTAATGCCTATAACACAGGTTGGTCTCAGCCCAAAATAATAGTGACAAATAAAAACATCTCAAATTAAAATGACTTACCATGCTTGGCAAACACCTCAGTCATGTGGAAAGCAAATTGTTCTGAATGGTCTCTTCAGTGAGAGCCTGTGATGCTGGGGGCGGAGTCAGTGAATTTACTCTTTATGTGTTATAGACACTGTGGGAGTTTAGAGTTAAAAAGTCAAGAGTCTCCTCCATGAACCGCCACCTTAACGTGGTGGAGGGGTTTGAGTACCCGAATGATCCTGGGAGCTATGTTGTCGGGGGCTTAATGTCCCTGGTAGGGTCTCCCAAGGCAAACAGGTCCCAGGTGACGGGTCCGACTAAGAGCGGTTCAATAACCATATATGTATAATAAAAAACAAAGGCAGTTCACGTCGCCCGGATTGGCGCCACCGGGGCCCCACCTTGGAGCCAGGCCCGGGGTTGGGGCTCGAGTGCGAGCGCCTGGTGGCCGGGGCTTTGCCCACGGGCCCCGGCCGGGCAGAGCCCGAAAGGACGACGTGGGCCCGCCTTCCCGTAGGCCCACCACCCGCAGGAGGGATCATATGAGGCCGGTGCAGTGTGGATCGGGCAGTCGTCCAGGGCGGGGGCCTTGGCGATCTGATCCCCGGCTACAGAAGCTAGCGTTAGGGACGTGGAATGTCACCTCTCTGGCGGGGAAGGAGCCTGAGCTTGTGTGCGAGGTGGAGAAGATCGGACTAGATATAGTCGGTCTCACCTCGACACATAACAAGGGCTCTGGAACCAGCCTTCTCGACAGGGGTTGGACTCTCTTCTACTCTGGAGTCGCCAATGGTGAGAGGCGCCGGGCCGGGGTGGCTATACTTCTTGCCCCCCGACTTAGTGTCTGTACGTTGGAGTTTACCCCGGTAGACGAGAGGGTAGCCTCCCTCCGCCTTCGGGTGGGGGGATGGATCTTGACTGTTGTTTGTGCCTATGGGCCAAACAGCTGCTCGGAGTATCCACCCTTCTTGGATTCCTTAGAGGGAGTACTGGAGAGTGCTCCTTCTGGGGATTCCCTCGTTCTGCTGGGGGACTTCAACGCTCACGTTGGCAGCGACAGTGAGACCTGGAGGAGCGTGATTGGGAGGAACGGCCCCCCTGATCGGAACCCGAGCGGTGTTTTGTTGTTGGACTTCTGTGCTCGTCACAGATTGTCCATAATAAACACCATGTTCAAGCATAAGGGTGTCCATATGTGCACTTGGCACCAGCACACCCTAGGCCGCAGTTCGATGATCGACTTCGTAGTCGTGTCATCGGACTTGCGGCCGCATGTCTTGGACACTCGGGTAAAGAGAGGGGCGGAGCTGTCAACTGATCACCACCTGGTGGTGAGTTGGCTCCGATGGCGGGGGAGGATGCCGGTTAGACCTGGCAGACCCAAACGTATAGTGAGGGTCTGCTGGGAACGCCTGGCAGAGTCTCCCGTCAGAAGGAGCTTCAACTCCCACCTCCGGGAAAACTTCAACCATGTCTCGGAGGAGGCGGGGGACATTGAGTCCGAGTGGGCCATGTTCCGTGCCTCTGTTGCTGAGGCGGCTGATCGGTGCTGTGGTCGCAAGGTAGTCGGTGCCTGTCGTGGCGGCAATACCCGAACCCGTTGGTGGACACCGGGGGTGAGGGATGCCGTCAAGCTGAAGAAGGAGTCCTACCGGGCCTTTTTGGCCTGTGGGACTCCGGAGGCAGCAGACAGGTACCGACGGGCCAAGCGAAGTGCAGCCACGGCGGTCGCCGAGGCAAAAGCCCGGACATGGGAGGAGTTTGGTGAGGCCATGGAGAATGACTTCTGGACGGCTTCGAAGAGATTCTGGACCACTATCCGGCGTCTCAGGAGGGGGAAGCAGTGCACCGTCAACACTCTGTATGGTGCGGATGGTGCGCTGCTGACTTCGACTCGAGACGTTGTGGATCGGTGGGGGGAATACTTCGAAGACCTCCTCAATCCCACCGACACGCCTTCCAATCAGGAAGCAGGACCCAGGGACCCGAGAGTGGGCTCTCCTATCTCTGGGGCTGAGGTTGCCGAGATGGTTAAAAAGCTCCTCGGTGGCAGGGCTCCGGGGGTGGATGAGATCCGCCCGGAGTTCCTCAAGGCCCTGGATGTTGTGGGGCTGTCATGGCTGACACGACTCTGCAACATCGCGTGGACATCGGGGGCAGTGCCTCTGGATTGGCAGACAGGGGTGGTGGTCCCCCTTTTTAAGAAGGTGGACCGGAGGGTGTGTTCCAATTATAGAGGGATCACACTTCTCAGCCTCCCCGGTAAGGTCTATTCAGGGGTACTGGAGAGGAGGGTCCGCCGGATAGTTGAACCTCGGATTCAGGAGGAGCAATGTGGTTTTCGTCCTTGCCGTGGAACTGTGGACCAGCTCTACACCCTCAGCAGGGTCCTTGAGGGGTCATGGGAATTCGCCCAACCAGTCCACATGTGCTTTGTGGACCTGGAAAAGGCATTTGACCGTGTCCCTCGGGGATTCCTGTGGGGGGTCCTCCAGGAGTATGGGGTATCGAACCTCCTGATAGGAGCTGTTCTTTCCCTGTATGACCGGAGTCAGAGTCTGGTCCGCATTGCCGGCAGTAAGTCGAAATTGTTTCCGGTGAGGGTTGGACTCCGCCAGGGCTGCCCTTTGTCACCGATTCTGTTCATAACTTTTATGGGCAGAATTTCTAGGCGCAGTCAGGGCGTTGAGGGGGTCCGGTTCGGGGGCCTCAGTATTGCATCACTGCTTTTTGCAGATGATGTGGTCCTGTTGGCTCCAACATACCGTGACCTTCAACTCTCACTGGATCGGTTCGCAGCCGAGTGTGAAGCGGCCGGAATGAGAATCAGCACCTCCAAATCCGAGTCCATGGTTCTAGGCCGGAAAAAGGTGGAGTACCTTCTCCGGGTTGGAGATGAGGTTCTGCCCCAGGTGGAGGAGTTCAAGTACCTCGGGGTCTTGTTCACGAGTGAGGGAAGGATGAAGCGAGAGATCGACAGGCGGATTGGTGCGGCGTCTGCAGTGATGCGGAGTCTGCACCAGTCCGTCATTGTAAAGAGGGAGCTGAGCCAAAAAGCGAAGCTCTCTATTTACAGGTCGGTCTACGTTCCAACCCTCACCTATGGTCATGAACTTTGGGTCATGACCGAAAGAACAAGATCACGGGTACAAGCGGCCGAAATGAGTTTCTTCCGTAGGGTGGCTGGGCTCTCCCTTAGAGATAGGGTGAGAAGCTCAGTCATTCGGGAGGGGCTCAAAGCAGAGTCGCTGCTCCTCCGCATCGAGAAGAGCCAGATGAGGTGGCTCAGGCACCTAATTAGGATGCCCCCTGAACGCCTCCCTAGTGAGGCGTTCAGGGCACGTCCCTCCGGAAGGAGGCCCCGGGGAAGACCAAGGACACGCTGGAGAGACTATGTCTCTCGGCTGGCCTGGGAACGTCTCGGGGTCCCCCCGGAAGAGCTGGAGGAAGTGGCCGGGGAGAGGGAAGTCTGGGCCTCCCTACTGAGGATGCTGCCCCCGCGACCCGGAAACGGCTAAGCGGGAGAAGATGGATGGATGGATGGATGGATGGAGTTATTGTTTCCATTGTAACACCTTCAGATTTGATATAGAAACACTGTTTTAACACTCGATTTTAACTACTAATATTATACACCCCAGCGTTACATAAAAATAATGTGACTCTATTAGAGTAAAATTAACTCTGCTTTTGTACAAAGTCTACCAACACCAAAAATGTAACACTTTTGAAATTGCTGTGTAGCTTTACATAGATGACAATAAAGTATAATGTATATTCTATATTAAACCGCGTTTCTTTTAGCTGTGAGCTAGTTTAAGATGGAGGAGCTCACATTCTTATAGTGTTGGAGGAGCCAGGATTGACAGGAGGAGGAGTTTACGCTAGGTGACGTCAAGTAGCGGGGAAAATACAACTTGCTCATTTAGAGCTGACTTTTTACAAAATGTGGAATAACAAGGAAGGAAGGAAACAGAACCTTTTCAACTTTGGCCCTCTGATTGAGGCTAAAGGGATGTATATCACTGTAGCTAATCTATTATAAAGTGCTTTTTTCATAATACCGCCCCTTTAACTTTTATTATGTGGTTCTGCCTTTGTAGCCATCTTGTGAAGTAATCGTTAGCAGTGTAGAAAAGTAATCGTTAGCAGTGTAGAAAACAGGATAACTTTATGACCTAATAAATAAGGATGTTGTTCTCAAAACAGTTATTAGTTATTTAAAGGCAAAATCAAACCATATTGTTGATTCATAAATATATTATATATTCATCATAAATTGATGATGAAGCAGCTTGTTTCACTTGTATTGGACGAGCTGACGGGCGCACGGTGGCTTAGTGGTTAGCACGTCCGCCTCACAGCATAGGGTGGACACTTGGGTCCTTTCTGTGTAGAGTTTGCATGTTCTCCCCGTGCTGCGTGGGTTTCCTCCGGGTACTCCGGCTTCCTCCCACAATCCAAAAACATGACTGTAAGGTTGATTCGAGTCTCTAAATTGCCCATAGGAGTGAATGAGTGAGTGAGTGGTTGTCTGTCTGTGTTGCCCTGTGATGGACTGGCGCCCTGTCCAGGGTGTACCCCCGCACAGCGCCCTATGAGAGCCGGAGATTGGCACCGGCAGACCCCCGCAACCCTGATAAACGGGAATAAGCGGGTATGAAGATGGATGGATGGATGGAAGGATGGACGAGCTGACGTGTTCTCTGCTTGTTTGACTTAATGTGGCGCGGCGGTAGGGAAAAAAACTAAATTACTGCTGAAATGTATTACTTTTGTGGTCGAAGATGTGAGGAGGAGGAGAAGAAAGTGACGTGACTGCAGCACGACTAAGTGTTTGAAACTGCTGACTTAACGAAAAATGAAAATAATTTTCTCAGAAAACGAAGGGTTTTGAGCTTTTTCTCAATTTCTCACATCCCGACTTGTTCCTGGATTTGCAATGGTACTGCACGTTAGAAATTTGTTTATTCTAAAATTAAAATCAATAAAAACTGGTGGTGGGGATAAAAGCTTTTCTGGAATAAGGTAAAAGAATAAAGACATGGAGGAAAATGGAATATTAAAAAAATTGATGAATTTCTAAAATGACCATTTATTGATGCCGTCTTCCATATAATCAAAGATATTCGACTGTATACATTGGATTGTCATTTAATGGGATATTAGTAATCAATATATGCCTTTAATTGTAACTCTTGCATGAATAAATCATTTCCGATTATTACTCGTATACTTATCGTAAAACTTCAATCCCTTAAAAACCTGAATTAAAATGTCTTTCCCCTATTTTCAAACAATGAACAATTAAACGCAAACCATGTCATCCATGTTATTTTACAACTTTACTAAAAATTTTAGAAAAACACAAAACACAATGTAAATAAAAAATGGAAAGAAAAAAAAAAAAAAAAACACCACACTAAAGGACAGCTGATAAGATAAGTCAGTGAATACACCATGCACATCAGTTCACTCACTTAAGTGCAGTAGCTCTTGGCAAATGTGGTGAAAAGGACGGAAGTATCAGGTTATTTACAGAGTAGCTCCAGCATGTCAGTTAAATCCTTTTCTGCCTCCAAGGCTTGTACTATCCCCTTTTAGCACAGCCACAGAAAAGAGTGAACTGGCATCCATGATTCCTGGCACTCAGACTGTCCTAGGAGAGTCATGGCCTTGGCCAGGTTCAAAAGCTTGTAATCCCCAACCCTCTTAAACTTGGCTTATGAGCCAAACCACCATCACCATCATAACCCCGTTCTCCCATGTCCCTGCCCAGCCTGGGGGCCCAGCCGTCAGATGTGTCCCAGTCTCAGCACCGGGCCCAGCTGCACTGTGTTAAAGGGCCAGGGGCCCCTTGCCACCTAGTCCATCTGCCATGCTGCAGATCAGAGTATAGGATCAGACAAGAGCTGAACTCAAACAGCACCTCCCAAAATCCACTCACAGCTCAACAGAGGAACAGCAGATAAAAGATGCACTATAAATGGGCTTTTAAAAAAAACTTTTGTGGGTCAGTGTGACCCTGAAATAACATATAATAATAATAATAATAATAATAATAATAATAATAATAATAATAATAATAATACAACACAGGGTTATTTAGTCAAGCCATTTTAAACACATTTGGACTTTTCACAGAGGGCAATTGCATTTTCGAGGAAGTTTAAAATTGACGAACATTGATGCAGTGACGTGTAAAAAACGACAAGGAACAAAATAATTGTAGACAAAAGGTTATTACAATGTATGCACATTATGTACGCAATGTCAGATATTTACAACAATAATTGTTAAAGGGCTGATTCATATTAAAATAAATAAATACATAAATAAATGAATAAAAAAAATAAATAAAAACTCCGATTCAGGGTATACCCAGTCAGGCCAGGTGATTCTCTTTATGAGAAAACTCTTGCTCCAGCAGAATTTTATTTTTGTTTTCTTAATGGGATTGGGTTTAATAGCTGTATCTGACCCCAGACAAACGGATTGCTGTTTGTTGAGCCTCTACCCTAAGACAAAACTGCATGTATTGCTCTTGAAAACAATAACTGAGGCACACAAACCCCATGACTGAAATAAGGTGAAAATCTCTCAGGGAGAAACATAAAAAAAATAACAGTATTAATATTAATAATTAAATATGAATTTTACATTTACATATACATTACAAAATACATTCAATTATTGAAAAAAAAAAAAAAATCCTTTATATACCAACCACATAACATTTATTATATTGGTTGACCATTGGCAAAAATCATCACCACGTAAGTTCCCTACATATTAATAACATCGCCCTGATGCTAGAAAACAATTTAACAATCTCCTGGAGTCCTGAGCATGAGCACACAACTGTGTTAGTGCTGCTCTTTACATGTAGTAAGCAAAAAGGGAGTGGATGGAGAGGTCTGGCATGCGTAAGTGGCAGTGTGCGTAATGCAATTTTTATACTTTTTTCAAGAGTTTTGCTTAATTCGCGGACAGGTTTGTGACAAAAAACCAGTGGCTCGGACTCTAGTGGCTGGAGACCGAGTTGTTTACTTCTAAGGGGGCTTTATTCCCCCTTTAAAACAGTGCATGGCTGCCACTCTGATCCACGAGTAAATGCAGACTTTAGCCAGCAGAGCCCGAGCCGCTGGATTTTGTCACAAACCTGTCAACGACTTAAGCATAACTCTTTAAACAGTAACACTTTATACTAACCATAATCTATAAAAGGTAAATAATGGTAAATAGATAGTTAATTAACCTTTACTTAATAGTTATTTACTGTTAACAAACAATGAAACTATAGTAGGGATGCATTGAAAATGACAATTTGAAGCCGAAGCCGAATAAAATATAAACGCTTGGCCAAATACCGAATATCCAATGCGTAGTGCATAGTCCCTTGTTATTCCCGATTTTGTAAAAAGTCAGCTTTAAATGGGCGAGTTGGATTTTGACCACGTTGGCAGGTGACATCACCTAACACGCCTCCTAGAATGTGAACTCCTCCCTCTCCAACTATCCAACAGCTAAAATAACACTGTGGTTTACTATAGAATATATATTATACTTTATTGCCATATATGTAAATGCAAACTGCACTACTTTTTCTGCTGCCGATTGCGTTGGGAGTCACTGCTTGGAGCCACGGACCCATTGTTTGCACACATCAGCTGTTAGCACTCCATGCTAATGCTACACCACCCTATGCAGCGAGACCCGGTGTAGTGTAAGGAGGAAACGATGAGGATGTTTTGTGGCTCACAGCGCTAACAACAGACTCGGTTGTGGATTTGGACTGCTTCAAACTTTTACGCGGTGACGGACGACGGAGAGCGGTAAGGAGAGAGTCTGGCTGTGTTTGTGTAGAAAGGAGGAGCTGCTGCTGGTTCTGCAGCAACGCACACACACTTTTCGGACTCAAAATCACTGCATGTTGTTTGATTGCATCATACACACGCTACTATTCGGCCTTGCTTTTAACTCACAAAACTAAAGGCCGAATGTTGCTTTTTTGCAATATTTGGCCGAATATATTTGGTGGCCGTAAACCTTAGTAAACGTTGGTTATGGTTTCATTATAAACTATTATTTTTTTGATGCGTCGATTAATTTAATGATTCATTTTTCCAGTTTGTTTCTACTTGATTCGATTATCTCTCCATTAATTGACTAAAAGTAATTCATACAAACAAAGACATGAATTCCTTAACATTGCAATATATGTCTATTGCTCTTCAACTCAAAATTCCAAAGTAAAGTTCAAGTAAGAATATAAAAGTACAAAATAATGCATTCAGAGTCAGAAAGTGTGCTTGCCGCTGCTGCCACGGCTGGTGTTCCCTCCTTGACGCGCGCTGTCCAGTCACACCCGGGATAAAGGACGAGGGTTACAGGAAACAGCTACCTTTGACGAAAGAGTGCGTGCCTTCACTGTCTTTCACTTTTGAAACTCGGAAGAGCCACTCGCGTTAGATATTCTCCGGCGCCGCCATTTTTGTTTTGGTCTGACGGCATCAACGTCATCGATGACGCTTTGTCCCGATGTCACATACTGAGTTTACCTCCGTACTGAGATTATAACCCTAACATAATCCAATAAATAAATAAAACACGTGTCCATTCACTTTGGAAACAAACATTTTGTTTTCGCAAAAATTAATTCTCCGGTAGTGTGCATGTGCACGCATGCGTATATACAATCTCAGTACGATGCGCACTGTACATGACACCGTCCCTAACCATGAGTAAAGTATTAATTATCTATCTATAAGATGTTTATAGATACTTTATAAAGCATTAATAAGAGATTATAATACTGTCTCTGTAATGCTTATAGATGTCTTATAAACCATAAGGTTTAATAATCCTTTGTTAATCATTAACAAACAATTTATATAGTCTATAAAATGTTATGTGTGCATCAATAAACTGTTCATATAACATCAATTATAGCATTACAAATTATTATTAAAAAAAAAAAAACATTATTAACTATCATTTCATTGTTTGTTAACAGTAAATAAATATTAACTAAAGGTTAATCAACTATTTATTTACCATTATTTACCCTTTATAGATGATGGTTATTATGAAGTGTTACCCTTAAAACTCCTAAAGTTAATCAAAGGTCTTACTTGTCATCTTTAATAGATGTATAGCTATTGAAACGTAATAAGAGAAAGAGACAGACAAAAGCTTTGATATAGGAAGCAGTGATATTTGATTGTGGAACCCTGCAGAGTTATATCTCTTGTAAAACTGTGAGTTACATAAACTGTGATCATAACAAGCTCTCTACTGTAAGTTGAACACACAAAACACTCGACTCGGATAAAGGTCTGCATAACACTCATTTCCATATGTCTCTCCTTGATCATGTCTGCTCATTTATTGCTCAACTCCACAGCAACAAGCCTTTACTTATTTCCCAGCTGCTGGCAGTGATGAGAATGTAATCAGAAACATCATTACAGACCCTACATAGACGCCTGTGCCTGTTAGTCCTGCAAGCAGCACCCATAATAACACTGAAAATGCAAATCAACTCCAGGTAATCTATTAATGTCACTTCAAATTTCATGTCTACACTCCAATTTAGCTGATCTTTGGCGAATGTCTGCGCCTCAATGCAGGTATTCATTTCTGTCGGGTTATAGAGAGCATGGCTGTGAGCAGAGGAAACGGGCCATCTGTCTGAACAGTATTTATTAATCACCCTGATAATGAAGCTTGCTCTCAGCCCAGCACTCCTGGGGCACCTCTCACGTTAGTTCCATCAGCAGAAACAACTTTTCACAAGTATGTCTGGAAGAGTGGCAAATATGGTCATTTCCACACTACCTGTACCCCCTTCTTCCTTTAGCACTTGGATGGCACTTCTTGACCTCCTAATTACCTGAGGTGTCCCTTCCCTTTTTAATTTTTAATTTTTTTTTTATTTATTCAGTTTATTTCCGACATGGTTACGTTCACTTTTTTTTTTTACATTTTTTTTTTTTTTTTGTACATGCCAAAAAAGGAGACGAGAGAAACAGTTTGCTTATCTGTTTTACCATCGCAAATTTACATGGGTTTACATGTCTCTCTGGTCAAACATTCTTGAGTTGTTCTGAACAGTCCTTTTTTGTGTATTCTCATCTGTAGTCAGTGTTGTCTTTTTTTTAATTTTTTTATTCCTCCTCCTCTCTATCGTTGTTTGTGTTGGCCTTGTTCCCTGCCAGACGTTGTTAGCATTCCTCCAGTTCAAGAATAGTTCCTCTTTCGAAGGTGTTTGGAAGGTTTTTCCCTTTTCATCCATAATGTCACCACTCGGGAATGTCTCTTTTGGACACACAAGTTTGCAGCTTGTTTTGTCTCTTCATCAAGGTTAATCCAGCTGTTGTTAGTTCTATTGGCAGTGTTGTATTTTCCACTGTTAGATTTAACTTGTATAAACACATTATTATATCTTAGTTCATAAGCAAGGTAGTAATTTCATTGTACAGGAAAACGTGTTTCTAACTGCACATATGTCAATAAACAATAAACCTTTGTTATCTCTAACTTCATCATAAACCTCTTGTTAGCCGCATATGGGGGGCGGCGCCTCAGAATTACAGCATATGGTTGACAGGCGTGTGCAGGGAAAATTTGTCATCTTGTTGCGACCCTAAAGCCAAAGACCTCATTAACAAGTAAACAGGATTTGCTAAGCCTGTGGGATGTGTAGAACAATCCATGTAAAGCAGAAATAAATTTATGTCGTGAATTTGTCACACCACAGAAACATGTGTCAATGACCACTGAGCCAAATTTGAAAGATGAAAAAAATGGCTAAGTATATAAAACTAGGACTCAGAATCATGGAAAAACAAGCCATTATCTCTGAGTCTCCTCTGAAACGCTGGGGGCGTGTCAGTTAGAGGCGCTGGAACCATGTACTGTGTCTATGGGAGAGAGCAGTGTGAAAGCTTCTCCCATTGGTTTTCCATAAGTGCTCGGAAAGGGCTAAAGGTGTCAGCAGAAAGGTCTGCTTTGCCTGAGTCCAACTATGTGCATCTTTCTCTCGGTAGAGTAACAACTTGTGATGCAAAAAAGTGCTCATTTCATGGAAAATGTGGCACCAGCAGACGAGTTTTATTCCCCCGAGTCCAAATATGTGGTTTGTTTTTGGCTAGGGGTTCGAATTGCACCTGCTGGAGGCTGGTGTGCTTCAGCAGCAGGGTCGGGTTTATGCTAATGATGGCTACGTTAACGCGGCTATAATTTCTGACCCGGTCAGTAAATTCTAAACACAGAAATTTGAAACAGTTTGTGAAGCCTAGCTCCACAATTGAATAATAAATGATTGAATGGCTTTTTACGTTTTTTAAGGAATACATGTATGACCTATTTAATGTGTTTAGAAGAAAATGGCTGCATTTGCAGACTTTAAATTCGGGAAACATGGTCCTAGAAAATAAAAAAAGCAATAAACATACAAAACAGTTTTGAAGCAGCCATTGAATTGGGTACATTTCATAAGTAATACAAATGATATGAGGGATTTCTATTAATCTCTAATGATGTGGAGATTAAATGCATATACTTTAGGTTTGTACATCCAAAAACCAAATTAATTCGATACATTTCAAAGACTGGGAGATTAATGCGATTCTTACTCTTCCTTCAGTACAATACATTAGTAAGCATAATATGGGAGACAGCCATTTATATTACAAGAATGAGGCCTAAACTCTAATTTTGATGATTTGTAGTTGTATCATATAAAGTACAATAGAGACAAAGATATACATTTTAAATTAGGTGATATAATGATACTCTAGTCATGATGAAAGCACCTTGAAGAGAGGTTTTAAAAGATAGGTTGAAAAAAAATATATATTTATATATATATATTCAATAACTCAATGTTATAGGTAACTGAACCAACACCTTCACAGAATGAAATAAAATATTGTTGGCTAGATCTTTAGTTCTATTTTATGAAGTGACACAAAAACATTTTTTTAACTTAATCAAAGTTGAGTTATTTGTTAATTACATTTGTACAACATTTTTAATGCACACACTCAATCCAGAGTTAAAAAAATCTCTTGTGATCAAATATTGCTCCATAGCTATTCTGCTTGTTAATCTTGCAGTTGAAACATGCATCTGTGAAGGGTGGTCAAGTACTTGCCCCTTTGGCTCCCTTTCTTAAAACTTTGTTTTAAGTTCACACTGCGTTATTTGTCCGTTCACATTACCATTTAAAATGTGACTGATATCAGCCTCCAGCAGGAACGGTATGACTCCAATCTGACCCGCATGCGCATTGTCGCGTTTGTGTCAAAGTTTTTGTGCAGTGGAGTCGGAGAATGAATGAGCAGGTGGAGAAGGACGAGGAGAAATAAAAAGAGAGACACATGTATATAACTATGTATATATACATATATATATATATATATATATATATATAGATATATTTATTTATTTTTTTTTTTTTTTTGGCTTTTTGTGGTGCCAATTTGCTTTTAAACACAGACCATTTATGATTTGAACCTTCAAGCACTGACCCAAACCCGACAGGTACCCAACAGACATTAGGTATTTATATCCACGCCGGACCCGAAACCGACAGTTAAAACATCATTTTTGCCTCATAGAAATGACATATTTACTATACTTGTTTTAGTGGTAAGCCTGCTGTTATATTAACGAACAACTGTTAATGTCAACATCAAATCAGCGCACGGGGAAGCGGAGCTTAATTTTCGCGAGGATCGAGCTCCGATTACCATAATTCTTTGGTCTGTCTGTCGTACTAACATGAGCAAAGGATGTGATTTGCCAGAGGAAAAACCCTTTGGTTGTGATGTTTATGAGCCACAGACGGTGAGATGGAATGGGTCGAGAAGAGCGTTCACTCCATGCTCACCAAAAATTATTGTGGTGACGTGACTAAAGCACATTTAAGATCTGATCTGAATTTAAGACAATTTAATACTTTTTAAGGCTCTTTAACGACCCGCGGTCACCCTGAAATTCAGTTTGGTGATGCTGACCGTGGTAAAATAGGGAGGCGGTATAACGGTATCAAAATTTGGATACTGCCCAAGCCTAGTACAAACCCCAGGGAATCAAGCTTGTTCAGCGCATCACGATGAGCCCACAATCCATTTAGCACGTTTCCCTCTGATGAATATGTAATGTAGGTGGATCCCAAAAGGGGAGAAAAAAAACAGCAGGTGGAAATGCAAATAAATTAATGCAGTGGATGCATTGAAATTCATAAAACCTGGAAATGTTTGCAGGGACTGTGTCTGCGCCAAAAAGTTGTACGACTCAGAGACAGGTGCAAACTCACACACAGAGATCATAGCTGGCAGAATGTTGACACAGTGGAGATGGAAAGAAATGCTCCAGTTAATATACCTAGTATAAGAAAATAATTTAAATAAAACAATAGTCAATAACAGCCAGTGAAAAAAATCCAGACAAGTGTGTGTGAGGGAGAGAAACAGCTGGAGTCAGGTGTGGCTGCGGTGCACGGAGCTGCATGGATGTCACTTCAGATGCACCTGAGCTGTGTCTCCCTCTCCATGTTTTTACTTGTGTCGTGTTGATGCCAAGGAGCGTCAGGCCAGGGTCAGCTGACCAGCTGCGTAATTTACGCAGCAATGGCACAAGGTTCTTTTAGCGTTTGCCTGACAAAGCACTATTCAGGAGTTCAGACATGGTGGGTGATGGTTCCGTCCAAAGCTGTTCCTGTTTTCCATGGACTGGAAGATCCACATTAAATTAGGGGGAAAAAATAACATTAGGTTTAATGAAGTTATTTAAATAGCATTTTTATTTTTTTATTTTGTTTTCTACATGATTGAATGTTTGTGCAGCAGACAGAGAAGTCCACTTCCTTCTAATTTCACTTCTTCAAATGTCATTTTATGCTTCTGTGCACTCACCTCTCCATGTTAAACCAGCAAAATGTTCATACAAATGGGGCGGTCTCAACCACGTCTAAACGCGCACTAATTTGTGCCGCAATGTTAGTGAATTTCCCACAGCAGTGCCACCAAAGGATTTAGGAACGCGTGTAGTTTACTACCCTTTATTTTAGATCTTAGTGAATCCACACCTAAATATTTGTTTCTGCTGGAGCAATGATAACCACTGTTACATTTGACCTTTTTTGACTTTGAGCACATGCCCTGTTTACAGTAGGTCTCTGCACAACACAGTAGGAGATCTTCTGAGACCACAGAAAGGATGACCAATTCACCATTACCTATATTAATTTGCACAAGCTGGGAAACTTTCTTGTAACTCAGCAGTTAAAAACAATATCTGATTTCCCCGTGGATGTTGATTAGAAGGATGACTGTTTTTTTTTTTTTTTTTTTTTTTTTTTTTGTCATGATTTATTTTTTCTTTTTAATTAAGTCTGGAGGACAGGGACAAATCAAATAGAATATTTTGATGAGATGGATGATGGGTGGATCATCCTGCAAGACTATACGCTCTTGTGCTAACTCAGGTGGGAAACTTTTGCTGCAGAGTGCAGGGCCTATTGATGCCTACGTTACAGAGTGCATTGTCATCACGATGCAGGGTGATAGGTTACCTTGTAAAATGCTCCAAAGAGAGATTTGAACATAGTTAGCAAAATGGCTGCTTAGTGTTACTGATTTTTGTGCTTACTCATTGCCAGATCTAAAAATATAAATTACTCTTAGCACCACATTGTGTTTTACCCCATGTCCCACATTTTATTTTACTGTGCAAGTGAACTAGCAACTCATACAGAAAAAAACCATGCAATGGTATGACTTAAAAAAAGCAACAGTGCTAAAAATTTAGAAATAATGATGGCAGAGAAATGCAGGGTTAGTCTGGAGCAAGTAGATGATGTAATACATAATATCCTACATTCATAATGTCACTTAATGTTGCTGCAGTTAGCCTGAAGCTGGCAAACTGTTGCATCAGCTAATGCCAGAATAGAATGAATAGCTTGTGGCTAACTGCAGGTAGTTTTGTAATAATAAGGAAAGCTTTTATCAGCAAGAACATAGTAAGATATTACAGTAATGACAGATTTATAATGTTTAATCAATAAAATGATGCTTCCACATATTTATTTTCTCAATTGCTTAAGAAAATTGATAGCTAGCATTTCTCTTGCTGAACACAGATATCATGGACAGTGTACCAAAAACATAATAATGACACTGACTGCTGGGTAGTAAATTATTAATATTTTTTAAATTGTGTGCAAACATTTGAAATAAACTGCAGTTGCTCTTAACTTTTCAGTAAAATTGTTGATGTCATAACACCCACATTCAACACAATACGAATGCCCCTCGTTGACACTTTTCATTTGCAATAGAGTTCCCAACTCATTACTAGTCACCAACTTGTACTTAGCTACTGGCCACTTACACTAATAACATAAAACTGAGTTCTGTCTAGCCATTTCTCCTTCAGTTAGGCTAACCCATTTGCTCTTTGCTTCTCTCTATTCTCAAACTTGACATTGTCAGACAATCCACTCACCGATTAAAATGGTCATCACCTTCAGTCTCTCAGCTATTCAGTGAAAATGAAAGTCAGAGAAAAGTCACTGAAAGCCCCACGTCTTATCCGACTGGCCCTTTTAAAGAAAGAACAAAAGGTCTTTCTCCTTCATTTCCCATTAACCTCTATGCTCCTCTACGCACAGGAAACATGGCGACCTCGGTGGCCCATGTCACATATCTCATCGGGCTATAGGGACTGTTTCCTGCAGGGGTGGGGGTGACATTCATTGTGAGGATGACTGTGTAGGTAAGGGGTTCTATCTAGCCATAGTCCAGATAAAATGTGGGTGTTGATTTTTGTTCCTGGTCTTGCTGATACCAGACGGATATGCTTTTGATAAGCATGAAGCCGTGAAGACACTGATGAAACCTGGACTGGAACTGACAAGCACTCTAAGTGGATGACATTGTCAGGAGAAGCAGGCAGTTACGGTCTGGATTAAATTTCTGATTATTCCACCCAGGTGGGGTTCAAGCAAAGCACCAACACATCTGCATACTCAGCACTTACAATTTAACGCCCAGCGAGAACGCTGCATCTTTTTTACCAATTGCTGTAATTACATTTTCATGCTTGCCACTTGGAGATCTGCTCATATGCATTATTTATTTATTCACTCTTTATTTACCATGGACAGTGTTAGTAATAAACTGCTCCACACGCTTGCATTAATTCATTGGTGCTCGCACAAATTCTCATTTTGGTATGATAAAGATGAAACACAGCTGTAAATGAAAAAAAATAATAATTCATATATACAAGGCAGGTGGATAAATGACTCACCATTTGTCTGTCCAGGGTGTTTACTTTGCTCATGCTGCTGCAGCATATGAAAATGTTACAAAGATTGTAGCAGCTTACAAATAAAAAATATTTTTAAACCAACAACAAAACGTTCCTGAATGATTATTGTACAAGGAGTGACAAAAGAGAACAACAATCAACAAAGAGATGCAGATTTGCATTTCTTATGCAATATTGCACTGGAAAATGTAGATTACTGCCAACTACCACTTGGCATTGAATCCCATCACCACGGCTGCCTATGCTTTGATCTGACAAAATGTTGGAGAGCAACACTACTTTTCAGCAGGGATCAAGGAGCCAGAATTAGACAGATAGGATACAATGTATTTACACCTCAGGCCTTTACCTTTTGCCTCAACCAAAGCAGGTAATATAAATATTCAGCTGCAATCATGGCAATGAGCTAAAGCTCTTTCAGGCCCTGTTCACACGACAACGTTTTGCTTCTGTTTTTGTTTCCAAAGAGTTCTACATTCACACTGCAATGTTTTCAAAACAATCTATGTTTACATGGGACTGCTGGAAGCATTCAAAACGATGTAGTAAACATGCCAGGCTAATAGATGGCGTTATGATAACTAATCTAACTAATTACTATTTACGCCCTTACAACGCCGTAATCGTTACTGAATGTTAAATGTTGTGCGTTACATGTATTGATTGAATAAACAACCCTGGCTTTTTACTCAGCTGTAGTGAGGAGGTGGGTTAAAAACAAGGTGAGCGATTATGATTGGCTAAGGCGGCATCATGTTTCATAGTAGCCAATCAGAGCCAGTGTTTTTACACTGTGCCAGCACACACACACACACACACACACACACACACTGCAGATTTGATGAAGCAGCAGAGATGGTGGCGATACAAACACTACTTTAAATTAATTGTGGTCAAAGACAAGAATGTGCATGTGAAGTTTACATTATATCCAGGAGTGAAGACTTTGTCGACATCCGTTGTGAGCAACTCAAATTTAATGAAGCACCTCACGACAACGCGCATCTAAAAAATATTAATTCTTTGACATATAGCAACTTTTTTTTTTTTTTAACAGTAACGCAAATAGTTACTTTCCTTGGTAATTAGTTACTTTTATTATAGAGTAATTCAGTTACTAACTCAGTTACTTTTTGGGACAAGTAATGAGTAACTGTAACTAATTACTTTTTTAAAGTAACGTTCCCAACACTGATAATAATGATAAAATACAATAATAAATAAATAAAAAACGAAAGCACTTATCTAGGAGATACGGATGAAATATGAAATCAAATGTATTTAATGCCGAGACATGATGCTATGTCCAGGAGCACTTTTGTGTCAGTGTTGAATGGGTTGTCGTCGGGTGACAGCGCGGAGGCGAGAGAGAGACAGAGGTTGGGTTCACACTGCAAGCCTTAATGCTCAATTCTGATTTTTTTTATTGTCCGTTCACATTATCATTTAAAATGTGACCTGCATCAGACTCCAGTGTGAATGGTTTGTGGCTTTAATCTGACCCACATGCACATTATCGCATTTGTAGTCTGTAGTAGTAACATGAGCCTGACTCGTAAATGGTGTGATTTGCCTGAGAAAAAACCCTTTGGTTGTGCTGTGAATGAGCCGCAGACGGCAAGATGGAATAGGATGAGAAGAGCGTGGTGACGTGACTAAAGCACATTTAAGACCTATCTGATCTGAATTTAAGACAATTTAATACTTTTTAAAACCTTTTATTGAAAATATATATTTAAGACTTTTTTAGGCTCTTTAACTCATTCAGTGCCAGCCATTTTCAGAATTTCGACCACCCTCAGTGCCAGCTGTTTTTGAGCATTTTGACTGATTTTTTAAAACCCACAGAATATTTTGTACTATGACTATCTGAGATTTGAGATTTGTTTCTGGCTTGTTTTGCTATCTGGGTCAGAGTTGAATGGATTTCTTACTGTATTTTGGCGTTCCTCCAAGTTTATCTACCATCAGTCTGTACACACACAACTTCCTCCTCCTCCCGGACATGCCAAGTGTCACTGTTAAAAGCAAGGCCAAATAGTAGCGTGTGACGCAATGATGTGACGCAATGACGAAATCAAACAACGGGCAGTGATTTTGAGTCGGAAAAGTGTGTGCGCGTTGCTGCAGGAGCACAGCAACAACAGCTCCTCTTTTCCACACAAACACAACCAGACTCTCTCCTCCATGTAAAAGTTGGAAGCCGTCCAATTCCACAACCAAGTCCGTTGTTAGCGCTGTGAACCACAAATGAGTAAACATCCCCATCGTTTCCTCCTTACACTACACCGGGTGTTGCTGCATAGGCTGGTGTAGCATTAGCACGAATTGCTAACAACTGTGTGTAAACAATGGGTTCGTGGCTCCAAGCAGTGATTCCCAACACGATCAGAAAAAGTTGTGCAGTTTGCACCTACATATATGGTAATAAAGTATAATAAATATTCTATTTTAAACCGCAGTGTTTGTTTTTGCTGTTAGATAGTTGGAGAGGGAGGAGTTAATATTCTAGGAGGCGTGTTAGGTGACGTCACCTACCAATGTGGGCAAAATCCAACTTGCCCGTTTGGAGCTGACTTTTTACAAAATGTGGAATAACAAGGAAGGGAGGAAACATAACTTTCTGCACTTTGTCCATCTGAATGAGGCTAAAGGGATGTATATCACTGTAGCAAAACTATTAGAAAGTGATTTTTTTTTTTGTCATACCTCCCCTTTAACGCACTTTTTTTATTTATTTGGAATGCATGTTTTGTTTTATTTGAAGCTGGGGTTTTGTTGTGCTTTTTTTGAAAAGTAAAGGCTACTGGAATATCTAAAAAATGTCAGAATATTCAATAAACATTTACTTTCTTTAAAAAAAATGTGAAAAACTAAACAACTGCATTCAATATTTGGTATTTGGACAAGCGTTTAAATTTTATTTGGTTTAGGTTTCGGCCACAAATTTTCATTTTGGTGCATCGCTAATATATATACATATCAATATCTGCGATATTGCAGTTTAGTGATATAGAAAACTACAATATTGCATATATTGATATTTATACTGTATATATATATATACACACATCTGCAATATTGTATGTATGTTAACATATTATCAATATCTGCAATATTGTAGTTTTCTATATCGCCAAAATAGAAAACTCGATATATCTTGAATCTTGATATATCGCCCAGCCCTAATTCCTTCATTATACTGTAATACAGCCTAAATGAAAACAAAATGGATATATGAAGCACATTTGTTTATTTAATATAGTTACAGTTCATATACAAGTCAACACATTGCATATTTATTTTCACGTTGGTTGTCTTTAAGTTTGCATTTACATTTTATCTTCATCACATATTTTATTTTATTTCTTATGCTCACTCGTGTGGTTCTCTGGCATTCACTAATGACTTATTATAACAAGGGTAAAATACGTGAGTTTCCCGGCCAAAATGGGAGACTTGACAGGTATTATAATTGAGTGAGGATGAAAGGAGGAGGGGTGGGCGAACGATTCGTGTGTGGGGATGGAAGCTACCAAGTGTGGAGCTGGGAAAGGGTGCGGCATATAAATGTGTTACGTGTTTTGTCATTAAATGGTTGTAAAACACATCACACATCAACGTAGGAAATTTTAAATTAAACGCTTTGAAATTTATGTTTGGACAAAAATATTGGGGCAGTTAAATTAGTTAGGTTTGAATATTACCTTGTATTTTACACCTATGGTCACTTGGGTCAGCAGAGACGTATTTATGCCTGCACCAGATTCTGACGACAATCACAATGCTGCAATCCTACAGAGAGCTATGTTCACGAACCTGGGGTTGGGCTTAATTTGTATCTTTTTTACACAGACTGTTCTCGTTAACAGTTTAATGCAGGATGAGTAACTATCAAATAAAGCTGAGTTATTAAAGAAACTTGCTTACACGTGTGCATTGCGCACGGATGTGAATAGTGTCAGGCTTAAAAAGAGATCGATTTTATTCGGGTTCGGGCGATATTCTGACAGCTACGGGCTGGGTTGGGTCTGACTTTGTAGGTATGATTAAAGCTAACGTCTGAGGCTCTGCAGCATCAGTTCGCATGCACGTGACACAGAAAGTGTTGTTTCCCTGTTTACGCGGAGATGTAGGAAAAAGCGTTTTCAAAAACGTTTTTAAAAAGTTCCGTTTCGAAGGACCAAAACACAGTTGCAGTGTAAATGCACCACCAAAAAGCAACAAAACTTTTGCGTTTCAACGAGAAAACGTTCTCATGTAAACAGGGCCTCAAAGAGCAGTATAATACTGATCCTATTAAACGCCATGTGCCTCAATATGTCAAGCCCATGACAGTTTACAAGAATAAGCTTGTGAAGGAAACACAATACCAAACACATCACTCAATAACAGACTCCAGCACCACACCTGAACTTGTTCAATGTCAAAAGGCATTATGAAAGACTCAGATCTCTTTCCTACTGTTGATAAGACTTTTTTTTTTTTTTACAACACTCTTGCTGATCTGGGGTCAGAGCTGAGCCTCTGCTCAAGAACAAATCAGAGCCTAACAATCCACTTGCAGGTTGCTGCTAATCTGAGATGAGCTCTGCATTATCATCCTACTGTGGTCATTTAAATGCATGAGCAGAATATGAATGGAAATATATGAATACATTTGCATACTGTGCCATAGACAGGTTTTTTCCACTTTCTGTATGCTTGAAAAATGGTTGTTTGTGCCAATTAGTATTACCATTAGCCAGTGCAATCTAACTAATGGACGGATTATTTGTATGGTTGGTAAGTAAGTTGGTAAGTTGGTAAGGTAAGTGAACACACACTGCTCCACTTGTTTTCACAGATGTTGAAGGTTCTTGGATATTAGTTTGCACCATCCATAGTTTTAGACAGGTCTATAAAGCTGGTGTCAAACTACAACCTATTGATAGTTTGGATTTTATGCTTGTGCACATATACAGATTAAAAACAAGTACTTTCTCAATCAAATTGTACAAATCCCACCTACTGCTCTACTAAATTTCATCACATGTAATGCATACAATTAAAAACTGCCAGCAGTTAAATTATGTTACAATAAACAGAACAATTAACTACCCAAGCAAAAAAAGAAATACCAGGAAACACAAAAACATATTTCATATATATTCAGCAAATATCAAGCCTTGTTCAGAAATCTAGAGCGGCTTGAGGCAGTATACCTCTATACTCTATGAAAAATGTATAATTTAGTCACATTCTCTCAGATCCTAATAAAACAGTCTATATGAATCCAGGAAGTGTAAATATCACATGTTTAATATTGTTCTTCATAAAAAGTATTACCGATAACATTTAATAGTAATGTTCCTTAAAGCTAGGGTAGGCAATTTTCTTTTTAAGTTTTTGGTTGAAATTGTCTTTATGTCCTGACAGATATGAAGATCTTATGTGCTCTAAAAAAGGAACGACAAAAATCTGTCAACTGTAGCAGCTGTAAACCTGTAATAACTTCGACCAATGGAGAAAAAAAATGAAACTTTTTTTTTAACCAATCACGTCTCCCTGTCTGCCTGCTCGTTCTCGATCCCTCGCATGCACGAGCTCACACTGAAAGCGTGTCACCACTGACAGAGTTAAAACAAAGTTTTTGGTCACATTTTGTAACATATATAATGGTAAAGTTTATTGTTTACTTACTGCTGAATGGGACATGAGACAACAAAGTTACTAGACAATACAAGTGATGAGCTGAGCTCCTCCTCTGCAACAGCTGTACGCATGCATGTAAGTGAAACGGAGCACAGAAGGGGAGAAGCGAGGGGGGTAAAGGCGGAGCCGTCGGGGAGGCTACATTCAAAATTATGCTAGCTTTTGAAAATCACCTACCGTACCTTTAAAAAAAATAATAATCAATTCCTAGTGCTTATTAGATATCTGAAGAGGCATTCCTTTCAGTAATAAAGCAGGTCTACTTTTCGGCAGTTTTTTGTCACAAATCTAATATAATATTCAGAGTTCTTGACTGTTGCCATGAATATTTAGTGATTCTCAGTTCAAATCACATCACAGTCCGCACACAGGGAAATGTTAAAGAATGCAGCAAGGATTCCATATTTTCCCAAATGATACACATCAAAGGATATAGACAGTCTTGACCTATACATAATAGGAAGGTGTATAATTGAAGACTTTTAGAAGGGCAGGTGCTGGGGCGCCACATGCTGACACTGCAGGAAGGAGTCTGAATTGTTATGTTTACTGAGTTTTCTTTTTCTGGCTTTCAGTACTATAGTGAAGGTTAGACTTTGCCACTCAGTGGGGCAAAGGGTTTTGATCTAGTCCTGGTTTAGGGGAGATGGAATGACATTTGTAGTGGCATTTACTACTTGCTTGATGTTGAAGTTTTTCTAAGAGGTTTTCTGAAACTGATTGGCTGATTATTTTGCTTATTGTTAACAAGTCGATCCTACACTGTTTTCACAAGTTTGGCCTAAAAGCTTCCAAATGTACTTATTCGAAGATCTGGTCTTAAAAAACACCTCACTATGCACCATAATCATTGTATTGTCTTTCAAAGGCAGGCTTCATAATGTCAGTCCTGAGGCCTCATGTACACATGCATGCGCACAGAAATCTGCCTCCGCTCTTTTTTATGGTAAAATCTGAATGTATCAAAACTAAAATATACATGGAAACGTGCAGGGATCATAAAACCTCAAAGGGTGGCGTACATACATTTTTACAGCTATTGATGCTTTTGGCGACACTCAGTAGTGATGCACTTGACTTTGTTTCCTCTCATGTCTCATTTTATCAATTAAAAGAATAAAATAATACAGTTTATTCATGAATCGTATTCTTAGATATCCTCTTCCATACACTGGTATTTTCAAATCTAGATTCTAAAGACTTATTGTGTATTGATTCATCTCTGATTAACATGTTTCCTAAGGTCTAATCACTTAAAAAGTATCTTTTTTTCTGTTTCACTGATGGTAAGGGCTGCAATCACCCGATACGTTTGAGGGAATTCCGATGCCGCTTTTATTTTAATATGATTTGCATATTTAAATGGCGGCATGGACAGGGAGGTGACACATGTGCACAGATTCATAAATTATAAGCTTTTTGTGTGTAGAACATTACCCTTTTCCATGACATTTCCCTTGCACTATGGTCCTCGGTTATTTTTTCTGATTTATCGTTCTTTTATTTTCATTTACCAAAACAGTAATTGTGACAAAGAATGTAAATATGCATGCTCATTTCATTCTTTCATTTTCACTCATTATTTTCATGCAATGGCCCATTAGAGATCAGCTGCCTCGAAAATCTCAGTAAATGATTACGCTGCTGAATGAAGCAGAGCAAAAATGAGGTCCTTCTTTTGTGACTTACCAACAGCAGACATTTCTGGAACAGAAGCTCGGTATGGGCCTTCATTGAACTGTGGCGGATTGTCGTTTATGTCCTGGACTTTGATGATGAACTCAGACGGAGGTTCCAATGGCTCGTCTGTCTCAGCGTTAATGACCTGGGCTGTTAGCGTGTACTCAGCCTTCTCCTCCCGGTCCAGTTTCTTCATGGCATGGATGTCACCCGTAAACTCATTGATGGCAAAGATGGTGCCTGCACCCTCGCCAGCAAGGACATACTTGATTTTCTTACCGCCCACATCCAGGTCCGTGTGGAGCTGCAAAAGATGAAATCATAAGAGAAATTGTGAAGTTGTGAAGCATATATCAAACTGTTAATGCACAAATAGGCCTATATACATGAATTCAAGGTGATATGCTCAGCATATTCTGGAAGTTTGTTTCATGTAAATGCATATAAGTGTTCAATATGTGGTGTTTTTTTGCTGCTGCACTTAGCAAAAACTAGCATAGTGCAGACACTAAACGTGGCTCATTGTTGCTAAATGAGTCCCGCTGAGGACAATAACTTTATAAGCAGCACAGGAAATGGACCTTAGCATACTTGGTTCCTTGTTATACATCACAAATACATCACACAAACACATTGCAGAAGCATATTGCTCCCCACAGTCTGAAAAGCAGGGAAGCTAAAAATGCTTTGAATGTGCATTCAATAACACAGCAAGAAGAGTGGAAAAAATCCATAAAAAATTAAAGAGGAAATTCTGCACACAAGCTTGCACCCACAGAATAACTAGCCCCAAAGATACTGGACAATGCTGTGTTTTCCTCATTATTTTTGTAATTACAGTTTTATTAGTTCACTAAAGCTGAATTATGCGCTAGGCTGAGTGGTCGGATTCCGCTGGCTGCAACGGGCTGTGTATAACTAATGAGCCTGACAATGGTGCATTAGGCTGCTCTAACATCCATGGATGGAGGAAGAGACAAACCCTAAGTGCTGTGTCAATCTGAAGGGCAGAGAAATGAAAAAGCTTGGACGTGTTGACATGACAAAAAGCAAATACCTATAGACATGATGCGGGTTCTTTTACTCTAAGTCACCATTGTTACAACCCTCCTGATCCCAGTAGTGACACCCAGAGGCGAAGGTGAAAGGCAGCATTTGCAAATACAACTGTATACTTGCTCTCACTTGCAGCCCTGCTTACATCCACTTGCTTTTTTGTTAGCTCACATGCCTCTCGAAATAAAAACACTCCCACAAGCTCACAGGCATGCATCAGGACATCTGTATTCAGCAGCTTTAATTTCATTTTCTGCCAAGGCATTTGTGCCCAGATCCCCAAGGGAGTGTGAATTGGGCTGTAGAGCAGTGAGGTAGGAGGTAGAAAACAGGCATCCCGACCTCCAAAACCCCCAGCAAATTTTTTATAAGACAGCTTTTATGCATGTACTGTCTCCAAAGTGTTGTTCACAGACACTGACAAAGCATATTCGCTTAAATTGTCACACCTTGCACTTTTGTTTTCCTAATTGTGCCATCACTTTCAATGAACGATGAAGCTCATTACCACAAATGCCTCGCAACATCCTGCATGCTGAGAAACTCTTTAAATGAGCCAAAATTAATGACGGTCTGTCAGTTTTTCATCCAATGTATGAATTCTTGTAGTGCAATGCCTGCAGATCATCATGTATGTGTGTATGTCTGTGCTTATCAAATGTTCCATTCTTTATATAACATATGGATTACGGCTGTGCTATATATACATTTTTTTTAGCTAAGCATTAAGCATTTAATCCACGTTTGCTAAGAAGTGACAATCTTATTTGGCACTAATGCTGTCAGGTAAGGTTACTCGCATACTAATATATATATATGATTTTTCTACACATCTTGTAAAAGGTGGTTGTTGGTGCCAAAACCTCTCTCTAAAATGAGTTGTTATTCCCAATCTTTGAGTCATTGAAAGAAAATCCCTGAGGTTCTCGGAGGATGACACAGTTACAATTCTTAAAATTTTAAACTGCTTTAAAAGTATTTAAAAAGCAGATCTGTTTGTGGGACACAAATAGGTCATTTATACACTGATATATAATATCCCCTTACTCAAGAATGTTCATTCTTTTTTCAATTAAATGTGATATATTTTGTGCATTTGATTAACTAAAAACACTATAAGTCAAGGATGCAAAATATTCAACAAAAACTGTTTTGATTAAGTAACTGAAATCAGCAAAATAATTTCAGAAAGTTGTGGAAAATCAATTAAAAGAACATCTACTACGTAACAATACTCCAAGTAAACAAACTGATATAGGCTAAAGCTAAAACCTTTAAAGGTTAAAGGTTTAATCCTGTTCTGACTCTTGTCCTGTTAGATGTTGTCCTTCTTTCACACATTTTAATGATACAAACCATTCAGCCCAAAATAAGGATAACAAGCTACTTCTTAAAATCCACCGCATCACTTCTACTATAATACTACTTTACACTTGGTTACACACAGCACAAACACCATACTCACTGATCCACCAATCCACAAGAAACATAAGAAAAACCTCCATCAATCAAATGTTTTTTTTTAAAGCTCATTTGAAGGTAGACTGCACATAAATAGTTTTCTATGTGTTATTTTTAAATGTTACATCAAGTAGAGTATATTTATATGACAAAAATGTTTCATTTCTGAGGCTTGCCAAGCTGCCTTCGATTTACAGTGAACTTATATTACTTTAGAACTTTTTATATCAGACATTTGTGTAATGTCTTTCATCAGAATTATCTGTCAAACTGTCAGTCTAATACACACAATAATCATATTTTTTATTTCAACAAAACAATTGTGATTGGACTTGGGACTGAGCCTTATTATTATTATTATTATTACAAGTACAGTGCCTGTCGGAAGTATGCATTCATGTGGGAGCATAAGGGGTATATTTGCGGGTGCAAAATGTGGGTGCAATTTTCCTGGTTTAATGTCATCATTATGTGTTTTTTTTATCTTTCAGTTATTGTTTTTTGTTGCCATTGTAGTGTGATTCTGCAGTCAGTTGTTGTATTTTTTGTATAAATATTGTTTATTTTATTTTACTCATTTAGTATATTTCTATCATAAATACTGTGTGTGTGTGTGTGTGTGTGTGTCTTCATCGATCTCCTCCGTGCGTTATCTCTCGCGTGCGTCTTGCACATAATCCGTCGCAGGTTGTTAAGAGAGACACAGAAGTACCACAAAAAATAAACGTTTTGCAACACCAAAGTCTCAACTCTCTAAACGGCTCTGTGTGAGTTCAGTATTTTCATCCCTGTGTAGTGCACGAACGTGCATCAGCCATGTGTGTGTGTGTGTGTTTACATTGTAGCTGCTAGCATCTTTCTTAGCACATAGAATAATATAAGAGAGACTCACCCTTGCACAGAACAAACAATCATAGAGGACCCATTATTATTATTATTATTAGGGGGCCAAGCCCGCGGGGCCAGGGACCCGCTATGTAAGCATACGCGGTTCCTATGACCAGCGGTGCTAGGAACCCTATTGTAATCGTTCCGATTATTATTGTTACCTTTTATAGTTCCGTTGGTAAAAGTGGTGCTGCAGAATAAACTGTGCAAGGTAGGGTGGTGCCCTTAGGTCGTTGGGTCCAAAACCCCCAGGGGACCTTGGACGCAAAAATTCACATTTATTCGTCGACAGGTGGCGCTATAACAAAGGTCTACGCGTTTTGGCCAATAACTCCCACACCGTTTGTTGCAAATTTAAAACCTTCATATCCACAGATTCCTTGAATAGCACTGAATCACCTAGGCTAGGCCACGCCCATTTCCGCCTTAACTTTTCTGGAGCAAAATTGTAAAAACTGGAAAACATACTTTTTTGAACTCCTCCTACATATCACTACATATCAAAAACCTACTTTTTCAAATTCATCTTTGGGGTTTTGTCCAATCAGTGTGAAAATTGGCACATAGAGTCTTAATTTGGATCTGTTCTACAGTTAAGCAAAAAAATTTGTTCAGGCAAAATATGTGCAAAATATTCACAAGTAAAGTTTTCTAGCTAGCTATTAAAACGCAAACTCATATCTTGGTCAAAATAATTGCTAACAACACCAAATCTGAACTCCTTAGTTGGCATGTGACTGTGAGGAAATGTGCCAAATTTGAATGATGTAGGCCACTAGGGGGCGCTACAAAAACAAATATTTATATCTCTTAAATGGCAGGACCAATTTTTACCAAATTTGGAGGGTATGATCTTGGGTCCCTCCTGAGGCGATATCTCAAAGTTATTCACGATTGGTCAAAGTGGGCGTGGCTAATGACATCATAACACATAAATAAACAAACATTTCTTTCTGCTGAATTATTATGTTGAGGGCAGTGAAATTTACAGGGTAGACATAGAAGACCACATAGACCACCCATACCAAAAATTGCGCCACTAGGTGGTGCTGTATTTGCAAAAACATTTTGGCCTTTAACTTTCACAATTTAATTCACATCTTCATAAAATTCATATCCACATGTTCCCTACATAGAGTCGCATTTTCTGATATAGGCCACGCCCACTTCCACAGCACATTGCTCTTTGTAAGTCACTACATATCAAAAACCTACTTTTCAAATTCATCTTTGGGGTTTTGTCCAATCAGCGTGAAACTTCGCACGCAGAGTGTCTCATGTGGACCTGATCTACAGTTCAGAAATTTTTTTTAGTTTGGGCAAAATATTCGCAAAATATTGCGCAAATTTGAATAAATTAGGCCTCTAGGGGGCACTGCAATTATGAAAAATTTATAACTGCTTGCAGTTCTAGTTGGTCACACCAGTGCCACCACTGGATAAGTTTGTGTATAGCCCTGATAATAATAAAGATGATGATACAAATATAATAGTATTTTTTAAAAAACAAGTAATAATTTAAACAAGTGCCCACCAACAAAAACTCCCTAAATCCAACATGGTATTAAAAACTAAATCCATAATCCATAGAACACACACCTTAAGTAGTACTGGAAACACCAGTGAATGAGGTACACCTGAGTGGAGACAGTAAGCAAAAATCAACACACCCTCTCACACATAGTAAAGTTATTGGGGGTCAAATACACAAGGAAGGCCTAACCCAAAAGATGGGGGTTCAAATCAAGCTCTACCCTTAGGCAAGGCACTTTACCCACGTTGTCTCGTATGAATAGGTTTTTAATAGTGAATTAATGTTGGTAGTGGTCAGAGGGGTCGTAATATGTCACAGGACAGCTGTGGCTACGTTGTAGCTCACCACCACAGGTATGACTGAATAACGGTTTCTGTAAGGCGCTTTGAGTCTCATAGAAAAAAGTGCTATAAATCCAAGCCTTTATTATTATTATTGTTATTAACAACATAATAGGTTAGGAAACAATACAAAACAAGAACTAAAGCAAAAGAAAGCACCACAGTTTGGACCCATGAGCTTTAGCATTACACATGCAAAAATGCTAGTTGTGCCACTAAACTGAAGAACATTAGCAATAAAAAAAAATTACAAAATAACCACAGAACCCCAGATTCTGACAATTGCTAGGTTTTGCAAATAAAAAGGGAGAAAAGGGTGGAGTGAAAAATTTCTGACAATTTTGGCACCCCAATAAAACATTTCTGGGAATTGTCTGTTTTGATCTGAAAGGTCATCCTGTCATTGATTCATTGTAGTGTGATGATGTTGTGCTTTTTCAAGAGGAGAGGAAAACTTGTTGTTGTTCTGAAAAAGTGTGTGTCCTCAGTATGACTTCTGTTCTTTTTATAGGCCTGACTCGACTTCTTGTCTGCACTTCTAAACAATAAACATTTTTAAATTAAAATACAAAAAACATAGTTGTCACGGTAACAGGATGTGGCATTGCAGCAGTCTAAAAACAATGGGTAAATAAATCATCTTTTCAAAAAATAAGCAGTTGGTGTTCTTTCTTTGAAAGAGAAAGTCATACATTCATCAGTCATCATTTTTGCTTGAAGCAACTCTAACTCCTGAGAGTTAAGGTGAAGTGAGTTCTCTGCTGTGATTTCTCCTCTAAATGCCCTGCTCACCTGGTTTGTTGACAGCCTTCACACTGCAGTGCACAAATGGTCATCAAACAGTACAATTACTAAAAAAGGGGTGGGAGTGGGGGGTGGTGGGGTGAATCTGTCACGGGTCCCGGTAACTGAGTTGCCTGGGCAACTAAAACAGAACCGACAATCTGTGACATTGACTTTGATGTTTAGGAAGCAAGCTGATAATGAATAACAACATGACTATGTGTTACAATACACACTAGACCCACTAAACACCAATACATGTTTTGAAGCACATGGTAAACAAAGCCTTTCACATGAACACTGTTGCTATGTTCTAGTATTGAAGGAAACAACCTAGATAAAGAACTTGAGCTTTCTCTCTCCAACTTAGAAATTCAATACCCCATGACTCCTCATATAACACTAAAACGTACGGTGGTTGTGTGGTTTCATTTTCTTGTAACCAAAGTAAGCTGCGATTGGATTACAATATATAAATGAAAACACTATCTATCAGGGAAAAAATACATGTCATCAGGGAGTATGGAGACTGTATTCAGAATGATAAAGTTATTATGGCTCCTGGCCTCTCTGCTGAGCTGGTAAAAAGACAGACCTCCAGATGATTAAAAGCTATAGTTCCGACTGAGGAAGAGGAGCTTGGTTGGCTGAAGAATTTTTCCCATGGTGGTATGCTGTCTGTAGATTCACATCCCCACACTGACTGCTGTGTCTCCTTTTGCTAATCACATTTCCAAATCAGAACTGTTTTTCCTGTCAGCAGTTGAAAAAGAGGAAATATGTCAGTCTCTGTTGAAGATGAGCTTCCTCTACAATCACTAGAACAATCACATGTCCTAATGAGAAAGATTCTACAGCTTATACAGTACTCCCACGTATCACCCCTCCCTACTCTGCACCCCGCCTCAGGCTCAGGGTTCCTAGTGCTTAAGTATAGCCCAGCAGAGAAGACAAATGATTTTGCTCCTTGTCAGGGCAAATGGTAGATAAGACAAGTTGTCCTCCTATAAATGTACCAGTCGGACTAAAGGAGAGGGAGACGAAAGTGAGGCGCCAGAGGGAGGAGATGCTGTCACTGTGATGCAACTTGTCAGCTACTGTCTGAAAGCACACACTGTAGACAATACATATTCTACTGCTTCATCTGAATGCTATCTAAGCTAGTCCACAGTAAGGGGTCTGAGATTTCCACTACAGATGTGGTGAAGTGAACTCCGCTTGTATTAAAAAAATCAAGGGGCCGACTTTGCACATTTAGAAATTTCCACAAATGTCAATATGTGTTGATGGACATTACGGGGGATCTAACAACCCCATGCAATCAGGATTGCATCTGTCAAGCATGCAACATGGCACACACAATCTATTTAGTGTGTTGGCCTCTGATGAAAACACAATGTGGGCTGATCATCCATCCGCTACATATTAGGAGAATAAAAAACAAATACAATAATGCAGCATGCATTATTGTATTTGTGTATCATGCAACCATTTTGACAACTATGACAGTTAGGTTGTAATTGTCACAGCATTACACTGAAAAAGCTATAGTGAATGTTGCAAGGAGAAGATGTAGAACAATAGAAATGCCAAAAATGTATTTATCCAAACATAATTTTTAGACTTTTATACGTCTGTTTTAGGCAAATACTATTTTAAACTCTAAATTAACAAAGTTTTGGTAAAAGTCTACAAGTTGCATAATTTGATGTAATTCCACAACATGTCTATTTGCCTCTTCCACTATCACCTCCAACATTTCTCATGGCATACAGTATGTGGTCACTCTCCTCAGCCACCGCTTTCCCACACCAACCTGTGTCCACAAATCCCAATTTCAAACAGAGTGGTATTCAACACTTTAGCACGTAATATAACCCATGGAATTGAGGTTGGGTGAGATGAGTGTGTGGCCCAGCACCAAATGGCCAACAGAGCTACTTGTTAGATGACTGAATGAGCTCTTCTCCTTCTGGAAAAAAAGATTTCTTCAGTCTTACCAAGGACCATTGCCGCCTCCCTTTCTCCATTTCCCAACAGGAAGAATTGTCTAATTGAACCCCGCCCATGAATAATGAGGGTGTTTGATTGAGCTATATTAGGTGGGAACAATCTTGAGTACAAAGGTGCCCTGTCTCTCCGTCAGAGGGGACATACCCTTTACCCACACCTTCAATAACTATGAAATCAATATTGCTGTGCTTGAGATCACCAAAATAGCTGAAGAAATTATTTCTCATGCAGGTAAAGACCTTCAATCTGCATCGAGTTTTGTGGACTATTCCCCAGGATTCCACAAAATGTACAGTAAATGGACAATGGATGTGCCCAAAGAGAGTCCAGCCCTGTCATCAAATACCTCATTAGTGAAGTCAATAAGAAACTCACTACTATATTTTGCTATTCTGTTACTGAAGAAAAATGTTACAGGTTCCATGATGCAGCTAATATTTAAAACTACATGAACACATTTTTTTAATAAATCTAGCACAACAGGATAATATGAAGTCACAGAGGTTAAATATCCATTATATGTGGGGTAATACAAATAGACATTTATTAAGGGGGGGGGGTCACTTTATTCTATTGTTTTGACAAGAGAATGTGTAGAAATGGTAGCAACAAATTGGCGGGGGCAGAGAGGAGTCAGAGAGTGCTCTGTATAATGCATCACTGTGTTGACTCTAAATGTCACTTTTAGTACGATCTGATGTAAAAATAACGGGCTTGTTTAACCAAGTTGTGCATGATCAGACCAGCAATCATTCGAGCGGGAAATGTCATGTTAACCATTAAATATGCAGTGCATTGCATGTTGGTATGTAAAATGTATGGAAACCCCTCAGGCCATGCACTGCGTGGACTAGTTTACATAGCACCTCACTAACAGCCAGATGTTGACCTTTTTCTGCTCAGTTCAGTCACTTATTATGACCCAGATCTGCTTCATCTGGTCAGGGTAACACAGCACCACAATACCAGACCAGAGCAACTGTTTCATTGGCCAGTAAGAGCACAAAAGGATCTCATTAAAAGCCTAAAACTGGGTAAATTGGATCTTCTCCCTCCATCTGTGTATCCCTTATGCCTTTCAGACTTAAAAGTTACTTATGATAGATTCTGCTCAAATACGCAATGAAATTAATAGAAGCTTCCTCTAATTAGTTGGAATTTGACTCTCTTAATTACACCTACATGAATAATCTGTAATTCTAAATATTGCAATAACATTTTGAATGTACAGAACAGATGGCACAATGCATGATGTATGACACACTTAGCTATTCTTGGGTACATTTTCCCTCCAGTGTCTCTTGTGGCACTTAGTGGTTTATCAAATTGGACAGAAAAGTTCTCTACTGAACCAAAGCACAACACCCTTTTATTGGAAGAAACCACATAGGGAGTGATTACAGTGCTGGAATACAAAAGCGGTACTCTGAGGTTATCAAGCCCAAAACAAGATACTTTTAGTAACTTTAAAGAGTTAAGTAAACTGCAATGAGATTACTTAATTTACTTATTTATTTATTTGTTGCTCTGGTAAATGAATATAGATCTGTAATTTTCTCACAGGGGAACACAAAGGATCAAAATCCATGAGGAATTTGTGGGTATCTGTTGTAATAGAACTATAATCAATATTACTTCATTGACAAGTCAAATGCTGTATCTGTGGAGGGCAGAGAGGGGAAAAGGTGCCTTGCATGTTTTCCCTTTCATTATTTATTGAGACAGTGGGAAATAGATGGTGTCATGACCCACACACAGGTAAATGGGGTTGGTTAGTAATGGAAGCCACTCAGAAAAGGTACAATAATTACAATCAGCACACTTTGTCCTAATGTTACATCTACTTCCCCTAAAATCTAACACATTTGCTTTTTTTTTTTTTTTTTTTTTGAAGAAAGGTGAATCATCACCTTCATTCTGCTTTTATTTTTCTATCAGGCAACTCTCAATTAATGAAGAAAACATAGAAGTAGACCTTTTATCCAGCTTTTTTTTTTTTTTTTTTTTTTTCATAAATTGGAACAAGGACAATCAGGGCTAATGTGTTCTATGTCCATCCCTGCACTTTGAGCAATGGTGCATGTACCCCATTCGTTGCCGCCAGCTCTTTATTGTTTCTCGAAAATAAGTCAAAGTCAAAGCAGCTGCCTTTAGAACAAGAGGGCAACACAATTAAATTTAACCACCCATGATATGCCTTTCATTGTGTGTGTGAAAACATGTGAGGGTGCATTATAATCACGGGAAGAATGTGTTACTGCAGAGGGAGACAAGAAAACAGAAAAACAACTCTGCATAACGCTCATGGCTCTCACTTCACGTAAGACCTGTTGTGTACAACCAATCTTCACTATAGATTTTCACTGCCTCTCATTACAGCCTGTTGATAGAACAAGAGAGTATCGGACAATGAAGCTGCTCATTCGAGTGTGCCTGATGTAGCCCCTCGACGGCTCTTGTGACATAAAGCATTTGTACGACTTGTGTCCTCTGAAGAGCTTTAGAGAGACACACAGATATTATAGACAAAGAGAGAAACATACACTACTGGGTTACAGCACACATGCTGCTTGTTAAAATGATGATTTTTTATTTTAATTTTTGCATTTACTGCCAATGCTATTGTTACTCTACCTGTGGACCCTGAACTCATTGGTAGACGCAGCACGCCAACGGTAGGTGGGGAGCCAAACCAAACAAGCTTAATCAAGGACTGCAACAGTTTTCTCTTTCTTCTGTGTGGCTGACCTAATCAAATCAAGAAATGAGATTGATTTCACAAGGTGCAGATGGATCCCGTAGCAAGTCTAATTCAATGTGCTGCACTCCACCATGATGTGCGTTTTCTCTGCCCAGATGGCGCTGCTCGGGTTTGTAATTCATATTTTAACATTTCACTCACTATCCCGCCACTTCAATTGCCCCGTTTCTCTCACTGTCCCCGTTTTCCATCCTTTTAATCATCATAGTTTAACCATTCGTTAAATGAGTTTTGGTGTAGACAAGCATCACAAACTCATCCGTCAAACATGTGATTCGTGATCTTGTTAAATGTCAGGAACAGCACATGCTGCCGGGTGGTATTCAGATTGGGGGGTGGGGGGGCTTGTGTCAGGAACAGAAGGAACGGAAAGTTCCTCGTTAAAACTGAAAATGAAAGCCTCATTAAAATAATTGTAAAATTACAACAACAATAAAAAATAATATTTGGCTTTTCAATGTTTCACTCTTCAACAGAGGGTTTTGAATTTAATTTTGATTACTTTAAATTGAAAATGTAACTATTGATATAGGCATCAATATGAATTTCAGATGTATTATCAAAGTGCAACATATTGATTAAAAGCAACATTATCACAACTCTGAAAGCAATAATTCACAAATGCTTCCATGGTGTTGAATTCTTTTCCTGAGTGCTTATGACATGGAAAAAAGTTTATCCGAGTTGGAGGATGATGTGGATGCAGTCCAACTTTACACTAGATTTGCATGTACCGGTACCCATAGCAAGTAGAGCTGATGGAACCTGCTTACAGTATTTCTATCTATAGTTCCTTCTCTAAGCCAAAAAGTAAAAACTAGCTACAGTCTTACTCTTGGTCAAAATATAGAATGGAGTTTGATTAAAATATAAATAAATTAAAAAAAACACACTCCGTCTCACTTCTACTATCCTAAGAGCAGAGAGAAAGATTGGGCATTTAAAAGGTTTTAAGAATATGTGGGAGATATATTCTGTGACAATAGTGTGTCAATGATGCAAATGGTATCCCAATATTTCAAGGAGTGAAGTATGCCTTTCTATCTCTGCTACATCTGTCTCTTGTGAGGGAGTCTTTTCAACTTTAGCCTTTTGTCATAGTCAATGCCAAAAGGCCTCAACTGCTGCCAGAAAATGTAGACATGCTAATATTCTTGAAAGAGATTTTGTCTATTACTTAAATCTACCCTGTGTAGACTGTTGTGTTTTAAAAGACTTATTATGCAAAGTTCATGCACAGATTTGCAAGGTGTGATTTGCCCCTCCCCCCAGGTTAAACATCTTACCCTCTGCTGAACTATTTTCATCCTTGGTAGGGACAAAATATATACGCTCCACAGCTAAGTAATTTCACCATTACATCATTATTATTAACAACTAAATTACACAGGTTCCATGTTCATTCTGGCTGTACTGCCATTTCAATCTACTGGGAGTGAGTAAGAGGCGTTGCACTTACACAAAGTTCCCCCTCTGTCGACACGCTTCCAGTGTCCACAGCCAAAAGTGAAAGAGGTTCTAGTACCTGAACATGAACCACATGTAGCTCAGCAGCAGGTCAGTATCAGCCTGCTGCTGCAGCTGCTCGCATATACGCAAGAAAACAGATTCCGCAAACATCGCTTCCTTTTCGCTATTTCAGTCAGCCAGGTTTATCTTACTGAACCACAACCATAAATAATAAGTACATTTAATCCAGCTGAATGAGGTGCTCACAGTCCTGAAGGCAAAGGTACCTCCTCTTTTCCAGGGAGAACACCCCTCATGTCCACATTTGGAAAAATTACACAACTTGGCCCTACGGTCATCAATAATAAGGGCCAACATGTCCACACTGAATAATCTGCTTTCCCCCTCTGTAAATCCACCAGATGTTGCCTCCTTCCTGACTTACAAATGTGTAGAGATGTTGGTGAAGCAGGGACACCACACTAGTATTGATCCGCTGGAAAGCAGAAAAAAGGCTGAAGTGCATCATCAGAGCAGACTGTTTTGTAGTCTGACAGTGAGACTGAGTTATACCTGATAACCACATAAAAAGAAAGAAAGAAAAGAAAATTGACAACACTTTGTGATATTTCACATTCTATGTTAAACTGATATGGGGAAATAATTCAAATTTTGTTTATTTTATTTTGCACAGTTTGTGTTCAAAATAGGCCTCTAGCCTATGCTACAATATGTAGCCTAAGAGTATGGTTTACACAACAAACAATATTCATATAGCCAATGCACTCAAAATGATCTCCCCTCCCTCTGTTTTTTTTCTTTTTTTTTTTTAAGTAAATATGTATCTGTGTCCAAAGTTAAAGTGAAATTAAAAGCTTTTGTATTTAACCAACTGATTATTTTTTTTTTTGTATTTTTTTGCTTCCCAAAATATTGCATTATATTGTTATTGTGAGCCCAATATAGTCCATTGTATCATATTGTGGATTTTCAAAATAAAATACTCAATGTTCAAGGCAGATTCTAATTCCATCCATTGAACGAGGTCACCCCTGGTAGAGGAAAACACTGATCTTCCGGGGCCTCCAGCGGCCCCATTTCAGAATCCACCCAAAAACCAAGCACATATTCAAACTCGGGGGCAGTGGCGGAGCCAGGTTGTAGCTAATGGGTGGGCTTGGAAACATCAGGATGGGCCTGATTATTTTTAAAGCTGATATGAGATGTATGTTAAAGATTTATGATAGGCTATAATAAAATATGCCTGGCCACTGTAAATTAGCCTGTGGTATAATATACATATGAGTGGATATAGAGTAGATACCGCTACTCCACAACCTTTGTTCTGATATACATACACAGTCTGACAAGGTTTTTTTTTTTTTTTAAAGTTGCTCAAAGATAACTGTTTAGCCCGTTTAGCCATTGTCCAACCGCTGTATCTAGCTGCTCCAGTAACCCACATTCTGATCACTGGTTAAGTTTTGTGACAGACATTGGTCAATCACTTTAAAGATGAAGTTTGTTTTTGTAACCGGTCCCAGGCATGGCGACCACCATAAAAAAAAAAAAAAAAAGATAAAATCTGTAAAATAAAGGCAGAGTCTCAGAGGAAGAAACACACAAACACATATACTCCACATTGCATCTCTTATTTCCTTTAAAACACATTTATAATTGAACTTCTTTTTGAAAACATTTACAATTTACATTTTGTCTATAAATCCAGTACAAATATATTCAAAATATGTATAAACATACATTCATTAGCTTAGTTTACTCAGCAAAACAAAATTGAATAATAAATCAACATTCTCGCATAGCTTTTAACATTATATTCTGTACATTAAATGAACAAAAAGTGCATATTTGGCACTTTTATATATTCAATCATCTTCTAAAGTCACATCAGGAAATCCTAGGAAAATACTGGGGCAAGGTAATTTAATTAATATGGAGATTTTCTCTAAAATAAACATGTTTTACTGTTGCGGTTTATTAAACCTCTACAAAACGATCCAAAAGCTACACAAATCATCACTATATTACCTACAGCTTTTTTATAAGTAACACAAAGCTTAAGGCTTTCATTTATGGTGACTTTAACCAAGTACTGACCTGTAAAGGTAGAGTCTCAGGGGAAAAAACACAGCAAGAACCAGGAAGTGCATTCACTATATGCAACCGGGACTAAACAACTACAGTGCTAAGGGTTCCACTTACCATTTCACGCCTTCACTTTCTAGGTTTTACATAGAAATGTGTTTAATAAATCTAGAAAAAAGCTTGAAATTTTAGAATAGATTTTGACAAAAAAAAAAAAAAAAAAAAAAAAAATATATATATATATATATATATATATATATATATATATAGGTGCGCTTACACTTGAATTAGTGAGATCTTCTGAGTCCTTGCTGCAATAGATACTGAGCAAAACCGGAAGCAGAAGGGACTGCAAATTGCATTGCAGTGGAACAGTTACGAATCCAGTGGATAGCCAGTGTAAATAATACTACCCATGCATTCAAATGCTGTCATTGGTTCTAGTGGCTAACAAACTTGAAAATCAGGTAGGCCTATAGAAGTTAGATTAAAGATATATAAAATACTAATACAGTAGGTCCTCGTTTATCGCGGGGGCTACATTCTAAAAATAACCAACAATAGGCGAAATCCGCAAAGTAGTCAGCTTTATTTTTTACTAATATTATACATGTTTTAAGGCTGTAAAACCTCTTACCACACACTTTATACACTTTTCTCAGACAGGAATTAACATTTCTCTATTTAGTTTACATTATATTCTTACTGGCATGATTTGAGATGTGTTTAAATCTAATGAATGTAAAGTCATTTAAATCTTCTTAATTGAAAGGCTCACAGTCAGAGCTGTTCTTTGGGGTTTTTTCCAACAGGAAAAATGCAGATGTGTTCTACAGTGCCTGTTCGAGCTGTCAAAGTCCTTGTTCTCAGCCTGAGGAGTCTTGCAAATTAGCCACTTTCAGTGCCAGCTGCCACTGCTGAAGAGGCCTGCATTGCTGGTGTTAAAAATTCTCACAGGTATCGAATGCAATAAGTTCTCTTTGCTGAGAGTTTGAGTAATGGGCTCTGACAGCCTTAGCTAAGCACTTTTTGTTTGTCTTGTGGCAAAATACTACCATAGGTCCATTTCTCACAAACAGCGCTTCAGGCTAATAGCATCATTCATATTGGTAATGTGACATAAAAGCAGGCACACTATCAGTTAATGCCAAAAGGTACTACTACTAAAATAAATCAGAATCAAAATCAGAATCAGAATCTATTTTATTTGTCATTGCACATGTTACAGAGCAACAGAGCAACAATATTTCATTTCAGTTTCATCCTGTCCAAGAAAACATGAAGAGACAATCACACATAAAACATAACACGGGAGCACAGGAGCGGGAGAACTGCGCTTCGCAACAACGGCGGCGCCTTTTATTTAGATGAGAAATGAACTGAATTGTAGAATAAGTATAAAATTAGGAAAAACCCTCTCACCATACATGCATTAAGCAAAACACAGTTAAAGAAAACACAGTCGCAATAACCATAGCACGTGAGCAGGTGGGGGTGGGTGGTGGCTCTGGCTTACAGCTAATGGTCACGCAAAATCCAGTGTCTCAGAAAATTTAGTGGACTTCAGAAAACATAGTGGACCAACATCAGCAGATGACAGGGCAGCCAAAATCATCACTAGATTAGATTAAATTAGATTATCCTTTATTTTATCCCACAGTGGGAAAATTCACACGTTACAGTAGCAAAAAACACAAAGAGCAAGCAAACAAGAAAGCTCAATATAAATACAAAAAGGAAAAATTAGAGCAAAAAAATTTAAATACAATAAAAATTAAATCAATAATAGATATTGGTCTTACCACTATATAAATAAGCGGTAAGTGGGGTTTTACAATGAGGATTTTTGCTTTGATTTTTGCAAAATAAAAGCAATATTTCTAAATGTCGACAAAGTATAATTGCGCATTGACCGTGTTTCCATTGAAGGTTGTTTTGGGCAGGAGCCTCGCAACTCCTGTAAAATCTCATCCCGCGAGACTTCGCCACAGGAAGATAGACATTCCAAACCTCCTTATAACACTCTGTGTTCCTTTGTTGTTTCAGGCCTAATGTGGCAGTAATATGTTTTAAGTATAACACTAAGAAATGTCCAGATCATGTTTACTCGGAGTGGAGAAGTGGTCATGTGACCAGGTACTTCTCATCCTGTGATGTGTATTCCATAGCACTTTTGCCACACAATTTAATATTGAAACATCTGAAATACCTCCTCATAAAAGCGTAAAAACTTTTTTTGTGATATTTGAGTGTTTTTTCAAAATTGTGGTTTTTCCATTATCAGTTTTTATTGCGCTATTTAGATTTTGCGCATTTCCAAGGGTAATAGAAATGCAGCTAGAGACTGTGGAAACTTCACGCTGGACTTCAAGCCACATGGATTCTGTGCCTCTGCATTCTTCCTCCAGACTCTGGGACCTTGATTTCCAAATGACATTCAAAATGTCACAGTCAGTGATGGTTTGGGCTGCCCACACTGCCAAAGGTACCAAAAGCTGTTTCAAAGACCATTGTGTTATTATGCTTCATTGAGCTCATAGAGAATCACTGACTATACTCCATAGAGAATATATGGGGTATTTTCTAATGTATGTCTGTCCCACAGTCGTATGTTTGCACTATTATCCTATGTTGGTATTAGATTTTGTTCTTACTGTCTGCTATTCTATTGTGTTTCTGCAACATGTGAATTTTCCCCTATGGGGATCAATAAAGGTTTATTCTATTCTATTCTATTGTCAAGATGAAGTTGAAAGACACCAGATCCAACAATACAGATGATCTGAAGGCTGATTTGGGCTTCCATTACACCTGAGCAGTGCCACAGGTTGATCACCTCCATGCCACACCGCATTGATGCAGTTATTCATGCAAAAGGAAGCCCAACTAACTATTGAGTGCATAGAAATGAACATACTTTTTAGACGCCTGACATTTCTGTTTAAAATGTCCTTTTTTTAATTGATCTTGTGAATTATTCTAATTTTCTGAGACACTGAATTTTGGGTTCCCCTTATCTGTAAGCCTTAATCATCAAAATTTCATAAAAAAAATGATGGCTTGAAATAGTTGACTGTGTGTCATGAGTCTACTTTATGTCATTTATGGAAAAATTTAATAAACCTTTCCATGATTTTCTACATTTTGTTAGATATACCTGTATTTGATTACAACAACCGACATATTCCTCCGGAATGTAGCTATTTAAAAACACATCTGTGTAAGCAGTCGTTGCTCAGGCTTATATGAACAATAGGCATATAAATGAGGGCTTCACTGGTTATGAATAATCATCTGTGCCTTCGCCGTTAAGAGACCTTTGCAATTTAGTGTCAATATTAGACATGCAAATAACAGTTCCATTTTACCCAGTGCTGGGATTAGCAAGGAAAGACAGAAAAATGAAGAACAGGAAGATGTATGGAAGAGACAATTGAAGCACTCTCTTTGCATCCCCTGGCTTGGCAGCCAGCCTTAAAGTGGAGTAGGAAGGTGGTGGTTGTTGATTGGGTCCAAGCGGCATCAACACGACTGTCAAAGTGCAATTGCGTTTGCACAGAGCACTGCTTTAAGATGTCAGATCACCTTGGAGTGGACGGCAGCTACAAACACAAGCACTCCTTCAGCGAGTGCAGCGAGAGCAAATCAGACAGATAACCCAAATCCTACTACTTAGCTTATCCTAGCCTCTAGCAACGTGATCCCAACTAAACCAGTGCGTTCAAGTGCTGTCCAAATACTCTGAAATCCTTAGTGATCAAATTGATTTCTAAAATTTAGCATGAATAAGGTATTATTTTTTGTAGTTGTTTGATTTTCTTATGTTTTACATCTGGACGACTGAAAAGAGGAAGCTATTGTGAATTGGGCTGCATGCTAACTTGCTAAAAAACATATGCCATTTGGTATGCCATTACAAATAACTTCAACTTTTTCATGTAAACTTAATCTACTGGTTTCACTTTTTAACTAGCCATTACAGTTGTCTCATGTTAGAAATTTGCTCTGACAGCCACTGTTGCAACAAGCATATTTTCAGTGTTTATGTATACATTTTGGTGTTTATGTAGTTTTTCTTTTACAGATTTTTCACATCGGCTTTTTTTCAAACTTGACATAATTTTTGAAAGTCGATCGGAAGGGCAACCCATCCATGAGAATAATTAATCAGTTTTTAATTAATAGTGTTTTTAATTTAGATAAGTGTGTTAAATAAATAGTTACATGTAACTTGTAAATTCATCCAGTTTCCTCATTGTGACAGATAAGGTATTCAGTGTCAGTCAATAACAGACTCTAACCTAATAATACTTTTTTGGACAATGAAACGCACTCCAGTAAAAATAAAAAAAAATAAAAAACTGTAGACCTTAGGAGTAAAATGTGACCAAAGTGGACTGAATCCATGCCTACTACCTGCAATAAGGCTCTTGTTTTGGGGTTTCCAAAAAATTATTACCAAACAAATAAATGACACCAAAAGAGGTTTAGAATAGTCAAAAAAGATTAATGCTTTTGACCAATAACCAACACTCCCAAAAGTGCACAATTTTGCTGCACTTTGGACAAGTATGTATGAAACTTGTGAATGATTGTCATTTAAAAAAAAAAAAAAAAACATCATGTGGCATTGAAGAAAATAATGCCAACATATAGCACCTCTATTTATTTTCTATGTTAGGTGAAACAAATTCATGAAAAAAACGAGTGATGGCAGAGATTACTTTGTATAATCTATTTTACCTCATGCTCTATTTGCTTTCAAACTAAGTCTAACTTAATCTTTTCACATTAATAAAAAAGCTGATTGTGCTATGAAAAAAAAAAAGAAAAAAAAAACCTTATTACAAAAAAACAGGTAAAGGGGTGGAAATAAAAGATTCCCAAACTGTGTAGGTAAAGACTGACAATAATAAGTCCTAAAAAGACACAGAGGGAATAAAAGCAAACAATCAATCTTCCCTCAGACACGACCTTCAGTCAAAAAAAAAGAAGTCAAAAGTTAGTTAGTCCTTAAATGTCTCTTTACATTGCTTTTTTTTTTTTGCTCTTCATCACTTTCCACCCCCACCCGACTGTTGTCTAACTCCTGCTCTGTCTTTTTCTAGAATCACCCATCGGTAATGTCAGAGATTTCACGGCACAGTACCGGTGCATCAGCCAGGCTCACATTTCCCCTACCTGAGATTTACATCAGAGAAGAGGCTCATGGGAATGTCCCATGTCAGCAAAGTGTAATAAGAGGAGTGATGAGTGTGGTGATGATGGTTGAGGGTGGTGCACACCCTGGGGTGTACCCTGGTGCCTGGTGCACTAATGCACCACTAGTAATGGTGGCACAGACAAGCCATCTTAAAGATGCGTTTACAGAAAAAGTGCCTGTGCTGCTATATCTAACCACACAGGTAACTCCCTAAATGTCATGATTCTCCTCACACGAAACACAGGTCTCACTGAGTTATTTTTGGTGTGTTCTGGGAACGGGATGATATGTACTTGTGCATATAGCCATAAGCCCCACCAGAAGGTTTGAGGTTTTGAAGTATAATATTTCTGTCTCAGACTTTTACCATTTTAGGACCATGCAAGGAAAGCATTTAGTCCGACTGTTTTCCAGCAATATGCAGTTATTGCTAAAAATGTAGTTTGATCTTTATAGTTTAATATTTTTCGATGATTAGAATATCTTTAACATTTCTAGTTGTTTTGTTTTTTTTTTTAATCAATTTTAATTTTATCAGTTTCAGCTCAAATAAAAAATGTTAATCTTAAAAATCTGAGGACAGAATTGAACCAAGCAAATAGAAATGAGCAGTACATGTTGTATTACAGTATTTTTCTTCCTAACCATTATAAGTGGTGTTTCTGTGAACCCTCTACAGTATTTATACAACTAATTATTTCATTCATTTAATTTTTAATTTACTTTCTTTTATCTATTTATTTATTTAGTTTTATTTACAATTGTCTCATTAAATTTGTTGCGTCAACAGTTAACAAGAAGGTATACAGTCTGCTGCTTGCATGTTGTTGCATTCATTTGGAGCATGTGTCATAAAAACGCAAGTGAGTATCACTTATGCCTTATTTTTATTTAATCTTTTCTATTCTATTCTATTGTTTGCTATTACACCTTTTTGAAGCACCTGTAAGCCTAAGCAAATTCCGAGTTGTGAATTCTGTTCATCAACAATGGCAATACAACATTCTGATTTTGTTGTACATGTACTACCCTTGATTCTTGATTCTTGGATTTGACATGAACAATGTAAAAACAGGAAAGTAAAAGACAAGCTAAACAGAAGTACAACTAATTTGGACACATTTATACATTGGTTTATAATTAGATCAAATTAGTTTTAATTAACATAAAAACATGCTTTAATTTTAAATTACCTCACTTGAAAATGTGTTATATTTTAAACCCTCACATCACCCTTTTGGTATAAGAAGAGAATGTCTGTGCGTGGCATATACTGTGATCCTCTGCAATAATACACTCATAGTTGTCAAACAGGACAAAGGTGAATTTTTCGGACTCCTTTTATAGTGAGTCTACTGAGTGAAAAATAAAAGCTTAAAAAATATTTTATTCAAATGATATTTTGCTTGGATGGATGGATGAAAGGACTGCACACTTTCTGAAGGATCTACTGCCCTTAATAATAATATATTTTTTCAAAAGCCTTAACCTATAGAAGACACTGGTCAAAACCAGTGGAGACCAACCCTTGACTAAATCAGATACGCTGCTATGTTTGCTGAGGCTGAAGCCAAAGAGTCGGCACACAATGTGGACACAACTCATTTGTCTTCTGTAATAAGACATGAGAGCTCACAGTCGTTTGAAGGAAGTCTGCATTACAAGACTCTGTCCTGGAAAAAAAAACCATTACACTTGCCAGGAAGTCTCCTTATTTATTTCATTTCTTCTAAGACCGTACTTGTGCATGCAGGACCGTGCACGTCTTGTGTTTGTTTGAAAAAAAATGTGTGTGTACACTTGTTTAATATGCTTTGCATGTGTGTGCAAGTGTGACCTATATGCACCTGTTTGCTGAAACGTGGAAAAGCACAGCCTTTGGTCCGTGTGCTACACTGTTGTGTGTGGTTTTGTGTGTACAAATGCTCTTTTCCTATTACAGCTGACTAGTAGATGGATGCTGGCTGTCACACCTGCATGACTTTGTTCCTACCAGATGCGATGGGGTCACAGGGAAAGCGCCCAAACAATCATCAATCTCAACCATTGTCCAACATTCTTTTAGCTCTGACAACAGCTTCCAATATCCATTTAGTAGCTCCAGATGCTGACAAAAGTGCTTACATACACAGAAAAGAGGTGGCAAGCCCTATTGACCCACTCTGTCTGCTCTGGGAGACAGGGACACAAGGACGTCAAAGGATGAGGAAGGATCTGTTTGAGCATGTGAACAATTAAAGTTTAGCTTTGCTTATAACTATGAAAATCATTAGTCAGGCAAGAGAAGAGCAAATAGAGAGGTCTACCAAAAGCCCATGATGAGTTTATGGCTGTGTTAACCATAGTGTTTTAAGATTTATTGGTATAGCAACAGCCATAAAGGAGTCTTGATTCTCCTCTGCAGACAGAGGATGCAAAGAAGGTTTTTGTTTATACATTTCTTTTCAGGACAGACCAAATTAGACTGTGTAGTTTAACTCATTCTAATGCTCAGAAATCCTTCCTTCCCCTTTTTGTCCTCTGTTGAGCTGACACCAGGACGCCATTTTCCCTACATTTGTTTTTGACATTTTCCCCTCTGTAGAGACATGGAGAAATTCCACTGACGGAGATCCAAAGAGGATCATTAAAAAAATGTTTCCCACCGTCATCCCCTTGAAAATCATTGAATATCATTTCTAAATGTATTAATCTGTTCCCACATGTTTCTCACTCTGCCCTATCCCCTTTAAAAAGAAGGTTGAAATCACTAACATATCTGACTATAAGCTAAACACTGTATGTTCATATTTCAGGAGAAAACATGAATAGGAATCATTTTAAAATATTTAGAATGTAGAGTTGATGTGATTTTAATGCCTAATATGTTAATTTGGTGTCAAATGATTTACCTATAATGAGAAATTTAACTTCATCACAGATCAAACTCCAACACACACATATACAATTCAAAAACACATTATTTGCTTTTTTTCAGAGGAAAACCCCTTGAATGTTCTTTGTTGAAACCAGAGAGACAAAACACAAAAAATTAAAATGCTGCTTCCCCAAAAATTCAAGTCAAGCTATCTGTGACACTCAAGGCATTTGAAACTAAAAACATCTGGCTTTGTCTGTCTTTTTATTAGCCACAACTTTATTGAACTTTTTGAATTTCATTTTTATAAATTATATATATATATATTTGTTTGCACTTGATAAAGTAAACTTATTCAAAGGAAAACCTTTTTTTAATATAGTAATTACATTTTTATTTTTATGCTAATGCTGGGTATGCTTTTATGTTTAAAGTGAGAGTGTCTGCCCAGCCTGTGTATATAAGAGACTAAATCACAGTGATTGATTTGAGGCTTAACACCAATGAGAGCTGGGGATTGACACCAGCAGACCCCCGCAACCCTAAAAAAAGAACCAAGCAGGTCAGAAGATAGATGGATGGATGGATGGATGGATGGATGGATGGATGGATGATTTGTGGCTCTAACCTGCCCTGTTTGCTTGGTGGGTGGGACTTAAGTGGTTTCTAAGGTGCTAACAGTTGCAGACGCCTCATCTAGTGGCTGCAAATAGACCTTATACTACATGCAATGTGTTTGACAAAAAATCTTACTGATTCACGGATATTATTTTGTGTTTATTTAGCATATTTGAAGGGCAGGTGTTAACTTTTAGCTTTTTGCAAAACGTCTGTAGGCGTGAATGAAATGAGGCCGTTTAAAAAAATCAAAGGTATTTTTGAATAAATTATGTAACAATATGATTTAACCATTTCATATGAACTATTTAAATATAAAATATTAAGAAAATAAGCCATATTTATTTTTAACCTTCTTTGATTTCAAATTTAGGCAAGTTGTCTCAGAATTAGTGAAATGATGTGAAATATTTTCAGGTTACAGCAGGTGCTGTATTTCAACAATGAATTATTATCACTATTACCTCCAACATTTTATATTACGGCGGTCACTCCTTGGCCACACTGTGTCCCAACATCAGCTTATGTCCATTAAGTTCTATTTCAGATGAGGCTGTCTCCACTTCTGCATGTGTTCTCAATGCTTTGGGAGTCTTAAACCACTTGCAATGGGTGAACACACAGCATGTGCAATTTATTAGTCTAGAGCTCTTTATTAGGGATTTTAGTAGATCAGCACCATTTTTTGGAAATAAGAGAAACAGGAGGGGGGGATACAGTATCTCCTTACCTGTATAAATCAGCGCTTTTTCATTTTCAGTAGTATGAAAGTCAGCAACATGTGTGCTATAATTGAAGAATGAATCAAAATGGTTATAGAGCAATCTGTAAACTATTAATACTCTACCACAGTATTTCTCAAATGGTGGTACGTGTACCCCTAGGGGTACGTGATGGTACTACAGGGGGTACTTGAGAGAGAGACAGGGGGAAATGAGCAAATAAAGTGTCAGTCTTGATCTTGGAAGAATGGAAATGATAAAAACTATAGAAATCAATCTATTCAGGAGCCACTAAATGAGTTTTTTTCAAACTTGGGGTTGCCTGGATTTTCTGAAAAAATTAAATTGATTTTTGAATATTTTTCATTATTCTTCTTTTTAAAAAAAATTAAAACACAACCTTAAACAACTGTCTTTCTATATTTTCACTTTATGAAATATAAATCTAGTTCAACTAAAATACAGTAAAATAAAAAAAAAAAATTCTATAGTTCTATAGTTGTTTTTAAATAGTTTTCTAAGCATAACGTTGTAGTCAGACAAAGGAGGCTCTTAGATTCAGAAATAACAGAAAGGGGGTACTTGATCCAAAAAAAGAGAACCACTGCTCTTAAATGGGTTTATTTTGTTTAGCTGTAACTATACTCAAATATTTTTCTGTCACTCATAAACTGCTCTGTCACAAGAGTTAAAAAAACACTTTTGTAACTGTGGGCTAAACCAAATGTCTCATATTTATTACTCAATTTTCCTTTGTTGATTTTCAAAAAAATATTGGTGTCATCTGGGATTAAATTAGGTTTGAGTGAGGCAGGTGTACAGCCCAGTACCAAATGGTTCACAGACTGGTACCTGTGCACTGTGGCTGTTCTAGTGGAATAGCTGAATGAGCTTTTACTGACGACCACTGTCGGCTCTCTCTCTGCCTCAGGCAGGTTTATCTTACTGGACCACACCGTTGAATAATGAGGGTATTTGATCCAGCTGAATGAAATGGGCCCAATCCTGAGCAAAAAATTGCCTTGCCTCTACTTCAAGGAGAACACACCTTCTGACCACACATTGAAAATGTATTTCAAAATTGGCCTCTGTGAGGGCCGTGCACATCATACTGCCAAAGTAGAGGCCAATGAGCATAGTAGCCCATGCATGCATTGATTTAATTCATACATTCAATCTGTTAGTTTTATGTGTTGGACTCAATCCAAGAAGCTTCAACTACAATAAGTACTTTCATTTTTTTTGGTTCTCATGTTCAGAAAGACAGATTTTATTTTCACCAAACTCAGTTACATAGTGACACATTTTCTGTGCTTGTACAAGTGCCACTCAGAGAAAGAAGGACAGTCATTTCTTTCATTTTGACTCCTGTTGAGTTTCGACATTCCCGTGTCCGGAAGCAGCACTGGTGTAGCCAATCTGTTAGTGGGTGTGAGCGAAGGGGATGGAGATGAAATCCTAGTAACCTAACAAATATTATTTATTTTGCGTCACCCTCCTACTCCTTCAAATGTGTTTTGGATGAGTTAAAGGGTCCAAAATATTTATGGCAAAATATGCAGAAGAAAAAAGGAAGGCTGGAGAATACAGAAGAAAAGCCAGTAAATTATGGCTTTCAAATTGTGTTTATAGTTTGTTGGTCAGCTGCTCCTGCTGTGGGTCATGCTGTTGTGTTTTAGGAAGATGTCTTTTTTTTCTTCTTCTTCTTCTTCTTTTCTACAGCTATTCTCTGACATTGTGTAGTTTCTCAGGGTGCTAAAATGTTCTTCAAACACTAATGGTGTGAAAAACAGCTCTCTCACTCTGCCTGCCTCTCACTTCTTTTACTGACTTGTCTACAGTTTCACCCCTCAGTTCTTCTCCCTTTTTAATTCCCTTTCTCTCTTCCTCCTTTCTTCCAGGCCTCCTGAGGTTTGGGGGAAATAATGTACACAAACATAACAGGCATACTGCAGAGGAGCTCATGTTGTTTATAGAAAGAGAGGGAGTTAGGAAGAGTAGGGACGATGGAGAGGAAGAAATCATCACAGCATGCATTTCCATTCTTGTATCCTGTTTAATTGTGAAGAAATCAGAAAGTAGTCAGAATTCCCCTAGTATGTATACGCACTTTGATGCTGTCACTCACACAATGAGGGGCTTTTGATTAATCCTTATTTGTATACTAGAGGTTTGTGACAACGTTTGGTACGTCGATGACATTAAAATCCAAGAAACTGTGCTTTCCCTTCTGTCTCTGTCCTCCTTCTTTTCCTCCTTTACTAACATAAGTTCCCAAATATGTTGGTTAACAATTTGCTGTTGTTGGAATTCAGGGAGATGTTTAATAAAGGAGCTAAATCATGTGAAAATAAAATGTATAAATTGTCCTGAATTTTGATGACAATCACAATTCCCTTTGGCAAAACGGAAGAAGTAACACATTATTACATAAAAATGATTTGAGAAAACTCAGACCCTTTACAAAGGAGAGAAAAACCCCACACGAGACACTTAAGACAGACAAAATAATAGGTGAAAGTAAAGTAAAGTTAGATGCTCTTTCTGAGTGGTCATAGGTGACTTCTAGCTACTTTGGTTTGCAATAGATGCAGCATGCAATTGTACTCCGAGTCAGTGCTTGAGTCTTCAAAGAGGCTGATCAAGAAACATTTTAAGAATAGATGGATGGAGACAAAGGCGGCTGGTTGAACTTGGTGTTCAACATCAACGTCATTGTTAACTCATTCAGGGCCAGCAATTTCCAGAATTTCTACCCCCCTCAGTACCAGCCGTTTTAGAGCATTTAGGCAGATTTTTAAAGACCCACAGAATATTTTGTACTATGACAATCTGAAATCTGACACCAGATTCTGAAAGATTAAAGAATCTTCTTTCATCAAAAAAAAAAAAAAAAAAAAATGTTTTTAGCTTGTTTAGTTCTTGCCTAATCAACAGTTGAATAGAGCAAGTTTTACTCAAATCACCAGTTTCAGAGCAAAAATCTGAGAAAGCATTCATTTTTTATTTTTGCTGTATTGAAAACTATAACATCTAAACATTGGTTTAGACACTGAGACAAGGCTTTGGATGGCAAAACTATTATTATTTTACTATCTGGCTCACAGTTGAATGTTTTTTCTTATCATATTTTGTACCCCCCCAACACATTAATCACACAGACGTAACTTCCTCTTCCTCCAGACACACAGAGATGACCCGCTTGTCCCAGTTAGTTGATGGTTTTATCTCACGATCACGACATTATCGATAATCCACTAATCTCACATCTAAAGGTGCTCAGCTGCCACCTTCAGGGCACCAGTTGGTCACCACATCACATTAAAGTTTAGATATTGATGAAGGACCTCCGCCAGGGTGTCTTCTAGTAATCTCCATGATAAAACCCAATTGACGAGTTTTCTCATCAATGGTACTGAGCGTTTGGCTTTGAAATGATGATTGATCACGTCAATGGCACTGAATGAGTTAATTTGCATGTTCACAAACAATCCATAAACTGCTGAACAGATTATAGTAAATACATATTTTGGTTTCAAATGAATCATTTTAAGATACCCAATAACTGACCACAATTTACTCCATGTTCCCCTCTTTGAAATAATTCCACTCATATCTCAACAAGACCAGCACATCACACAACAATAACTCTGACTGACTTTGCTGTAATGAAAAAAAGAAATTGGCAAGGACATAAACGTGGATGTCATTCATTGACTACCCATTCAACTTATATAGCCCATTCTACCTATAAAGTATTATAGAGGATACATATTCTGCCCACTAAAAAGGCCAGATCACACAAACCTAAAAGATCACTTTGAGTACCCTGCGTAGGTAAAGATGTTAAAGTAAAATTGAAGCAATAAGTTGTAGGTGTCTGTTATTCTGAGCATATTTTGCCCTGACTATTCATGTGGCATTCAACCCGTCTAGAAGACCTTCCTCTGGTATAATTATGTAAGAAAATTAGTATATGCAGTATAGAGTTTAAGAGTATTATATTGTCCCTACGTATTTTTTATAGTGTTGTGGACCTACTGTTGATTGTATGATGAACTGTACCTTAAGGATCCACAACAAATGCACACTTCTTTAAAACATCAGCTCTGTCAAAAAAAAAAAAAAAAGAGGGGGTCTGTTTATTCACAATGAAGCAATGGTGCTCACCTTTTAAAGTAGTTCATGCCCCTGTTGAGAGACAGATATATGTACCTGGCTACTTTTCTACAAAGCTTGTTGTGAACCACATAACCTGTAATCTAATACGTTGAAGCCAAGCTATTGCAGCTGCCATTCAGAAGAATCAAGCACATGATGCAAGAGGAAAAGGAGAAGCTCATTAGCCATAACATTATGACCACCTAACAGATCAAAAGAGTTTATACTTAGCAATATGGTACTTGTTCGTTCGTGCGGATGTTTTTGGAACAAGGCATATGGTTTGAGTGTATGTCCGACAAACTGGATTTTTTTGCTGTCCTAGATATTGTAGGACAGATTGAAATAGCCTTTTTTATAAGTCTTATCATTATACCAATAGGAAAATATTTTATAAGTATTATTAGTGCTGTGTTCTCCAAATTCATATTCAAAGTATATCAGCATTTTCATGCTGTGAAAAACAACCAGACCAAAGTATATACTAAACCATAAACAAAAGTTTGTGTGAGCCCTGAGAGGAGGTTCACACTTTAATGGGTTAAAAAGACAGCTTATTTGTGTGGTTGAACATTTGGAAAGCACTAGTGTCAAAGCACACACACTGTGGCCAGAAGAAGACAGGGAACCAAAGACAGTGACACATACAAAGAGGATGACACTTCCACTCGGCCGCCCACTCTTCTGCAAAACCAAACTTCCTTTCTGGCCTTTGCCGAGTCCTGGGGACATCTTCCACACACACTGGGTGTCACAGCAGATGGATGACGAGCTTCGGTAGCACCATGTCATTTCCCCTTCCTCCACTGAACTGTCACACCATCCAAACCACCCCCCATGCCTTCTCTGCCTGCCGGGGCTTACTGTTTCTTGGATGGGATCTGAGATTGCAAATATACAGACACAGATACAAACACACAGCAAATTAGAAACTCATAATTCCCACTCTCACAGGAACAAATGTCCATGCCACCTTCTTCCTGCCTGTGATTTGTACTCAGTGGAAAGCTGCACGGGCACACAGTCTGTCTGAGAGACTATTCTCTCAGGCACAGGGAGTAACTCATCAAGACTCAATCTATGTGTTAAAGATCGAACTACTACTGACACATTCATTGGTCTAATTCATTATCCCTCTTCTCAATAGAGGACCTGCCATCTCTCTGTATGCCTGTCACAAAGTTAGCTACAACATTGGCCACATTTACTACATGGGAGCTTTAATTCCTCTTTAAAGCAGAATAAAAGTTAATTCCTCTTTAAACTGACCATGTAAACATAATTCCTAATGCTAATTTAATTCCGAATCAAATTTAAATCCAAATTAGGTGGCTGGTTTATTCCGATTTTAATTTCGAATTAGATAATTCCTCTTTCTTGTAAACATTAACTTGCTTAATTCCGCTTTAACTTCATTCGGGTCATTTTTTGCGCGTGCGCAATTTACCGCAATGACGACATAATCCAAGATAGCAAGACTTTCACACGGACACACACTGACTTATTAAACACACACGGACCTCGATAAACGCGGTAAACAAAACAGGCTTCACCGGACGACTGGCACTAAAACCCAAGGGCGGAGTAAGGCATTCACAGGCTGTAATATCACCAAGTTTATCATTTTACCTGTTGTTAGAGCTACAATCTTTACTTTAGAGCAACTATTTATTCCTGATGATTGTTTTCTGAAGTTTTACTGGGGTTTTTAGCGGTGATTAGTTCCTATCTCTCTTCCGCTCCGCGGTCCAAACTGAAGCAGTGTGTCATTGTCCAGCTGCTGCTTCAAAACTACAATCATAATAAAAGTGAAAACAGTTCTCATGTGGTCTTCTGTGTTATAGCAATATTTATAGACAATCGACAATTTTTGCTGTGTGTTTTTCCCAATAGATGTGATACGTCACGTTCGCCCACTGTCCAATCAGAGCCCTTCCCAACCCCCAGACCTAAAGTTGACATAAATAAAGCCTAATAAATCAGTTTTCCATGTAAATCTCAATTCGTAAATTATTATTTCCATGTAAACACGAAGCAGAACACTTTAATTTGGAAAGATTTAATTCAGAACAACTAATTTTAAATTTAAAAAAAACATCATGTAACCGTGGCCATTATTGTAGCCACATGTCATTTGCTGTAGTTTGTACATAAAGTACAGCAGCAACTTTTGATAAATGACCAATTGGACAAGATGATGTTGCTCAGACCTCCACAACTCTGGTCCAGGCTCTCAGAACTTCAGTGCTTATTGCTAGTGATGTACCATTAATAAAAGTCAGATCAGAGAAAGGATTATTTGTAGCCATCGACTAGAGCTTTGACTACTCAACCCAAATCTGAATGGACATGGCTAGGAGTTTCATTTACCGTATTTTCCGAGGTATATGCCTTTTTTTTTTTTTTCAATTAAAGTCGAGGGGTGCGGGCAATGTGGCGGTGCGCTCTAAGTGTGGATTTTTTTTTTTCAGTCAGTCGACAGACTTGTCCAGTGAAAGCAGAATGACTGGACTGTAACAGCCATTGAACATCGCAGTGAACTGAACGTTCAAAAACGAGCTTCAGATAATGTAGGTAAAGTGAACCTCTCTCACAGAATTGTTTATATATTTATTTATTTTGCAAAATAAAAAGGCATCCAAAGAATGGAAGAGCAACTTAACCTTTAAAAACAGCCTTTTTGTGCCAGATGCCACTTTTGAATCTACTGTAAGCAAAGGCCTCTGATATTGTCTAAAAATATTTTCTGTTTTATGTGGTAATAAGTGGGTGGATCAATCGTAAAAAAATAATCAAATAAAAACAAATGGCCCTCTAAAAAAAAATTCCAAAGATTGATTTAGAAACATTTGTGTTTGTTTAGAACTGAGTTATGCCAATTAAGAGCAATTGAAACTTACACCGTACACCAGTTAAAATTAAAATGAATACAGTAAATTATTGTAAACTCGGATGATTCAGGTATTCCGTCTTTTTCTCCTTCTCTTTTAAACAAACCAAGTACTAACAATTGTTGGCAAAATATATAGACAAAGGATATACAAGAAAAATAGGTACAGTATGCAACAATTATATGTCTATGCTATTAATATATATTGCATATGTATATGCCTAAATGTCAGAAAAGAACCAACTCTGTTTTCTGCTGATGGAGCAGGCATAGTCAGATTTGTACCATACAAAAAAGTATTTCATGCATTACAATGAGAATTAAAAAAAAAAAGTCCTATAAGATTGTCTCCAGCAATATTTTTAACATCTTCGTACAGATTTAACTGTCCAAATAAAATGTACTGTCAGTGTTTTTGACGTTTGGCATACAGATTTCACTGTTTGTGTGTATATTACCTCTTAAAGGTGTACAGTGGGAAAAATAAATGATATGGTCCTCTGCATCGCTGTAACAATTTTTTTTTTTTTTTTTTTTAACAAAAAAACAAAAAACAAAAAACTGAAAGTCCAGGCACACTTTCTCAACATCCAACTTATTTTTCAAGCTGAACATTTTTTTTCTTCTTTTTTTACCTTGAATGGCCGCAAAAATCTTTAGAAGTATGATTGATAAATTAATTTCAGAGTACAGACTGCTGTCGAGAAATGCAACAAAATGTCCTACACTGACACAAAGTAAATATTACATATAACAGTAATATTATTAGGGCAGCTATTTTATTAGTTTATTCTGCAAAGAAAAACTACAGAGGAATAGAGAATCTGGCATGTAACGAATGCTACCCCCCAAGACAATGTAGAACAAAGAGAGGAGACAAGACCTAAGGAAACTACTCTGTGACAGGAGGATGTGAAAATGTGCCAATGGGAAAGCCACATGTTCACACAAATTGAAATTTGCCACCAATTTGCTCTTGTTCAGATTTCTGCAGGGGATGGAGGGCCGCTTGTGCTGCCCCTGTGAAACTGTGGAAGGTTCTGCAACATAGAATGGGAGGAAAGAAAAGAAAAAGAAGCACTTGGTTTACTGAATGGGGGTTCTACCAGCAAAGCAGAGCTTCAATTATCGTCATCAATACTCATGCATTAAAAATAATTGACAAAACCCTATTATTGCCTCTGGTAATATCTGCCCCTTGTATGCCTCCTTCTTTAAATGTACAATACATTCCTGAGCATCCTTTCTTCCTCCAGCGTCATTGCAGCAAAGACACACTTTTCAAATTCTGGAGTGAGAAAAGGACAGAGGGTAAAAAGCCTCTTCCAGTATTACATCTTTTCTACTTTATTACCAGTCTTCTGGGAAAATGGGGGCAGCCTTTCAGCTTTGCTATCTGTTTACATTTTCTTTACAAGACTTATATTGGAATTATAATTGTGTTCTATGGCCCTTCTTTTGGTGCCTTTCTCTGTTTGAAGGTCCTGTGGACCTAGAGAGATGAAGAAAAATGGACTCCTTTTGAGGGATTCGATTACTGTGGAAGAAAATGCAGCTGCACACCCCAGAATTTTTTTCTCCTCCAGTTTTTCCTCCAGGTGCCAATCTCTTGGGATCCTCGATATTAGGGCCGGAATGGCGCTGACGCAAACGCATCGGGGAAATCATTTTGTTTCAACAACAAAGGTAGAAACAAGACAAAAAAAATATAAGTGAGATTGTTGTGAATGCAATAACTATAAAAGACCAAATTTAATATTAATCGTGTTACAGGCTGGTGATGAATTATTTGTTATTGTTTCTGCCAAGGTTAAAGGAGGTCAAACTCCTAAAGTACTGCATTTTTATATTTCTTTGACATCACATAATTGCATTCTGTGTAATGGGAGTAAAAAAAAAACAAAAAAAAACAGAAAAATGTGTATCCTTGTATATAGTTTTCTCTCTTTTGAATTCATGCATGTAATTAAAAAAAAAAAAATTGTATTGTAGCAAGATTAGGGTGGAACCAAACTTGTCTTTTCTTGCAGCATGCATGTAGACAATTGTGACACCAATTAGCAGTAACTCCAAGATTAGTCCTTTTTACAGTTTCACTGTGTCGGAATTAGAAACAAAAGAAAAAAAGAAAAAAATGACATTTATCACTAGTCACAACACAATATGACAAGCTGGGTGCACAAGCACTGCATAAATATTCCATCACAATATGGATAATTGCTGATATTCCTGCAGCTCAACTAGACGACACAGCTGAGTGAGACGTTGAATTTGTATTCTTAATAATGTTTCTAATTAATTAAAATGCAAAGCCACGAGCCCTGAGAGCAACCACAGGTGGCAGTGAAGAGCCATGGCAGGCACAAGCTTTCAGAACTCATGTCCATTTAACTGAAGATTTTTTTATTTTATCATTGGTATTTTTTGGTGTTCTAGTTATTTTTTCATCACTATCTCACAGAAATGGGTTTGCCATTCTATGCAGCAATTTCCAGCATAGTATCATTCTGTCAATAAGTAATTACTTGCTTGGTGAGTTGCTGCTCAAAATATTAATTGAAGGGAAAAGATCCATATCAATTGTTCATTTGCATAATGCAAATGAATCCATGAAGATAAAAAAATAAACATCTTTATTTCTTTTGCTGACAGATGGATATCGGCACCGCTGCTGAAGCCTATCAGTGTTCTTACTACAAAGAAGCACTAAGGTCCACCAGTGTTTTGCTCTTAGGAACAGAACAATAAAATAAGTCCAAGCCCTGAGGCTGATAAAATGATGTTGTTTCGTTTGCTTTTCTGGTTCAAATTAGATAAATGTTTGATATATTTGACATGTGGAGCAACATATTTGAGCAGTTGTACATCAGTAGTGGTTAAACCTCCAGCCACTCTGTTAAGCTATCCCCAGATAAAGTAACACTATTTTAACCCTCACCCTCCTGTTTACTTAATAGGCAGGATCTGGCTCTTTCTATTTGTTGCTAATAAACTGATAAGATGGAAGGCCTTTTCTGTGTTCCCTCGAGGATGAAAAACAAACTCCTAATGGTCATTAGTAGCAATTAAGCTCCGTAACAGGCACAACCCCATCCCTCCCTTTTAGCTGTGCTAGCTGTTTGGGCAACACCAAGCTGATGTAAACACAGGGGTCCTTGAATGCATCTCCAGAGCATTTCAGGATTTCATTGCTCCTACACTGCATATTACAGTGATTTAGCAAATGAAGTGATTAACCTTTTTTATTGCTTTTAAAAATCAATCATAGATGTCATGATCAGGCATGGGTTGCATTCACTGCAGTGAGGTGACTCTCTCTCCACTAAAGGTAAAGCATTCAACCATCCATCCACACACTCACTCCTACACTTAATCAACAAAGTGCAATATACATACACGTTTATGACTGCGGAAGCTAGCTAAGGCTTGGAAAGTACATCCAACTTCTATGCACCCAATTAACCTCATTAAAATTAGTAGTCAACTGATAAAGACTTACAGGCCAAATTTTCAATAAGGGTGTTCAGGGTAATTGCTGTAAAAAAAAAAAAAAGTAATATATTTATCATTAATAAATCAAGGAAGTGTTGACAGCTTTTTACAAGTACATTATGAGATAAATGATGGGTAGGGCTTCCAGTGAGATTGTTTGCTGCATGGTGGGCAGGCGTCTATTTGTGTGTGTACACATTATTGAGTAAGCTCTGTTTAAAAGCTTTGCCACAATGGATTGCTTCATGTTACAAAGAACCATTCGATTCTACAGCTCTTTAAAAGCATTATTAACACAATACTCTGACTGCACTGTGATTGTGGTGTTGTCAAAGGCATCTCGAGGACACTATGTGAAGCTGTAGCATAAATAGCCCAGCTCAGTATGAATCCAGGAAGCGCCTCTAAATAAGCAAACTCAGCTCATTTTTAAAAGAATTCAGGAGACTTGTGATTTTTATGCAAAACCACCAAGATCAAACGGGCTCTACCCTAATCTCCTCTAGTCAGACCTGCGGGATATGATTCGACAAACACTGAGCTGTTGCGAAGCAGAATAAGCATTCTCTAGGTGCAAAAACCTTTTTGACATGCAATAAAAGGTATCCTGAGTCTGCATTGTAAATGTTAGCAAGGACATGCTGTGTGAGCCGGAATCCAGCTGGAGACACCTGATCCTGTTCCGAAGTCAATTTGATGTGGTATTTGTCAAAGTGATACAGCACACTCACATATCTGCTGCATGAAATCCTCCATCATATTGTCATCTGAATGTTGGACTGGATATGATCCATTTATAAATCCCTGGCAATCATTTTTAAGAGGCTTCTCTGAATGAATAACTGAATGAGAAAGCAGATATAATGGATATTGTAACCAATGTCAAACTAAAGTGATACATAAGTAGAAGCAATATCTTCATACATGAACTTATCTCGTCATCAAACGTGTGTGAGCGGCAGCATAAGGGATGAATAGCACCTTGTGGATTTGATTGGCTGGTTTTACTTGTATAATTCACACAGTAAAGATGGCTTCTCATAAACCTGATCCCACAATGCAGGGCACGGCTGAGATGTCAAATTTTTCATTGATCTACACGTTTAGCTGTAACAAAAAACCTATTTAAAAAAGGGTTTTGTTTTAATTATATTATCTCTCTATTTTGTTGTTATACTCAATGAACCTTCCTTATTTAGTGGACAAAAATACCACAAGCTAACTTCACAAGCCTCCTCTGTTAATCTTCAGGGACACCCATTAAGGAGAAACTGCCTGAAGAAGATTTGAAGTTGTGTCTTTTTCATGTATATAGTCCATTTATATAAACTAGTACAGTGCCCGTCGGAAGTACAGTATGTATTCATATAGTGGGAGCTTAAGTAGAGTGGTCAATTATGGGCAAATGAGTATGTGTTTGAAGGTTGGATGTACAAAGAGGTGTACATACTCTGTACTCTGTAGTGTTATAAAAAGGGTTTATTTGTGGGTGCAAAGTAAAATAGTGTGTGCGATTTCCCTGGTTCAATTCTATGGGACATGCGCATGATAAATGTGTTTGTTTTTCTATATTTTTTTTGTATGGTGTATTTTTCTGTAATGTATGTTTTCTGGAGTCATTATGTGTATTTTTGTATCTTTATGTTGTGTTTTTGTGCATTTTTTGTTGTCATTTTGTGTATTTTTTGTTTAAATATTTAGTTTTGTGTGTCTGTGTGTGTATGTGTGTGTGTGAGCCACGGGTCTCACACACACACACACGTGCTTCAGCCGTGCACATGAGTGACTCACATCACGCCCAATAAGTGAGACTTGAGAGCTTTGCTAGTATGTCGGTGTGAGCGCGGCAGCTCAGACGCCCCTCCCCCCCTCCGACCTACGTCCGGTGTAACCCGCGTTGATTCCGCAGTGATTTCAAAATAAAATGAAAATAAACGTTTTGAAATGTTATCACCAAATAAGAAACAGTCAAAAAGTCCACAGAAGCTCTTTCGCTCTCTCACATGTGTGTTTGCAGTCCGTGTCTGCTTGGCTGTGTGCGCAGCGATTGGCTCTGGCCGAACACGTGACTACCACAGTGAGGAACTGTGCAATGAAATAGATATAGATGGCACGCTAGCGCCCCCTCACACTCAGGTCAAAAGCTGAATAGGTTTCACTTCTGGGCAAACTTGAATGTGCCGTCCAGGTGAAATAAAATTAAAATTAACGTTTTGAAATAACCAAGTGACTCCAAAATAATGGATGCACAAACTCGTGGTATTTGGAAGCTGTTGACAAAGTTTCAGGACACACACACGCGCACACACACACACACACACACACAGACCTTTCTCACATTATAATATAGATAGATGATACTGTGTGCTGTTTTCTGACACATTAGTTTTATACCAAAAAGACAGTTTTAACTCCAGTTATAGTAGTGTAGTGGTTTGTTTCTTTGGGATATTTCCTTGTAGGTTCTCCTGGTGCTTGTGGGGGTTTGTCTGCGTATTCCTCCTGTTCAATCATATACTGTACATGTTGGATCAACTGATATTTTAACAGTTTCCACATGTTCTTTGTCATTCAGGCTTAGACTAAGCGTAAATAATGTTGACACAAACTACACATAGATTTAGTTGTTTGGAATCAATATTTTAGTTAAAGCTACAGGTTTAAGTTTACAACGTACATTGTATAATCAGGGTGAAAAAATGGCCTCGCACACTCAAACATGCAGCGCTCAGTGTGATGAGGACAGGCACTGTCAGAAAACGAATAAAGCAGCGGTGTGTGCTGCATTGCAGTAATTACACATTGCAGGATAACAGCAAAGCATTTGTAAAGAAAAAAACAGGGCACCATCAAATAATTAAAGGTCAAGACAGATTATAGCACTACACATACAATGACAGAACAGGTTTACACAAAGAAAAAAAATTCTAATGTCATGTTTTATAATCTGACCACTCAATCAGACACACAGATAAAGTATGTTTGTGTTGGCTTGTTCATCTGTGTTTATGTGGCCATGTGTGCAGAGAGCAGGAGAGGAATGCTAATAAACTGGCCTCATCTTGGCAAGTGGTGGATGAGACGGGCACAAGCGACTGTAAACACGGAGTACTGCACAGATTGAGATGAAGGGAAATGAGGACCTGTGTGGCTGCCTTCCTCCAGATGGAGCCCACAATGGGTTTGTTTTTTTTTTTTTGAGAAAGGACTGCCCAGGTCTCACCAGCTATGGGCAGGATCTGCGGGAGCCATTAAAATATTGCTGCCTCACCACATCTTGTCTCTGTTGGCTGACAGCAGCAACGTAACGCAGATGAAGCAAAGAAAAGTAACATGAAAGGGCGCCGTGCCATTTGGCAGAGAGCTGCTCTCCTCAGAAGCAAGGAAAGTCATCTCATGAGACTTAAAGAGGGTTTCCCTGGAAGACACTGCTCCGTGCCTTTATATGTCAGATTTACAGTCAGACATGCTCTCCATGCTCTATTTTACTGAAAAAAACTGATAACATTGTTGACAAAATTTTATTGCTCAAACAGCAATATTAATCACTGAATCAAGTTTTTTATCTTTGTTTCCCCTAAATGTTTTTTTTTTTTTTTTTTACTTACTTAAAGGTATTTGATGAATTGGACATTCTCAATAGCCTGAAGGTGTGAATGTGAGTGTGAATGTGTTGTCTGACGGATTAGTAGCCTGCGAGGGTGCCATTTCATCACCTCCTGTCCAATGCAAACTGGGGCAGGCTCCAAGGCCCTAGGTGGCCCTGGACCAGATCAATGCAGGGCAATAAAGAGAGAACAACATTGTTATTTTGTGTTCTTTTCTTATCAAAGTGTGTGAGCGTTTGTTTAGAAGTGGAGGGAAATTGGAAAAACAAAGAATACCTAATCATCGAATAATTTTGGTCTAAAGCACACTGATAGTGCCTCCCAGGGAGCAGACATTGTTTGCTTGTGAATGATATTGTCACTTAATTTGAGCCGTACAAGTTCTGTGTGGGTGAGCCGTTAAAATAATTTGTTTCAGTTCCACTGACCACACAGTTAACCAGCAAGTGGGCTGAAATTGTTGTCAACATTCAGTTCCATCTGCGACTTCTGAGTCAGTCAGTTTGAGTAGACATTCAGTCAGTGGGTGCTGTGTATTGTGCAGAGGGTCTGTACTCAGAGAGTGCAGCTCATTTGTAACCAGTGAAGTGCATTCAAGGGAGGCAGGTGAGGCTCATGACAATTAAAATACTAACAATAATAAGAGAAAATCCATTTCACCACTTGACTCTTCTATAAATTTGTTTTCTGTATGATTTCAACATTTTTTGTTCAAAATCGCTGCATTTATACATTGGCTGTTCTAATACATGGGAGAAGGTTGAGGCAGGAATTAAAATTTAGGCTACTATACATACAAAAAAAAAAAAAAAAAAAAAAAAAAAAAAAAAAAAGGCTACTATACATGCTAAATTTCCACTGGCAGTCGAATGTAGCTATTTAATGAATGTGTGACATATTTAGTGACTCTAATCAGCCATATCTTCACCAAACGTCACTGCTTGTAAAATGGAAAATCAACACTAAACTTCAAGGGAATGTTCAGTGCAAGAATATGCCCAAATGTCACAACAATAATTGTTAGATGACAGGATTTTATTTTGTAAATATTTACTCACTATTAGCTGGGATACAAACCAAACCTGCTGTGAAGATAAAATCTTTACAAGCGCACAGCCAAGTGTTTCCTGCTGGTTCCGTCTTTGAAAAAGTGTATCAGTTTATATCTGAATGACACAATAATTTAGGAAGCTACTAGAACTCTTTCCCATTACCAATCATCACAGTTTTCTACTTATAGCAATACACAAGCTAATATTTAGCTATTGTCAAGACAAACCTAATTATTAACATATTTACATATAAGGTATTAATATTTTGAATGTGTGGGGGTGAGGGAAGATCACTGCCATTTCTAAAAAATCATTAATTTCTTATTAAAGTTAGTCTCCTGAGGAAAGTTACCCTTTTTTACCCTGCATTGGGTGTGGATGATGTTCTTTGTACTGGGTGAAAATAAAAACACAGATTCAAATGGTAAAGCTGACTAAGTAGTCTCAAAACGAGCTTTCTGCTCTACACCCTTTAACTTTTTACTTTGATTATCAATATGGCCAGCCTCTGACCACACCTCATTTTCTGACTTGTGCATTTTGTGAGTTTGATGTTAACTCACTCACTGCCTTTGACATGAATATACATCATTTCAAATCCAAACGCTCGCTGCCATTTACATCAATTGTGTTTTTGGACAGGGATTGCTAGGACATCGCTCATGAATATCAATCAACTTTTGCCCTGTAGTTGGCAGCAGCACACCTTTTGGATAAGAGATCACCCGTGATCAGCAGAGGTTAGAGGGAGAGCAAAGAAGTATACGAGGCAAAAAAATGGCTCTATGAGAGTTGATGGTGAGGCTCCCAGCAGCTCACAGCAGCGCACACTCGACCAGAGCATGTGTGGAACCGTAGTGGACTATTGAGAGTGTTGCGATCGTGAGAGAAAAGGATCAACAAACCAGGGCAAAAGGTGAGACTCGATATGTCCGGAAGGAGGAGGAAGTTGTGTGTGTGGAGACTAAGGGAGGAGAGACTTGGAAAAAGGCCAAAATACAGTAAGAAAACCACACAACTCTGACCATACCTGTCAAGTATCCTGTTTTGCTCTTATTTTACCCCTCTTTCCCGCCATCTTCCTGTATTATTATTTTCCCGTAAATATCCCGTATTTTAATGTAATCATTGATAAAAGATGCCTAACTAAACTGAACGCCGTCTCTCGCCTCGCGAGAACTACCACCTGAAATGGTCTGGGTGGCAGCTCTCGCAAGATTAGTGCCGACAGCGGCAACAAACCAGGAAACAACTCAGAAGAGAGATGATGAATGAATGAAGACGTTTTGGTGAAAAAAACTAAGAACTGGTGTAAATACGAGCAGCAGGATGGGACACAGTTACACGTTCTGTAAAATTAGTAACTGAGATTTTAACGTCTCCCACAGCGGAAGGAACGACGTAAGTCAGCATGAAAAATCAGCCAATCACAAGCGACACAAATGTACACCCCTTTCAAAAAGTGTTAAAGAATGTAAAGTCTGTAATAAATGTGTCTAATAAGTCATTAGTGAATACCAGATAATCACATCAGTGAGCATGAGAAATTAAAAGAAAATATATAATGAAAATAAAATGTTATTGTCTAACTTAAAGACAAGCAACAAGAAATTAATAATAAATATTCAATGTGTTGACTTATATATAAACTGTAAGTATATTAAATAAACACATGTGCTTCATATATATCAATACATCAATATATATATCGTTGCCTAACAGATTGTTGCCTGCTCAACTACTACACACAATAAACAGCCCACAAGCATAAGCACACAGCACACACAGCCTCACAGACACTGTATTACTCACAAACAGTCCCTGTTCTACTTCCGCCATGAACCTCAGAACACCACAGCCTCACACACACACAAAAAGACTAATGCCGATACCAATACTAGTATCAGGAGGAGTCCTGATACGGCACTAAAAGGCTGTATCGGTATCAGCAACTATCAACTATCAACACGCCGAACACTTTTTCAAACTCCTATCATTTCAAACGTTCAATAACCAGTCCGCCGAACGGTAGAAGACGCCACCAAACACCAACAAAGAGAAATCCATCGTCACCTCGTCGGGGGTCTACCGCTCCACACCGAGGGGTCTATGGCCACCCCGCTCCCTCCGAAAGAGTACGGGTCTCACCCTCTCCCCCCTGCCACTCCTCTTTCCTTGAGCAGCCGACCTCCCCATAGCGACGTGGCCGGCTCCGAGGGCCATGGCGGCGTTATTGTGCACCGGGTTAACACATCACTGGGAGCACAGTAACATGTTTAGGTAGCAGCATCACACACAGAAAATTTAGAATATTTATATTCAAATGCATATACTATTTGAAAACAGCCCTGTGAGATATCCCTAATAAAGTTTGTAAAAAGTTGTAGGGAACTAAACCCCCAAGTTGCCCTGACTTAGAACACCGGCTTCACCAGTCCGTGGAGTCAGAGAGTCTACCTCCTGCTGTGAAATGCAAACATTCCCCAAGGGGGGTCTTCTCCCCTTCCTGCCGAACAAAAAGATAGAAGGATCCCAGAACAGTCGTCTCCTGTTATCATCTCCCTGCTACATTACGATCAAAAGAAGAACATCCCTCTCCTTCCTCCTGTTCAAACAGATACCTCTGGATGCTGTAACATCAAAGAACTGTCCCAATGACCCCTTTGACCCCCTGCAGATGTTGTCACCTCCCGAACCCAAACCAATGGTTACACAGGACGATGGAATAACCCCAGTTCTCCCGCTCAAATGAGAACAAAGGACATGTGCTGGACTGAAAAGTTACAAATGAAAACATTTTTGGAATGATTTCTACTGTAATTGAAATTGCAAATGTGTCTGCACTCGTGTCATGTAATTTAATAACAACAGAATGCTATTTTAAAGTGTTTATCATTTAAAAGTGCTTAAAATTACCAGAAAAACATCACAAAAGTTAGTTTGAGGTATTTACTGCGACCGTATAGTTAAGAGGAGGCATAACATGATTTTTGACATTTATGTTATGAGTAATTACAGGTAAAATGCATTAATTAGTTCCTAAAGTGATTCGAGGCTATTTCCTAGTCGTGTTTGGTATCAAACTCTTTCGTAATACATGATATCTCAGGATATGATGTTGAAAAGATGTTTTGAAATATGTGGAATTAATTATTAGGCATTCTTTTATGTTTAGAATCATCCCTTGTCGTCGGTCTCTGTCTCACACTCACACACACCCACAAGCTGAAAGCAGTGACAGTGACCAATCACCGACATGATCACAGAATAATCAACGAAGACGCCTCCTCCAAAAGGCGTCGCCAAACGCCCTTTAAAAAAAGACGCGCGACCAGAAACTACAGTTTTTGGACGCGGGCGTTCATGCTCACCCGTGTTCCCTCATGTTCCAGCTTTCATTTATTTCATGGTAGAAACAGTTAGATTTTTGAGACAACAGCTGCTTGGTTCGGACGAATACAGCATCTAGTGACGTGCGTAACAGCCGAAAGGAAGCCCGGCCCGCGACCCGTTGGGGTTAGCCAAGAGCCATTCTCTAAGCCAGCTGCGAAGGCCTAACCGCCCGGATCGGCTGAAGGGGCTACACTCTGTTGAACCGAAACAGAATCAACGGTGGCACGTCCTGCTGCATTGCTCAAACAGCACCTCCAGGTCCAACCCTGACATCTTCAAGGTACAATAATGAACTCTCATCAGCAACTTTCATCTACAATAGATCACATACATATTTCCATAACTACAAACTTACACGCATTAACAACATGCTACACACAGTACCTCTCATTCATGTTTGTTCGTCTCCCCCTTGTCCGTCCTCCTCTCTTTGTTATGAGCTCTCTTTATTTTATTCTTTGATTTTATGATTTTATTATTGAATATGTATCCTGCATTTTTATTCAATATTTAGTAGATTAGCATCCTTCTAGATTAGTAATTTCACTTTATTACGTATAATCCTCACCTTTATTAGCCTAGAAATGCATTTTATCATGATTTAATTATCCCATTTCAATTGATATTTTGACTGTGTTAATTGTTGACTTTTGAATAAAAGGTTGAACATAATATTTGATTCCTCTGATTCATTAAAGCTGTGGTTATGGTGTAGATGTTGCTGTTAGAATTCACTTTTCCCTGGTTTCACATTGATGAGTTTAGTCTGAAAACTTAGACATATTTCTCCTGTTAAAAGGAGTGGCACCCCGCAAATTTGAAGTAATATTAATAATCATAATTAATATTCTTAGTTATATAACCCATTAATAATAACTCATCCTCCTACATTATTTCTGGCACCCCAGATGGGACTAGCTGAAGCCATGAACACAGCGTTAATGAATAATCATTGGAATCAAAAGCCGGTCTAAAAACTGAACACTCGTGTTGCCAGATTGGTTCGGAAGCCGCCGAGCCCCGACCAATGTTGTATTCTAAGCAAAGCCGCCGCGCTAATGCTTAGAAACTGAATAAATAAGACCGCCGTGTCTCTGTGTTTAAAGCGCTAATGTTATGAAAGGCCGCCGCGCCAAAAGAAAAAGTTAAAATTAATCACTGCGCCGTCAGTGACTGTGACGTCAGAGGTAAACAGTAAGTTGCCAGAACCGGGAAAATCCCGTATAAAAAGAAAAGATACGCAGACAGTGCAAACTAGGACTTTGCTACCCCGAAGAGCTCTGAAACTCTGGTATCTGCCGACGCAAACAAAGAGTAAGTCGTCTGAATCTTCCGTTCCTTAAAACGGACAAGCTATCGTTGTATTAGCTCATGTTAGCTCATTGTGGTTGGAACACGTGGGTAACGCTCCGGAAACCGGAAGCAAGTGTGTCAAGCCACCGTGCACACACAAAGACAGGCCTTCCTGTCCCTTTTTGAGACGCGACTGCCCCTCGTGGCGAGCTCGCGAATAACAGGCTAACGAGAGCCGAAGCATAGCAGCAAACCGTCTGCTATTAAGCAATTAGCATTCAGCTAACCTAAAGCGCCCAGTGAGGCTTTAAACACATCTAAGTTACAGCGTGTCTTTAGACACGTTTTGCTTGACAACTGTGCATCGATACAGCTGTCTTTACCGTCACTTTGCTGAAATCGTGTGGTTTTAAATGTGCTCGATTTGATTTTGTCATCTCTCAGAAACGCACGCACGCGCGCACGCACGCACACACAAGGCCCATAACTAAACGGAAGTTAAGCCATTAAAAGGGTAATCTTAATAAAACTAAGGTAACTCATTTAAATACAAGTGACGCACTAAAATCAAGGTTTAAAAAGATTTAAACCAATTTGAAAAAATAATTAAACTAAAACAGTTTAAATAAATAAACTAATGATTAAAGTAAAATACACATTTTACTAAATGATTAATCCAGTGTGATTAAAATTAAATCAATTTGATTAAAAACAATTAAATTGAATAGGAAGTTAATTAAATGAAAGCAACTAATTTAAGAAGATTTATTAATTAAAATAAGTTTAATAAAAGTTAAACCAGTTTTAATTAAGGTAATTAAATTCAACACAACCGAATTTAAACACAAACCATTCTTAAAAATCAACCTCAAGAAAATTACAACTGAAATAAAACTGATAAATTAAAACAGAATTTAATTGATTAAAAATAACATTTATTGATTACAATAAATTCATTAAGATTTGAATTTAATTTCAAAAAAAAAATTTTTTTTTTTTTTTTTTTTCCAATTGATTGATCACCTGATTAATCTAAGGAAACTGAATCAAGGTAAAGCTAATTTAAACTAAAGTTTAAATTAATTGAGGAAAAACATTTATTGATTAAAATAAATTCAAATAGGATTTGAATTTAATTTCAATAAAAACATTTTTTTTAATTGATTAAAAATACCTGTTGATTAATTCAACGAAATTGAATTAAAGTAAAGTTAATTTAAATAAAAGTCTTAAATCAGTAAGGACAAGCCTTAAATGAGTAAGAACAATTGTTTAAATTAAACAAACCACACCAAACTTTTTCAAGTTTACCACTCAGTTTTTATTTACCAAACAGTGAATTGCTAAGAACAAACAAAATAAGATAAAACAATTTACTACCATTGTAATTTTTAAACTTTGTTTGAAAAATTATTTGAAATTTTGAAATTCTTTAGAGTTCTTCGTACGATTTTGACCCACAACAAATCAACATGTCTGTCTCCTCAGAAGACCATCCAGCCGAGAACTTAGAATTCCTCCTCACAGAAATTTTAGGGGACGGAAAATCCACAATTGATGCCAAAATCCGAGAATCTCCCCCTCAAGAATTAGGAGACCTTGTGGCCGATTGCGTCACTGCAGCCATTTCAAAAAAGCTGAAAGATAAGGAGCTGGTTAAACAGCTCGGCTTTGTAATATCAGCATTCTCCGCCCAGTTAAAATACGAACAGGATCGGGTTAAAACCCTCGAGCGCGAACGAGACGCTCAACTCGAAGCCATCGAGGAACGCGAAGCCCGCTGCGCGAACCTCACGGTCCAGTATGAAGAAACACGTGAAGAAAATGAATTGCTCCAAATGCGTGTGACTTACCTAGAAGAAGCGGAAGATCAGGTTAATCAATTAATCACTGACAATAAAGAATTAGAAAAATCCAAAGTGCTACTCGGTGATAAAATACGCGTTCTCGAACATGATTTCGACACCACCACCCGGGAATTAGACGCACAACTACACGAGTCAAATGATGGGAAGAAACTCCTCCTTGAGGCAGAAGGGGCGATCAAAGCCTCAAAAGCCAAAACTAAACTGCTCTCTAGAGAATTAGACGCAGAACGAGAGAGGGTTAATGACTTATTACAACAAGTAGCTGACGGTAAAGTAGCTACTGCTAAGGTTCAACGACAATTGAAACTCACCAGGAGAGAGCTCCTAGACGCAAGACGTGAGCTCGGGCACGTTCTCTCATCATTGTCAATGTCGGAGACCGATGGCGATCCTGACTCCGACGGTGAAGACGCAACTCGACAAGTCCTGCGCACCACCGACCCACCGGTACGTCCGCGTCGCTTAAGGAGACCCCGGGATGCCTCCGCGGACCCTCCTATTGACGGCGGACCGACGCCCGCCAGGCCCCCTAATAGCAATCAACCGTCCAACCGCGACCTGGATAAAATCGCCAGAAACATTCCGAGATTTGAACCAAAGTTCGACGAACCCCAAAATGCTAGAGCATTTTTGAGAGACATTGATTTTTATCTAAAAAGTTATCCAATGGCTAATGTTGAAGATAAAATCTACCTAATCAAAGCAACCTCGAGCAGGCTTGTCAATGATTTCATTGAACGTCAACTACCTCAGGTCAGAAATGATTACACAACACTGTGCCGCCTCCTGGTGGATAAATTTTCTGACGCACTTCACCAAACAGGTTTCGACTATGCCCACACCGTTAAACAGGGGAAAAACGAATCACCCCAACAATATTACCACACCTTGCTACAGGCATACTTTGGTAATCGCAACGACCCTGGTATGGAGGAAGAAGAGCAGTTCAAACAACTGTTCCTCAGAAACCTTCACCACAGCACGAGCACCCATCTCGGCGTCGCGGCAGATCCCTCTACCATGTCTAGTAAGAAACTTCGCAATCTTGCAATCAGAGGCTTCCTCTTGTACAAACAAAATTCGACAAAATCCACACCTCGCGAAATGTTCCCGATAAAGAATAACTCTCACTCGCTGCAATTGGAAGGCACAAAAAGGACACCCGACAGTCCTCAAATGCCTCCACCGCAAGCACCACAGACCCCTCCGCGGTACAACCAGCAACCGTACCATGGAATAAAGCCAAAACGATACCAAGATAACACCGATTATCGAGATTATGCGTCAAAACAAAACTTTCGGCACCAAAATTCTCGCCCTAACTCACACCACCAAGATCGCCGACCGCGACCACCGTGGTATGATTACAACCGTTCTGACCAGTGGAAAAGACACGACAACGACCGCCGAACACCTCCACTCAGAAACAAACGCTCAAAACCTTGGTATCACAAAAATAATCAAAGGTCATACGACCAGCAGCCAAACAGATCAAGATCAGACGATGAATCTAATGAAATAGAAAGTTTAGAAATTAGGTTATCTAACCAAATCACTAAAGAAATGGCATCCATCAAGAAAATGTTCGAACAAATGATAGATGACAAAATCAATAGAAAGCAAAAACAATCAAAATGCAAAGATGACGATGATTCGCCTAGTGCTATCTTGCTGGTGCAAACACATGCACCAAACCACCGTTTTGCCAATGGACATCAGTCCATTGAGGGTGAACCACCAATTCACCAATTCTTGTGCGACCTCTACGAAAGAGGAATCGCCCGAAAGTTTTATATATCAGCCACTTTTGAAGGTGTGCTTACCAATGAAGCCTTACTTGACACAGGAGCAGACATATCCCTCATGTCCGCCCAACTGTTCAATGAGCTGCGCAGCCTAGCCAAGGAGACCAACCTAAGGTTGATACTCCAAGACTGCCACATTGACATTGAACCTTATGGCGACAACGCCACCGTTATCACGAAGAAGGCTCTCGTACAAGTCACCATAGGGCACCTGACCCTGGTGCACCCGTTTTACATCTCAGACCACAACCAGATTCCTCTTCTCATAGGTATCGATCTGCTCAACCGATTTGAGCCCCTGATCGACTTTCAAAACCTGAAAATCTGGGCACAAGTCAGGCAGCCACTGCCGCTGCAGCATGACTCACTCGACGGAGTTCAGTGCTACCAACTGAACCACTCTCGGGCTCTAAAGGAGACCCCCAGCCGGTCTCCAGCCCAAATGCGTCCGGCTACTAAAACCGTAGACCGTACCCTAACGACCAGAAGTACCTCCCTGTGCTCGTTAACCAACAACCCCCTCGCTACCGATGGTCTTGCGTTTCAGAACCAACACATCAACGATGCTCTCGCCAAACAGGGAGCACTATCAGGGACACCCTGGTCCTTTGACACCACCCAGCTCGCTGCACACCACCCGTTGTCAGTAAATGCTATTACGCGCTCTCGTGCGGCTGCCGAGACCATCGCTCCAACGTCCTCGCAGGTCATCGCACCGGTAAAATCCGCTTTCACCGACAATGACCCAATGACGTTAAAAGTCTCCTCTGACTTTGCCTCCACACCCAGCCATCTGTTCGCTGTCCGTCGCTCATTACAGACAGTCAAGGGCACCTTGGTCCATGTTTCTGCAGACTCCCAAACGCATGCGTTCGTTGTCCCACAGAACCAAAGGGGGGTGATATTGGCACATGCCCATGACATGCCCTACGCTAGACACAGAGGAGTCAAAGTCAAAACCAAGCTAACACCGCTACCACTTACACCACCCACCAATACATGACCGATCCTGAGAACCACCTTCGAGCTACGTTCGCGTTTGCTCAAAAACACCTCAAAGAGAGCGCGAAGGGCCGTAAAATCTACTACGACCAAAAAGCCTCACAAGAGGAACTACAGGTGGAGGACCGCGTCGGGTATTATAGCGTTGCTCCGCCCGCCGGCAAAAATGATCACCATGCAACCAAACGGGTGAAGAAATTTCTTCCCAAATGAACAGGACCCTACCTGGTCACCGATAAACTGTCTCCAGTGGTGTACCAAATAAAGATTCCGAGCACAAAAACCAAACCAAAGCTCAAATGGGTCCACCGAAACCAAATTAAGCTATACAGAACACCAAAATCAACAGACAAGCCATCAACCGCGAGCTGAATAAACCCTACGAGCCGAGAGATAGCATTCCTAATTAACCTACCAGTCGTCACGTTCAATAACATCTACCACCTCAAGGACGACATAAACTCAGACCTAGGAACTAGAATCCACTACGCTATCTGGTCCCACCGAGGACACACCTGAGGGTCAGGATTTAACCGTGCTGGTTGATCCGTAAACTTCCAATCAGCCATCCCATTGATCAGGCCCCAAACATTAGTTGATCTAACACCCTGCTACTGAGACCACCTACTCGTCTCATTATATAGGCACAGGCCTAATTTAGTTAGAGCAAAAGAAAGCTCTTCTTTTTCTCTCATTTAGTTTAAGCTCCCTTAGGGACTTACTTTTGTGTGTTTAGATTTGATTCTTTTATACCCTGCATGCTTTGTCTTTGTCTTATTGATGTGCACCAGGAGTAACTGACCGATACCACGCTATCTATGTGTTATGTGTACACTTTTATGTTACCCCATCCTGCTGATCCCAAATTGCATGTTCGCACCGAGCATTGTTGAGGGACGCATAGCAACATATAGTACACACACCTAGTCTGCCTCCTGGTCTACGGGTGCCCACTGCCAAGCGGCACCTTAGAATCGACTCCATGGCCGCCCAACTCCTACCTCCATGGTCCACGGGCATTAACACCAGGCAATGCTCCAACGCCAGCCACCAGGGGCTCCAGGCTTCAACCTCCGGGGCTCCAGCCTCAAACCTCCGGGGCTCCAGCCTCAAACCTCCGGGGCTCCAGTCTTCAACCTCCAGGGGCTCCAGTCTTCAACCGCCAGGGCTCCAGTCTTCAACCTCCGGGGCTCCAGCCTCAACCACCAGGGGCTCTAGCTTCAACCTCCCAGCGTTGCCTCCAGTATTGACTTCCTGGCAATGCTGCTCATCTCAACGTCAGGGTGAGAGTGATTTCCCTACCCTACAGGGGGAAACACCTCCAAGTTCCAACAAGGACGTTGGACTTTTGTCACTCCTGAACTTTCGTCAGGGTGTGTGAGGACCTCAACACACCTTTACCTGTTTCCAGTTTTCTTCAACTTGAAGGTTCGTTCCCTCTTTTGTTTCCTCAAAAGAACTTTTTGATAAGTGCTTCAAAGCATTGAAACCTTATCAACAGGGGGATTATGTAGGGAACTAAACCCCCAAGTTGCCCTGACTTAGAACACCGGCTTCACCAGTCCGTGGAGTCAGAGAGTCTACCTCCTGCTGTGAAATGCAAACGTGCCCCAAGGGGGGTCTTCTCCCCTTCCTGCCGAACAAAAAGATCCCAGAACAGTCGTCTCCTGTTATCATCTCCCTGCTACATTACGATCAAAAGAAGAACATCCCTCTCCTTCCTCCTATTCAAACAGATACCTCTGGATGCTGTAACATCAAAGAACTGTCCCAATGACCCCTTTGACCCCCTGCAGATGTTGTCACCTCCCGAACCCAAACCAACGGTTACACAGGACGATGGAATAATCCCAGTTCTCCCGCTCAAATGAGAACAAAGGACATGTGCTGGACTGAAAAGTTACAAATGAAAACATTTTTGGAATGATTTCTACTGTAATTGAAATTGCAAATGTGTCTGCACTCGTGTCATGTAATTTAATAACAACAGAATGCTATTTTAAAGTGTTTATCATTTAAAAGTGCTTAAAATTACCAGAAAAACATCACAAAAGTTAGTTTGAGGTATTTACTGCGACCGTATAGTTAAGAGGAGGCATAACATGATTTTTGACATTTATGTTATGAGTAATTACAGGTAAAATGCATTAATTAGTTCCTAAAGTGATTCGAGGCTATTTCCTAGTCGTGTTTGGTATCAAACTCTTTCGTAATACATGATATCTCAGGATATGATGTTGAAAAGATGTTTTGAAATATGTGGAATTAATTATTAGGCATTCTTTTATGTTTAGAATCATCCCTTGTCGTCTGTCTCTGTCTCACACTCACACACACCCACAAGCTGAAAGCAGTGACAGTGACCAATCACCGACATGATCACAGAATAATCAACGAAGACGCCTCCTCCAAAAGGCGTCGCCAAACGCCCTTTAAAAAAAGACGCGCGACCAGAAACTACAGTTTTTGGACGCGGGCGTTCATGCTCACCCGTGTTCCCTCATGTTCCAGCTTTCATTTATTTCATGGTAGAAACAGTTAGATTTTTGAGACAACAGCTGCTTGGTTCGGACGAATACAGCATCTAGTGACGTGCGTAACAGCCGAAAGGAAGCCCGGCCCGCGACCCGTTGGGGTTAGCCAAGAGCCATTCTCTAAGCCAGCTGCGAAGGCCTAACCGCCCGGATCGGCTGAAGGGGCTACACTCTGTTGAACCGAAACAGAACCAACGGTGGCACGTCCTGCTGCATTGCTCAAACAGCACCTCCAGGTCCAACCCTGACATCTTCAAGGTACAAGAATGAACTCTCATCAGCAACTTTCATCTACAATAGATCACATACATATTTCCATAACTACAAACTTACATGCATTAACAACATGCTACACACACAGTACCTCTCATTCATGTTTGTTCATCTCCCCCTTGTCCGTCCTCCTCTCTTTGTTATGAGCTCTCTTTATTTTATTCTTTGATTTTATGATTTTATTATTGAATATGTATCCTGCATTTTTATTCAATATTTAGTAGATTAGCATCCTTCTAGATTAGTAATTTCACTTTATTACGTATAATCCTCACCTTTATTAGCCTAGAAATGCATTTTATCATGATTTAATTATCCCATTTCAATTGATATTTTGACTGTGTTAATTGTTGACTTTTGAATAAAAGGTTGAACATAATATTTGATTCCTCTGATTCATTAAAGCTGTGGTTATGGTGTAGATGGCTGGTAGAATTCACTTTTCCCTGGTTTCACATTGATGAGTTTAGTCTAAAAACTTAGACATATTTCTCCTGTTAAAAGGAGTGGCACCCCGCAAATTTGAAGTAATATTAATAATCATAATTAATATTCTTAGTTATATAACCCATTAATAATAACTCATCTCTCCTTCTTACAAAGTTAATAGGATTAAAATTCATGAAGAGGTTCATGGTAAGCTTAGCTCATTTGACCATCTCTCTTAAAAGAAACAGAATCGTTCAAATGATGTCCAACCCTCCTCCGACTCTCACTGCTGCCCTGACTCCTGATCACAGGAACACGTATGGTTACGGGTTGGCATTTGAGAGCCAAAATTCAGGTTTCAGTGTTGTCACCCATACCAGGTAGGCAATAAAAAAAGTTATCCTGCATTTATTCTGTGTTGGTATTTCTTTCCTGTTTCATAAAAGTGCATCGGAACAACACTAATAAAGACACACAGCAGCGAGAAGTACATGCATGTTCACGCATATGAAGATAGTGACAAGGATAAACATACAATGTGTCTGCACATACACACAAAGCTTGATGAACCTTCTGATTAGACCAGAATCTGCTTTCTATTGAAGCACAGGGTCAAAAACATCACCGCTGAAGAAAGGAGTTCCTCATTAAAACTGTCAATCGATGCTCACTGAGGACTGTGATTAGAGGAAACTCTCCTCCCTTCTCTCAGCTTTTACAGGAGGGGCGGGGCCAACAGTGAAAATTGATGAAGCACGATAATCCAAATATTCAATTGTAATAGCTGGCATTTCACTCTTAGAGGCCAGTCACTCTGACATTTTACAACTACTGTAAATTCGCAAAATTAGAAATACTTTTTGTAAAATTATAAAAGTTGGACTCGGGTCAATCTACAGTAGTACGTAATACCCAAATACATATGTATTCAGCATAAAAAAATGGGTTTGGGGTTTAGTTACTCTTTAAGTAGGTGGTTGCAGACAGCAGAAACAGTGATTCTAGTCTTGCACAATAAACAATAAGAAATGCCACTCTCAAAAAATGAGTACCCCTTGTAGAACTTCAAAAGGTTTACTGATAAAGCTTGTCCAACACAGACTATTTCATCTTTGGTCTTACCCATGCTCTAACTGTGAATAATAACTTCATGAAGATTTGAATGCTTGTGAGATGTGACAACCTGTGTCAGAGATAAAAGTAGAAAAACAAATCTTTTTTGTTATAATTGTTGTTATGATTCCTATTTTTTCCTGCACTTTTAACTAAACACACTTTAGAAGGGTTGAACTCTTCTGACGTCGTCATCAAGCCAAAAGCAGACAACCTCAGCAACGCAGCTCCGTTCTAACACTTTGATATCTAAATGCTCCCCTCCTCTAACATTTCTCCCACTCTGTGCTATCATCAAACTCATCTGCAGTGATGTTACACTGATCTGATCTTTCATGAATTCATAAACACCAGAAGTTTTGCCTTGGAACTGAGCATTTCATTAAATCACAAATGACAGGAGTGAGTGCTTTGCAAAGATTTGTTGATTTTTCAACAGAAGACCATTACAAAAAGGACAACAACAAACTAGGTAGGAGGGTGGCAATTAGACGCAAAAGCTTCTCACATGACTCTGTTATCATCCACTTGCTGTCTCTTAACACCACGTAGAGGGAGCAGCAGAGAAATGCACGTAACATGCCTCGTCCCTTGTTGTGAACGCAGTGTTGGCAAATGATAGGCACAATGATACTTAGAGGACACTTTTGACATCCCACGTGTTCAGCCTTGATTCCCATCAAGCATTCATTATTCATCTGGATTTTATATTATAACGGTTTAAATTTTTGATGCACCTCACCATCTTCCTCTCAGCTCATGCCACCCAGGGAAGTAAAGAAAAATCTCCAGTGTCCCTTTTGCACGCATACACAAAGACGCCTGTTTCTCAATGACATTTGGGGCTTATGCTACGAAGCTAGATAATTAGAGCCTGGATTTATCTCAATTAGCGGGCTTCACCTAACCAAACATTCCCTCTCAGAGAGAAGCTGTCCTACAAAGGTCGATAACAAAACGGCGGGGCTTTAGCACTCGCTCAGATCCGAGCCAGAACAAAACCTGGTGCAGACCAGGTTAGTCGTCCAGCCTAAGTTACCATGGTGATTTAGCCCCGTTAGCAAGCTTTGTATGACAGCACATACTGATTAAATCTTGGGAGTTAACACAATAAGAGGAATTCTCGCTTATCACCTTGAAGTAACTTGATTTATATCAAAATAAAAAACCTATGTGGATGTGAACCTTGGAAACATTAACACAAGAAGAAAAACCTTTCATGTAAAGATTCAGGTGCTTCTTTTGCTGCTAGGCTGTGAAGGGTAAAATAGGATAATATGAGGGAGCATGCACACAAACACACACACACACAAACACACACACACATACACAGACAGACAGACACACACACACACACCTATACACATACACACACACACACACACACCTCTTTTTTTTTACTTTAACGATATTTTTCTTCTTCCACCGAAGGGATCATTAAAACGAAAAAATTCATTTGCAAAGAAAGGTCAAAGCTGTAGTCTGTTAGCACCTGTATAGCAGAGTAAGGTGTGGTTACATTTTAGGCAATGAATAAACAAAAAGATGAACAAATGAATTCAGCCCATGTATTTTTTCCCTCTATTGTCAACTCAGTGATTGAGGTGGTCAACATCGAGGATCCCGCTCAGCAGGAATGATGATCATCATCTTTAAGACCCTGTTACAGGTGAAGACACTGATCTCCAAGTAAATGTCATATCCACTGTTTACAGGGGCCGCTTTGTCGTCATTATGTCATACGGGGAGAGGGGGAGGGGGGAGAGAGGAAGCGAAAGTGAAAAGGCAGAGGAGAAAAAATGTGTCTGATGGCTTTTGAGTGGTAAAAACAGGCACTTGGAAGCACAGCTCCAATCCCTATTGTCTCCCCTTTTCCTCCCCACATGTCCTCCCAGCTAACCATGAAGCCACATTCCAGTTGCACAATAACAACATCCATTCTTTACAAGATTACTCCGGCAGTCCCAGTTTGGCTGATGGGCTCATATGGGAAGCATAGGCACGATGATAAGCCGCTGCTTGTTGGAGCAGCAGTGGCACCAGCCGCCTGCAGCATATCTCATGCAATGGGACCTAACCATAGGAGAAGAGCCTGCCTGGGGAGTTGAGCCAAATACTGAGCCCACAACAACAAGCTGGCACAGAAACCAGGGATCCTTCACTCCTGCTGCTGCTGTTCAAGAAGTATGGACTTCTTTTGGAAAGGGCCCATTAAGCAGACTGCAGATAATCATGATCTCTAGATTTGAATAATGAGATTTAAATACTTGTAACCTCATTTACTTAGCAGTAAATGGCTGGCCAGTAGTCCAACTTAAAAACATGTTCATAATTAAGTAGAATGCTCAACATGTTCTTTTTTTCCTTTTATCACTATTTTAGTCTACTGAAGTAAAAAAAAAAGAAAAAAAAAAAAAAAGGTTTCGCACAGGCTGCTGTTTTGTCAGGGAAATGAAACAAAACAAGAACAAATACGGCACAACCAGCCTAATTCTCTTAAATTATGAATCTGGCTTCATAGAATCCAGAAATAAAGCATATTAGCAAACAGGCTAATTTCAACAAGAAAATGCATCAGCCAAGCCTTTGAGGTGAATCATTTTAATTCCTATAAATTAGTTAGAGCAAAGTTCAAAGCTGAGAGCCAGATGATTTAGCCCACTAAGCACTACACCTCCGCACAGCCATGCAGTGCAGGCCAAGCCTGGTGAGGGAGGAGGAGAGTGGAAAAGGCGGCTAAGTGAGAGAGTGTGAGAGGGAGGGACATGGTTAGGGAAGGCTTAATGAGTGAAAAGGGCTTTTCTTTGAGTTAGGACTCAGTCAAAAAGCAACCACCAACATGGGAGGAAGCTAATTGTATTGATGGATGTTTGTTGTGAAACTATATGGGGGACATTTTTAAAAACTTAGCGCTGATGTAGTTTCTTATAAAAAAAAAAAAAAGTGAGCCCTGTGCACAGAGCTAAGCATACAACATGGATTTGATCATGCTGTGACGCAGATGTGAGTGATAGCAGAAAGCTTGTTATTTTCCTCAGGGACTCTGACGCTGTGTGAATGGATGTATTTTAATGTTAAATTATTATTGCAGCTGATGCATGTACACAGGAGAGCTTCCAGGGATCACTGCCGAGACGCGCCTTATAATACACTTGTCTGAAACATGATTTCAGCTCCCTAATGGAAACACACAATGAAAGAATGCTGTATGTATCCCAATGCACGGTAGTCACTTTGCACTGAACTCCTCCACAACTACGCCTAAGCAGCTGTTATATAGATTTGAAATCTATAGTGCTTTTATTTTGCTACATATGTAAGACCGTATATTTTTCAAATTTAATTTGATTATCCTAAAGAATAGCACCTTCAATTTTATATTTCAGTAAAATAATAATAATAATAATAATAATAATAATAATAATAATAATAATAATAATAATAATAATAATTATTATTATTATTATTATTATTATTATTATTATTATTATTATTATTATTATTATTATTATTATTATTATTATTATTCAGTTTACCTTTTTTCATTTAATACTATTTAAGGAAAGATGTAATTTCTTAAATATTATTGAATTAATTAACTAAAATCTTTTTTTAGATACAATGCCTTGAGCGTAATGAAGCAAATAGTAAAATAATTAAATTGATGCTATTGCAAATTGATTGTGGCTGTAAAAACATTTTAACTAAGATATTTCATTGCATTCACAGACTATAACCCTACTATAATTTAGTATTTACATGTATAGTTTTTCACTGAATAAAAAAAAAAAAAACAAAAGCTGGATGATTCATTTTGTTGGATGTTGTTTAACACGTACAGGGAAAATTACACTTATGAAAGTTATTGTTTTGAGAAAAAATGTATGTACTGCTGCTTAGACAAAAATGAAATAACCTTGCCACATAATTTAGGATGCATGTGACAGTTTTGTTTTTTAGAGAAACCCTTACACAAAGTAAGGATGAGGTCATGCAGAATCAAAACCCAGCAGATCCTAACCTGGAAACTTAATCTTAAAGTACATATTAAACAGTTTATAGACAACCTTGTTCATCACTAATACATAGCAGCTTTGTGTGTTTAATTTATTTTAATTGTTTTAAGTTTTGATAGTTTTATTAAATATGCATTTTTAAAATCAAATTTCAAATGTGTGTATAATCTTGTGCCTGACATTGGATGTAAAATGGTGACAGCGCTCCTATTAACATAGTGTCACCACTAGAGGTGACTGTAAATCAGCCAAATGTAAAACCACTTTCGGTCAAAGCAACTTCACAGTAAAGGATCCACATACAGTTCTGGAACAACGTACCTGCCAAACTGAAAACCCTCACAAATCTGAACTTATTCAACAGCAAAGTAAAGCGCAGGTTAAAGTTAAACCAAGCCTGCAATAACTAAAATCATTTTAAAAGTCTGTAAATTATTTGTATTTCAGCATGTTTTATGTATATCTATGTCTCACTGTTTGCCTTTCTCTGTTTTATGTTGGGCTAGATGGCCCATGGACATGCTTTCTGTTCTGTCCCTCCTAAATAAACTAATAAATACATGTATTTTGTATGGACAATCTTTATTTCTAAATACACTCCTTACAAAGCACTTTTTTCTCATCTATTTTTCTAACTCTTTCCTGAATGGATTTCAATACAGCAGCAGTAGCACATAAGAATAAAAATGCAGCTGGTTGATGGCAACCAGGATGGCAATACAAAGTCATAGACAACCTGTCAAGCTCTTGGAGGGCAGCCCTAATGCGATCCCACAGCTCTATCAGAGCCACCACTGGCGCCCAGTGTTTTATTACAGACCGGGAGGTACAGGAAGAGAAATAGATTGGAAAGAGAGAGAATGTAGCCATGAGTCAATGTTACAACAGCCCTGTTGGTATTTGTGACTTACACTGCAGGTGAACTTCTTTGAGACAGGTGTGTGGTAATAAACCAGGGGAATTGTGGTACAGTCAGTGGATAGAGGGATGTTAACATGTTTGCTTTTTAAAAACTAATTCCCACATGAGAAGTGAATAGAAATCCACGGGCTGAGGAGCTACAGTTAGACCGCAACTCAATATGGATGTGTGTGGTGCTGCCTGAGGAGAGATTACAGAGCTGTGTTCCAGGAGCTGCCGTGGGTGTGAGAAACCGAATGGAATGGAAAGAAGGCCAACAAACATCGATAGGCTTTTCTTTTTTTTTCTTGAATTTAATGACAGCTTCTTTCATTCCTGTGGCACTGAAACCTGTGTCTAATTTGGGCTATATTTCACAATATATTATAACTGAGCTAATGCTTATAATTTATGTGTCATAATGGCTATCAATCACTGGAAATTACTTGACTAATAATCTCATTACCTCCCACTTCTCATCTATCAATCAGGCCCTTCACTGCTGGAGTAAAAACAGATAAAGGTGGAGGAAGCTCATTAATCAGAGGGCAAAATTGGCACCATTCAGTCAAAGGAGCTTTGATCAAACAGCACAAGGGCCCTTTAAGCAACAGCACACAACAGTCAGAGTGTCACGCAGCATTTACAGGCCTCAATCCCACATGAGCTCTGCCTTCCCGCCTCATGGTCAGAGCCTGACACTGAGACTTTTTAACAATGTCATCATACCACACCCCATCAGCCCTGGGGGCAAGCTTACCGGACTCAAGAGCCACTGTCTCCATAATCACTTCGTCACTGAACCACAGAGAAAGCAAGAAAAAAAAGAGAGAACGAGAAGCAGCGGAGGTGAAGGTTGGCGTGTAGACACAGTGAGACACAATCTAGCAAAGAGGAAGTAGCTTGCATTAGTATTTATAGACCAATGTCCCACATCTTGTACAAGCTGGTCAAAGTGAAGAGGGTTACAAAAGGGTTTGAATTTAAATCAGTAAACTCTCCAAAATTTAGTACGAGAAGTTGAGAGTCGGGTGATAAAAACATGAGACGAACTCACTGCAAGCTACCAAAACACTAAATACACAACTGAGAAAAGAAGGAAATACACAATGGTATGTGATTTTCCACAGAATTATTACAACCAAACTAGTTTATACAGGTCAGTACTAGGGATGGTAATTAAAAACCAGTTCTTTCTGATTAACAGTTCCCAATAATTCAATTCCTAGGAATCGTTTGTTTGCTTGCTTGTCAATTCCGCTTATTGGTTCCTATTACGTCGCAAATACATGATGACATCACACACAAACAGCGTGTTGTTTAAACCATAGACTGGAGGCTCCGTATTTAGGAGTCAGTGATTATTTGCAGGCGGTGCACCTGATGAGCAGTCCCCCCAGAAACAATTCCCCATAAAAAAATGTTCCAGTGACAGCGTTTCATGACGATTCTTTCAATTTCCGTGTTTAACAGTGAATTCTGTTTTCATTAATCGATTTTGTGATTCCGTCCGCGATTCTGTTAACGTGGATTGTATAGGGCCCTACATAGTCCAAAGAGTTGATGAAAAAGTCCAACTATATAGAAAAATTCCTCCCATCCCAACCAAAGACAGCGCCACCCTCTGGTGGTAGATGAAGAGGGACACAATGGTGTCAGCTTTAGTTGAGAAATATCTGTGTCCAAGCATCCTCAACACCATCTGAAAGGGTGTTCTCCACAGCTGCAGACATCCTAGGTCCAGAACGATCTCGTATCATTCCTGACATAGCAAACATACAATTTTTTCTGCAGAAAAATTGTTAATCTATCATAGATAAGTGCAGCTGTACTTTTGGTTAATATGTTATTTATTTATTTATTTTTTTTTTACACAATAATTATTTGTTTTAAGTCTGAATTAGTAATATAATATAATAAAGAGTTAAAGCAAACAAATCCATTTGTATTATTTCATTCCCTCAACCAATGATAATCGACAAGAGAATCGGCAAGGAATCAAATCGATAAGCAGTATTGATAATGGAATCGGAATCACTAAATTCTTCTAAATTCCCATCCTTAGTCAGTAAATAAAATTATTTCCAAATAAAAGAGAGCAATCGTCTATGCATCCATCCTGGAATACTTCCGCAGTCTGACACCAAAGTGGCTGTTCGTGTTGGGAAGCCTGTCGTACAGCTTATATGTAGGAATGAAGCATGTTGCCCTACCCAACAAAAAACAAAGCTTCTTTGGTTTTCTCACGAACATTCCCCCTTTCTCTTGCTGCAACAGGAATCAAAGCTTTTTTTTTCACTTCTCTCCCTCTGTATCACTGTCAAGACGATGCAATCTACCAGTTCTCCCTGCGAACGATGAATATTAATGGTTTATTATCAATTCTCTTTGTGTGAAAACACACACAATGCTGCGGTGGATTAAAGTGTTGGACAATGGGAATGAGGGATCAGTGGATTTACCGCCTCTACCCGTCGATCATGCGCTGGAATCCGTCATTAGCAGTTCTAAGACTTAGTATGCTATACGAAAAGCTAGAAGGAAAGCAGTCTGGAAGTTACGTCTGAAGCTGGAACATATTCCAGTGCAAGCTGCCGTCAATCTGCCTCGTTTTACAAAGAAAACACACTCTCATATCTCTTTGGTATAAACACAGCAATTTGTTCACTGTTTATCTTTTTTTTTTCTAAGGCAGTGTTCTGTCTTTAATGGCCCGCTGTAAATGATGTGCTTTGGAATATGTTTGAATAATTGAAATAGCCTTGATTGAAGAAGCATATGAGAGGAGGGACATGACGAAAGGTCTTCTACAAGATTATAACTGTACACACTCCACAGTTTTTGCATGTGAAGGTATCAAGAGCTAATTTGCCTAAAAAAGAATTGTACAACCAGCCATCGTGGTCTAAGGGTCTTTGCTAAGCTATGTCTGCCATGTGGTAATTCTCATTTACTGTCGTAAATGAGTACAAGTGTGCCACCCTTTGCTCAAACCCACATGAAGGATACTGTTAAGTCTGCCTATCTCCACACTTTATTTGCCTATTTCTGTTCCTAATGATGGGTTATATCTAAGCCTTTCCTGGCTCCTGATGAGTAATCCTGAAAATCCCTTCCAACGCTTGTGTTCCTTTTAAGCAACAGCCGAGCAACAGGCTCTTCACAGCTGTCTCCCCTGCTTCACTTTAACAGGTACTGCATGTCTGCCTCCTAGACGACAACAGGACTGACGGGGGCTGACGAACACGCCGCTCACTGAATCACAATGTCAAGAAACGACACACTAGAAGAACAGCGAAGGATAAGGGGTGGTGGTAGATAGGGGCGGAGGAGGGTGTGCTGTCACGCCTTGTGGCTGTCCTTCTTGCTTCTGCACACCTCCGCCCCCACCTCACCCCCTCCTGGGTTTATGCTAATAGCTGGAGCTGCGGGAGAAGAGAGAGAGACAGAGAGAGAAACAGTGTGGATGACACAATGTTGAAAATCGATGGTGCAATCTCACTCACGAAACACTTTCTCTTATTCTTATTCCCTGCGTTACATGGAGTTGAAGGTAATTCCAGTCCCTGCCTAAGATTTACTAGTGGGAGAAAGAGGTTCCATATTTATGATTACACCAGCAATACAAATGTGAATGAACAAGTCAAATCTCTCTTCAACATCCTTCAAGCACAGATACAGGCCACATCACACACAGCAGAGAACATAATGTAAAGCCCACAGTAAACAGTTTGACCCATTTGAATCCCACCTCCCACCCATGTGATTCATTTTCAAATTAGGTGTGAAAAACAGAGAAAGGGAAAGAAAAACCACACGAGGGAATGAGCAGGATTTAGATTTATGGTTTCCAACAAATTCAGTGCCATCCTATTCAGACACAGGACTTATCTGAGCTCTGCCAGGCATACTCATGAGCACTTAACCTGGCTGAGAACGCAACACATCATCATCGCTTTGGAGAGGTTAAAAAAAGGATAACAACGTTCTTTTATTCTGCACCATTCCACCCACATCCTTTCCGCTGTCCTTCAACTAGAAGGAATGCTTGTACACAAGCAAAGGTTGACAGGAGGAGCCTTGAACGAGCCCAACTGCACTAAAAAATCTGTAATCTACAAATTCAACCAGGAGAGGATTGTTTAGACTAATGTTGGGATATTTGCCATACGGTTATACTGGACATTGAAAAATATTCACATATTGTATCTTTCTATTTCTAAGTGTAAATACATTAGTAAACACGTTTGTTTTATAGAAATTTGAAAATGATAAGACCAAAAACATTTTGTATTTATATATTTATAGATTGTCAGTAGTCTTAAATATGAATATGTACATTTTTTTGTAAGCACCTTCATATTTATTTTATGCAATCCAAAGAATTGTTTAATCTCATCTGGTATTCGAGTATTCTTTTAAATTCTCCTCATCTACTGGATATGTAATATTGTTTTTATAACACACAATTTACTCCAAATAAAAAAAGCTTCATATTTCATTAATTTATGTCAAGGTCTTTCTTACCTTCAATGCACTATAATCCACACGCTACACTGAAAGTACACGTGCGGTCACATTGGCCCCAGCGTGCATTTGTTTGTTTCAGCATTTTGATGAGCAGTCATTGTCGAATCCAGCAGAGGCTGGCTAATTGATTCCCCTGAAAAATTAATGCCTCACTTAACAGCATTTTTGTGTTCCTATGGTATTGAGAAAACACAGGTGCAAATCCCTCATGGTTGCACATGTTTAATTGATGCTGTCAGACAACAATTTTCACAATAGAAGAAAGAAAAAGAGGCAAAGTAAAAGAAACGGTTCCAACGTGGACGACTACATTGTTCAGTGTACATAAAATATAGAGCAGCTTTTATTGCTTCAGCTGTTCCATTCAAAACTATCTCAGTGCAGTGCAATGATGATGCATCATAAACAGTAAAGGCACACAAAGCAGTCATTAAACAATAGGTGGTGATTAGCTGTTTGTGAAAGCTGTTTTAGAACAGGATCAAATATAATGCCTGATGCACTGAGATCCTACCCGGTGCCTCAGTTATTGGAAGAGATTCTATGAGAGGGATGTGAGCTCTGCGAGCTGCCAGCCTGACTCTCCCCAGGTAAATCCCAGCCACAAGCTGCGAACAAGCTGCTTTGGCCAAGGCTGTTCGGCAGCCTCGATCTGCTTTCCTTTTTCTACTCTTCCACTCTGAAACCTGCGCTCATATTTCCGCTCAGCAAAGAGCCCTGGACCAGGGGGCCCTTACACCACAGGGTTTTGTCATGCAGTAGAAAATAAAAAACACATTTGAAACAACCTCTCTTTTCACAACTTAGATCAAATCTATGATGAACACGTTTACAAAGAAAATTGGAGATAGAAGAAACAAATATGAAAGGAAGCATTTGTCTGTGTTGGTTTTGAGTTCTTATGTATTTATAAAATAAACTGTTTTGTGTCTGTAAAGCAACTCTTTGTGTTGAATTTCACAGCCAAAAACAAATGTTAAATCATTGTTGCTTAATAAAATATGTTTAACCATTCATTTGGCAAAAAGATGAATTTTCTCTGTAATTGATATTTGAAATAATTGCCTTTGCCTCTTGATTATATTAGAGAACCATGTGATTGGATTTATTTAAATATTGAAATCAGATGAACTATTGTAACATAGTTCTAATCACTACCATTTTTTTCAGAATTATGTTATATTTTCTACAATAAAGTAACTTTATTTAAAGTTACTGTATTACTTTGGACAATAATAGAATTAAAAAGATGAGCGCTTGAACATGACAACTACACTGCCCACCATTCTAGTGCCAATATCCTAGTTTCCCCCTGATAACTAGAAACACTATCAACTGCCCCGTGAGCAGAAACAAAGATCGCAGCATTCAAATGCTGGTATCAATGTTTCCACATGATAAGCAAGCTTAATATAATGCTGACAATCACTGCACTCACCCTGCCAACCAGGATTGGATCTGGTCCAGAAAATTCTTCCAGCACAAACATTTGATTCCAAACCCATCCTCTCTTGGCTCGGCTCAGTAATCTTTGTCCTTCGCCAAAACTGCTCGCCATCGCCGTGGACCCACCAGTTTGTATACTTTTGGACTGGCCTATGACAGAAGCCATTGACACGCATGGAACACAAGTAATCCACACCAGCAGCAAGGACATGCACAGATCCATGGGCATCTCTTCAGACCTCTTTGGCATCCTGTCGCTGTGTGTTTTGTTCTGTTTGTTTGTTTACAAGACTCTTCTCTCTGTGTCTCTGCCTTCACGGTCCCCCCACCACCACCACCTCCTCCTTCCCGCTCCTCCTTTTCTTAAGATCAACGGTTTCCTTCTTGGTTACCAAGAAAAGGTTACTTGTGTCCTCTCTGGCCGGTGGAGCTTGCATTCATGGCGTGATAAAGGTCACTTGCATGGCTTGGCATGCCTCCATAGCAGTTGGTGAGGGGGTGAAGCTCTCAGCGCAGCATCCATTTGGCATTACTCCGAGGTGGAGACCTATAAGGAAGCAATCGCAGTTTGTTAGCTGTCTCAAAGTCTTGTGGAGAGTTGTCAGGGGCTGGGGGGTTGGTGGTGAGGTGGGAAACCAAAGCAAATTCAAACAAACACTGGAACCAATCAGCTGGGACTGCTTTATTGTTTTTAACGCTTTCTCTGAAAACTATAAATTTTTTCAATATTCAATGAAACTTTTGAAAACATAAACTCATTATCTCCATTAATGATCCGTTTGCAGCAGCACAGCTGTCTTTCTTCTCAGTTCAAGATTATCTTTCTCTAACTGAACAACAAACAGGATGCTTTAATTCTCAGGCATAATCCTACAATATCACTGCATTACTTCAAATTGTTGAGGGTTTAAATGTTTACATGGCCTTTATGAAATATTTTTCCCACAATGTTTTCCTGTGTAATTACATCCATAATTATAGTTCTATGCATGAATATGGGCATCAGTAGCTCATTGGCTCTGACGGACAGGGACTGGTCTGCAGGTGAGCACTGTCAGCAGCTCAATGAGATATTAAATGAGTCTGTTTGGGACAAATTGATTATATTTTCTGATTGTGAAGAACTTCAAAATTGCATTCTAACAAATAAATTAAAAATCCAGTAAATAAGAAGCTGCTACTTCGTATGGTAATGTTGCCCTTTAATCAGAAGCAGTTTGGGCTTCCATCATCATGTCAGGTGCTTGATTTTGTGTGTAAATCTAAAAGGAATGTATGATGGGCTGCTTTGGACGGCATAGCAACTTTTGCAACACGGGGGGTTAATGCGCTTTGTTTTATCTCAGTAACAATGAGCCATAGCGTTTTCAAACCAGTCTGGGTGTTGTAAATCAGCAGGGGGGAAACTATAATATCAAAATAGTGAGTAATGGATAGTAAGTGTTGTGTATTATATGAAGAGCAATTTTACATGTGAAAATCAAATGTGAGTAAATTGGATTACATAGTAAAGAAATCCGTGCGTTTTCATTGACCGCGCTGCAGAACAAACACCACGGACAGCTCAGCGGCACAACCGGTGCACAAAGCTCAGTGTTACAGCGGAGGAGCTGTCCATGGTACCAATGAAGTAATAAACTGTTAGATTTGAACAATTTGTGATTAAAATAAAAGCAAGTGTGGATAATTTGCGCTGATTTTTGGCATTACGCTTTTGGAACAGTGTTTAGTACATAGATGGTTCCCCACGTTCTCTCTCGCTGAAGTTTTAGCCTCAAAATACGTCTGTCTCATGTGGCACCGGTATGGATAAGCCGTCCGATTTACGCCAAACAAACCGGACACAGGCAGCACATGACCGGCTTACACTGAAGGAGAAGCCAGTTAACATTTAACTTAGAGGTAGAATTGGAGACTAAGTTGCTGAATTTTCAGTCGGTCTTCCGCCATGTTATTTTCCAGGTAAAAATGCACTGAAGCCTTGATGACAGGAAAAATAAATAAATGAATAATAGTCCATGAAACGACAGCAAACCTATTTTGTCGTGGATGATACTTACTAGACTTGTATCTTTCCCCGCTGCTGCTGCAGCTGCAGCTGGTGCTGGTGCTGCATGATATCGCCTCTCTTTGATAAAACAAAAAAAAAAAAAAAAAAAACTAAACAAACAAAAAACGCCCAAAAACTCCGATGCGTTTTCCTCAAGCAGAGAGGAAACGGTTAAACAGACGCCGAGGAAGGCAAAAAAAATGTCCGGCTGTGCAGTGAGTCACTGCGGAGTGACGGGGTTTGGGTGCTCGGAGTGGAGAGGAGATCCGACAGGATTGCTGGCCGACTGGAAAAGTGAGGAGGAGATGGTGGAGAGATGCAGGCAGTGAAGTGAGCCTCCCCTCCAGTGCGCTCATTGGGTTTGTGAAGAGCCGGGTCAACAGGCGCGCAAATGGATGAGCGCTGCGCAGCTCACATGGGCAAGGACGCGCACAGAATATGATAGGCAAATATCACACAGAGCTGTGCACGCACACTTTGGAGATACCAAATGCATTAATTAATCATATTCCCACATCTTTCCTGTGACGCACGGGTTTCCCGACGGTTAATGACAAGAAAGAGTCCAGGTGACTGTGAGATGACACCGGGGCTGCTTATTTACATCGTCATGTGATGTGCGCGTTAAACTACCAATGAAAGAACTCACACAAATACAAAATCTAAATAAATGTTGCCACTAAATGTTTTACTTTCCTCCTTTTTCACAGTTTGAGTTATAATATCTACCATCTGCACGTATAGCCGTGCGTAAAAATGACATGTTTATTAAAAGGCACGTCACACAAAAAGAAAAGAAAAAAAAAAAGGCACGTCACATCTGCCACAGTTTTATTTGTGTCCCCGTGTGTGACTGCTTGTTGCGCGTGGTGCAGGCTGCTGTCCATAAACAGAGCCCTCTAGTGTTTGTGTGCCTAGTTGGCAACACCCAGGCACGCCTACACATGGCATCTTACAAATAGGAAGGATGACTTTTTCGTTGTTTGTTTTCATTTTTAACTCTAACATTTTTGTCACTTAAGTATTAAATCCAGTGATGTTACATTTAGTCTGAAGCCTTAAAATTTGGTTCAAAAGTCCATAAAGTAACTGTCATGTGAAAATATTCAGCAAAATTTTAATTATTCAGTAACACAAAAGAGGTGTCTTGCTGCATTATTTATTCTATCATCTCGTTCAGCGCCAGGGAGTGTGCTGTCAAATTCAAGACATTGATTAATACACTTTTTTTTTTTTTTGTCATTACGACCTCACAGTAAGAAGGCATAAGGATGGAACCTCAATGGCTGGAGTTATAAGTCAATCAATCAATCATTTTTTTTAATTTTAAAAGCACTTTTCATACAGCCTAATGGTTAAGGAAACTGGCTAATAATCAGTAGGTCACAGGTTCAAATCCAACCAGGTCCATCACTGTGGGATGTCAAGCAAGTTCCTAAACCATAACTGCTCCCCGGGGGCTGCACAGTGGCAGCTCACTGCTCCTCAGGGAATACTAATATTGTGCATGTACCTGACTGTAAATATACAGTATATAACAATAAAGGCTGATTATTATTATTATTGATTATCATTAAAGTGCTTTACAACGTTAACACGCTATAAACCCTTGCCTCCACCACACACAGGTGAAAATAAAGAAAATGACATACGACACATGGCATATTCATTGTGGTGTGAGTTTTATTTTGGTACATCGTTTTTTTTTTTTTTATTTATTGTTCAAAAACACAAAACTTAATCTAAGATTCTAAATTGATAAACATAAATGTGCATATTTCTGTGATTTACTGTTGTGTATTGTGCAAGACAGAATACATTAGATCAGTTGTTATCATCTTCATGCAATTATTTTGGAATGTACATTTTAAAATATAACTTAGTTTAATAGTTAACTTTTTTGTTGTTGTTGCAAGCTTATGAAATATTAGCAGTTGATACACGTTGAACCTCACCGCTTCAGCAAAATATACCCATGTCTCTATGGGGAGAGGCCTTTCAACCAAAGAGCCAGAGATCCCAATTAACAAAGCCATCAAGTCGACCATTATTTATTTCTGTACATTTAATTTTCCTCCCACTCGTGCTTTGATGCTACAGCTGCACTTCATATGGGAATTTCGTAATCATCTCTTTAAAAGCTCCTGATACATAATGCATTAGACTGTAAATGTTGAGCTATGTTTCTCTTTTTGCTATATGAATGAAGATTTCATTGACCCACGCTGTGGGCGTCGAGAAAGTGTGTGAAGAGAGAGCGATGTGTGAAGATGACAGCTTCAAAAAGGGTTGTTCATTTAAAATTTCTCTAAGTGTTAAAGCTTAGATTTTTTTTAAAGCTTAAAAGGAGTTTACAGTGAGGGAGCCAATATTTCTGTGGTGCAGTTTAATCTTTTTTTTTATTTGTTAGTGCCCCCTACAAAAGACAGTCAGTGTCAGATTTCAAAACACAGACACAAACTCTTGATTAATATCAGACTGTCAGGTGAATCCGAAAATGACTAATCATTCAGGATTCGCCAAGTTTTTGTTATTTTTAATTTATTTTAACTTTAAAAAAAAAAATATATATATATATATATATATATATATATATATATATATATATATTATTGCTATGCAAAATGAGAGGGTTGCAGCTTTAAATCAGTGATTAATTCCACTGACATGGCCTCTGCCACTGATCAAAATATGAGATGGCTTTGAAAAAGGCAAAGTAAGTGAAGGGGAAATGGTCTTTAGATCACAGGCATCCTCAATCGATCATTAGTTACTGCTTTGTCAGTGGTATTAATCACAGAGCTATTGCAGCGTGCGCCCCAGACTTCAACACAAATCCCCACTGCACAGGGACTGTTTATCTACACAGTTTGTTGTTGTGGTGTTTCTTTCCCTCCCAAATCATTTAATGTAGTGGTCTACTCATGTGTACACCAAAGAATGGTCAATCTAAACAACAGGAGCCATTAATAGCCACTACCACTACCAATAGTATCCCCTCTCAGTTTGCTGTTACGGACTCAGCACCTATACTCATCACAATGAGCAGCCTAGCACGAAACAAATTCAGCTTGAGGTTAAGATAACCAGAAAGTGTAAACTATGCTTTAAACTTGATGATTCTTAATCCACTTAGCTGAATTCTGTTCTACTTCTTTTTTGTCAGTGAAACATTACGGCTAACATTACAGTGCACCCTTTATCACAATGGAACCTCAATCATGAGCCTCAATTTGGTTTACTTTTAACTTTTGTTTTTTTTACTTTAGTACATATAGCGCTTTTTTACTTTTACTCAAGGAAGGGAGGAACTTTATACTTTAACTTTTCCGAGAGTAATTTTTTTTGTGTACGAATGCCGCTATAATTTTTTTTTGTATCTATACTTTTACTTGATTACCAAAGACTAGTACTTCTGCTGCCTCTGCAAATCGCTTCCATCACAAAATGAAGTAAAACATTCTCCACTAAGGCAAGATGCATTTGAATGAATATGTCACAACCAGGGCTTTAAATGAACTCATTCAGTGCCAGACATTTTCAGAATTTCTACCAACTCAGTGCCACCCGTTTTAGAGCATTTTGACTGATTTTTAAAGACCCACAGAATATTTTGTACTTTGACAATCTGAAATATGACACCAGATTCTGAAAGATTAGTCTGTAGTTTCATCAGAAAAAAAATTGTTTGTAGCTTGTTTCATTGACTAGAGCAAGTTTTTCACAAATCGCCAGTTTCAGAGCAAAACGCTGAGAAAACAGGCTTTTTCTTAAAAAAAAAATCTGTCAGTGACTTATTGAAAACTATAACATCTGAACATTGGTTTCCTTCTAAAAAAATAAAAAAAATAACAACACTGAGACAAGGCTTTTGATGGCAAAATTATAATTATTTTGCTATCTGGCTCACAGTTGAATGGTTTGCTTACTGTATTTTGTATCTGCCGCCCCTTGCCTGGCCTGACATGTTTTCAGACTGAGGTGGAAAAGAGTGAGATACTTGGACAAAACTCACACAAGCATGAAGAGAACTTGACAAAGAAATGTCCCAGTTCAGGTTTCTGTGATGGTTTACCATTGTGTGCCACGGTGATCTCAGGCTGCACAGTTTCAAATTAAGTACAAAATGTATTTTACTTCAATAAACACATTTAATAAATAGCCAAAACCATTTAAAACAAAAATAAAAAAACAACAAAACCCGGACA